>NC_058134.1:61259342-61327323 GCF_016433145.1 Gracilinanus agilis | reverse complement strand
TATGAATTACAATGAAAATAACAGACTAAACTAGAGAAATAAAGCTTTCTCTTCTCTTCTGACAGGTAAAAGTTGAACATAAATGAAGATGTTAAAGAAACAGAGGTTCAGAGATATTAACTCACTTGCCTGAGATTAAAGACAGCAAGTAGTGGAGAAACACTTAAATCTATGCTTACTTACTCAAAGTCCAGGGCAAGAAATTAAAACAACTCTGAGATATGTCTTATCAGACTGGCTGACTTGACAAAAGGAAAAAGGCAAATGCTAGAGGGAATGTCAAAACAAACAACTAAGGACAATACCTCAGTATAGCTATAGTTGTGAACTACTCCAAACAATCTGGGAAAACAATTAGAACAACCAAAGGGCTATTAAAACTGTGTATGCCCATGGACTCAGAAATACAAATACTAGTTTTATATGCCAAAGAGATAAAAAAGGGAATAGATTTATTTATACAAAAATATTTATAGCAGCTTTTAGTTGTAGCAAAGGATTGGAAATTGAGGAAATGTCCATCAGAAGGGAATGGCTGAACAAGTGTGGGATATGATTGGAATGGAAAACTATTGTGCTATAAGAAATGATAATCAGGATGGTTTCAGAAAAAAAATCTGGGCAGACATATAAGCTCATGCAAAGATAAGTGAACAGAACCATGAGATCATTGTACACAGTAAAAGCAATATTGTAAGGATGATCAACTGTGATAGACTTAGCTATGCTGATCAAGACGATGATCCAAGCAAATTCCAAAGGACCCATAATGAAAAATGTTATCTACCTCCAGGGAGAGAAAACTCAAACATTCTGAAAGCAGACTGAAGCATAGTTTTTAAACTTTCTTTACATTTCTTGTTTTTTTATGTATTTCCTTTTGCAACATGGTTAAGGTGGAAATATTTTGCATGTCTTCACATGTATAATTGTTATTATTTTGCTTGCCTTCTCAAAGGGTAGAAACTGGCAAGGAGGGATATAATTTGGAAATCTAAATATTAAAAATGAATGCTCCAATTCTTTACATGTAATTGGGGAATATATAATGAAATAAATAATTTTTAAAAATTCTGGGGAATATGCAGTCTTTGTGGTGGCAAAACATTGGAAAATGAGGGGATGCCCTTCGATTGGGGAATGGCTGAACAAATTGTGGTATCTGTTGGTGATGGATTACTATTGTGCTCAAAGGAATAATGAACTGTAAGAATTCCATGTGAACTAGAACTACCTACAGGAATTGATGCAGAGTGAAAGGAGCAGAACCAGGAGAGCATTGTATACAGTGACAGATACACTGTGGCACAATCAAATGTAATGGACTTCTCTATCGCAGCATTGCAATAATCCAGAACAATTCTGAGGAACTTATGAGATAGAATGCTATCGACATCCAGAGAAAGAACTGTGGGAGTAGAAACAGAAGAAAAACGACTGCTTGATCATATGGGTCAATGGGGTTATGATTTGGGGTGTAGACTCTAAGCAATCATCCTAATGCAAATATTAGTAATATGGAAATAAATCTCCATTAATGACACATGTAAAACCCGGCTGAATTGCTTGTTGGCTACAGGATGGGGGTGGGAGGAGGGGAGGGAAAAGAATATGATTCATGTAACAATGGAAAACTATTCTAAATTAATTAATTAAATAACAATTTTAAAGTCACACACACAAAAATTTCGGGGCATAGTCTTCTTACTTTGCTTCTTTGTTTATGGGTAACAATATTTCTCTCTTTTCTGAGAAATTTTCAATGTTATTTTTGAATTTAAAACATATCAGAAGACTTCTAGTTCATACTTCTAGTTGTTTGTGGAAAAGAATAAAACAGGAAATAAACAATTTCCTAACATTGATTCTAAACCTCTTATATGAAACATGAGAACCAAGTGTTTATTGCCAAATGATAATTTCTCATTTGATGAATTATATATGTGGAAAGTGTAGGTCACTGGTGAAGTGGAGCACCAGACCTAGAGTTAAGAATCTTCCTGAGTTCAAATATGACCTCAGACACTGACTAAGCTGTGTGATCCTGGGTAAGCCCCCAATCACGTTTGTCTTAATTATTTCATATGTAAAATGAATTGGATAAGGAAATGTGAAACCACTCCAGTATCTTTGCCAAGAAAACCCTAGCTGGGGTCATGAAGAGTGGGACACAACTGAAAAATGACCAAATGATAAAAATAACCTGTGTAAAGGATGATAATCCTGGAAAAAATGCTTTAGGACTGACCTAGCTCAATTTCTACCTCCATTTCTTCTCCTTTCATACAATTTCAATGTGGTTTCAATCATCATATTTATGCAGATGACTCTCAAATCTACTTGTCTAGCCCTAATCTCTCTCTCAGCTCCAGTCTTATTCCTCCTAACTGTCTATTAGCCAACTTTACCTGGCATCTTAAACTGCTCAAGTCCAAAACTGAATTCATCTTACCTACCAAGCCCATCCAAATTTCAAAATTTCCTATTATTAGTGAGTTTACCACCATCTTTCTGATGCTACAAATTCAAAACCCAAGTTTCTTTCTTAATTCCTCAGTTTCTCTTGCACAAAATAGTCAATCAGTTATTCTTTCTACCTTCAAATTTTTATCTTTTATCTTCCTTTCTCTCCTATGACATTGCTAACTTCCTTGTCTTGATCCTCATTGACTCAAGCTTGGACTATTTGCAGTAGTCTACTCATTGGTTGCTCTTCCTGTTTTAATTTTCTCCCTATTTCAATTTCTCCTCCACTTAACTGTAAAACATATTTTCAAGTCATAGATCTTATCATATAATCCCTCTATTCATAACTTCCAGTGACTCTTAATTAGTTTTCATATGAAATATAAAATCTTCTCTTTGACTTTTTTTTTAAACCCTTAACTTCTGTGTATTGGCTCCTAGGTGGAAGAGTGGTAAAGGTGGGCAATGGGCGTCAAGTGACTTGCCCAGGGTCACACAGCTGGGAAGTGTCTGAGGCTGGATTTGAACCTAGGACCTCCTGTCTCTAGGCCTGACTCTCAACCCACTGAGCTACCCAGCTGCCCCCCTCTTTGACTTTTAAAACCTTTTATAACCTGGTCCTCACATATTTTTCCAGGCTTCTTACACCTTCTACATAATCTTTGATCTAGTGACACTGATTTCCTTGTTGTTCCTTACACATGACATCCCATCTTACAAGTTGGAACATTCCACCATATTTAGAATGCTTTCCTTCTTCATCTTTACCTCTTATCTTCCCTTGCTTCCTCCAATCCTAGCTGAAGTTCTACCTGCAAAAAAAGCCTTTCACAGTGCGCCCTTTGAGATTACCCTCAATTTATCTGATTTGTTTCTTTGTTTTTTGCTTATGGTCTCCCCCAATTGGGTTTTCACCTCCTTAAGAGAAGGAACTCTTGTTTGCCTTTCTTTTTATCCCCAGCATTTAATAGAGTGCCTTCTGCATAATAGACACTTAATATATGCTAATTGACTAACTCCTCTGGAAAGCCTTGCCTAAAATAAAATTAAAAATGCCTAAAATAGCCCTTGAAAGAATATTAAAATAACAGATTAATCTGAATTGTGAAGCCCATCATTTTCTATTCAGTCATTTTCCTATTTCTTTTAAACACTAAGTGATATGAGTATTTTTCAATACTCATTGCTAGTAAATTGGTCAAATCCTGCTTCATATTGGTTAAATACATGGCATCTACAGCACTGTCGAAGATCCTAACAAGTTATTTGTTATGAAAGCTCTCATTTTTAATCTATCTTTATATTTATAGCAACCCTTTTAACATTTAATTTTGTACCATTAATATTTTTCTCTAATTGTTTTATACATTTTTGAGTTTGTTTCTCTAGCTAGAATAGAGTCCTTTGGAAGAAAAGATATATCTTAAAATTAATATGGCTTTTTATGTACATAAAATAATTTGTATATCCAAAACTGTGATATTAAGTAGGTCACTTTGCCTTTGTGAGTTTTTCTGCATCTGAAAAATAATGGAACTAGATTATTGATAGGGTCCCTTCTAGCTCCTAACATTCAGTGGTCCTGTAGATCAAAGCCTCCTTTCTAAGTACAAATTTTTGGGAGCTAAACTGTTCTTCTGGTTATGTTGCCAATGCTTAAAACATACATCCATCTTTTGGAAATATCTCTAGTGTTTATGTCCCATTTTTTGTTCAGATCAATTGATGGAAAATGCCCTTCTTTTTGAGGTTAGATTTTATTTCTGGAAATAGGCAGAGATCTTCAGATCCAAATTCTATAAGAACAATGGTTCTTAAACAGGGGTTCATGAACTGAAAAAAATGATTGCTCTCTTCCAATAAAATTGATTTCCTTTTTAATACTATATGTGCTATTTTCTACATTAAAAACATTATCTTAAGAGGTTCAACAAACTGCCAGTGGGATATATGACACATTAAAAACATTAAGACCTCCTGCCCTAGCTAATTTATATTATCAAGCAGGGTAGCAGGGTGGTATAACTTTGGTTTATAAGTGAAAGATCTTAGATTAAAACAATGAGGCTTTCTATCCCTTCGCTGCATACCAGCAGGGTAAAATAATGAAGCTATGGCTGTGAATGAAAGGGTTAAAGACAATACTAGGACCACTTCTTTCACATGATCATGAGTTCATGATCTTCTTTGAGACCTGAACTCTTTTAGTGGTCTGGTGAAGCCTATGGATCCCTTTTCAGAATAATCTTTCAGTGCACAAAATAAAATAAAGTGAATTATAAAGAAAGTTATGTTGAAATAGTTATCAAATATTTTTAAATATTAGTGGAATCAGGATTAAGAACACATATATAAGAAGTATCATTTTATGTTTATGAAACACTAGGCACAATCTTAAGACGGTGTTGATTCAGTTTGACTCAATAGTTATTTCATGCTGACTTTATGCAATGTGTTGTTTACTTGGCTGTAGGATTTAAAGATGAAAAGAAAAAAAAACCTTCTTGCCTGCCATGGACTTATAAATCTGTAAATATTAAAATACAAACACAACACTCTGTTTTCCAACTCCATAACTTTGCACTGACTATTCTCTCTAAACCAGTGATGGGCAAACTTTTTAAAGAGGGGGCCAAAGGAAAGGAAATGCTCATCTGTCAATCTGTTTCTAAGGCAATTCTTTCAAAGTTGCATTGTATTGTATCCTACGCATTGCATTCATCAGATGAGGAATAATGTCCCTTGGCTGTATAGAACATTTCAAGGGGCCACATCTGGCCTGCAGCTGTAGTTTACCCATCACTGCTCTAAACCAATAATATTCTCTTCCTAATTTCTACCTCTTAGAATTTCTGTCTTCCTCATAGGATGAGTTTAATCTATCACCTTCTCTTCAATGAAATGTTTCCTTTCTTTCCCAGATGCTAGGACACCCCTGCTAGAGTTACCTTCTATCAACTCTCTATTTGATAAATCAGAATATAAGGCATCTATGTCTCAATAGTTTAAAAGCACTGGCTCTGGTATCAGTAAGATCTGAGTTCATATCCAGCCTCAGTCATTTCCTAGCTGAGTGACTCTGGGCAAGTCTCTTAACCTGTGATTGCCTCACTGAAAGAATCCACTGGAGAAGGAAATTGCAAAACACTCCCGTATCCTTGCCAAGAAAATCCAAGGATAGCCATGGTCCATGGGGTCATAGAGAGTTAGACATAACCGAATGACTTAATAACATTTGATGTATATGTTTTCTATTTTTGAGGGTTGGGACTCTTGTTTTTTATTTATTCTAGCAGTTAGTAACACAGTGCCTAGCACATGATAAGGTCTTAATAAATGCTTACTGATTGAGCTATTGATTTATTAAAACAGCAATGGCAGAATTATGATAATTTCAGTTGTAAATTCAGGAAATAACACTAATTTATTAATAAAACAAAGCTTTTGATCTTTTCAAAGAAGACTTCAATCTGGTGACATTTCTTAAATAACAAAATAATGAAAGAAGCTCTATATTTGTTCTTGCCAAATGATTTCCTGAATCAATTTGCATAGTACATGAGTAAAAAGTTATCTTCAAGAATGGCCAACTTCTCCAACAAGAAGACAAGGAAATGAGATGGGATTGGGATTCCACGTGATTTTCAGATAACAATCTATTTGTCAAAACCTATAGACAGGGAACGAGAAAAATAGATTTCACAACTTACTTGTTATGAAAATGGCCCCTGGAATAGAATGGATATTTCCATTTTACATCTGATTCATTCATTTCACAGAAACCAGAAACGTCTACCAGATTATCTAGGATAGTAAAGACTGGTCATTTGCTGAATTATCAACCAAAACAAAATCTTGAAAGAAACATGTCTGCTATTTCCTATACAAGTCTTCACTCTACAAAAAGACCCCGACATTTTAATTAGAAAAGAATAGTTGAGATTGGTGTGTGTGTGTGTGTGTGTGGGGGGGGGAATTCATTAATTTATTCACCAACATTTGTTAAGTAGAAGATATGAATATAAATAAAAGTCTCCTAACCTCAAAGAGCTTATAGTCTAATATAGGGAGATGAAATATTTATACATACCAGAATGACAGAATTAGAATATCATAAATGGATGAACCATAGGGAATGAAATAAGATCAAATAAGACTTCACTGAGGAGGTCTTTAAGGATGAAGATATTGACAAAAAGAGCTGGTGGCCAAGGGATAATCCAGGCATGGGGTTATTTAAGATGTCTAGAAAATTACTTATATTTCTTGCCATATTGGTGTACATCTGAATTTTTATAGCACTCATTTTATGCCAATTAACTGTGTATCTAAGGTAATTCTAGGAGAATGACAGATTTCACAACTGAAACAAGGGGTCAAAACCCAGCAGCAGCTTGTCTCTTATCATTCCAAATAAAGAAAAAACAATGCTGTAAAATCCAGAATGACAAGAAGAGGAAAATGGAAAGAATCTGCCACAGTGTAATTTTTATTTAAAAAAAAAAGACTGAAGATTAATTCACCAGCACTCAGGCAGGTTGGTACCAATAAATCAGAGGAGTTCCAGAGCTCAAAGAGAAGGAAAATGGGCACCTGAGAAGGAGTGTAGAGCCCAGGGGAAAAGATTATAGGTGAGGGAGAAGACCAGAAGTACATTCCTTGAAACAGCTATTTAATATTATATGCAAAAAGACAGTCTGCATTAAAAAGAGAAAGGATGATTGCAAGGAGACTCAGTTCAAAGTACTTCTTGGATATTTTTCTAGTAATTACCTGGGAGACCCTCTCTTCCTGGATTGCTTCAGAGTGCTGAAGGGTCTATTAAAACTGCTTTGGAGGAGAGGGAAAAGGCTTCTAAATGTGCTACCTGTGTAACTGAGAGGACATTTTCTGGACCACAAGTGTCTTTAATCTCAATATCTAACCTTGCAGGGGTAGTCTCTATGGCAAGCATGTTGCCAACCATATAGTAAGAGTAGTTGGAGTTCATGAATCCTAGCTTTGTGGAGGAATGTCAAGAATTACCTAACAGGAATGTCCTTGAGAGAGAAGGAGTTAGAGAAGATGCGAGGCAGAGTGGATCTGGCATCTCCCTTCTAGAGGGAAAAGGGATATTTTTGGTGGAACTTGTTGGATAGAGAAGAGAATGTGGCCCCCAATGCTGAAGGAGCACCATAGGATTCTAAGCAGCGATATGGGGGAACAAATGACCTGACCTTTAGCCTCCACCATTACTCTGATTTATTTGTACTGTACAAGTCAAATGAGAAAAAAATTTTTAATATTTTTTTCAAATTTTTTTCCTTTAAGAGAATTTATAGAATCAGGACTTCAGATATGATATAGTTCAACCTTCTCATGGCATAAATAGGAAAAATGAGGTCTACAAAGTTTAGCTAACTAACTCCTTTCCATGTATCCTTAATTCTAATGCCATTTCTTTGAGATCATCTCCAATTTATCCTAGATATTTTTGTACAAAGTTGTTTGTATGATTTCTCTTCTATTAGACTTCAAGCTCTTTGAGAGTAGTAAATTTCAACCTTTTTTTGCACTGCCAGA
Source organism: Gracilinanus agilis (assembly GCF_016433145.1). Taxonomy (NCBI): domain Eukaryota; kingdom Metazoa; phylum Chordata; class Mammalia; order Didelphimorphia; family Didelphidae; genus Gracilinanus; species Gracilinanus agilis. Next base: position 61,319,295 of record NC_058134.1, on the reverse strand, counting down.
ACTTAGAGCTCCTTGCATATCATAGATACTTAATAATTTTTTATTCAATGAATTCTCTTATGCAAAGTGCCCAGGTCCCAATGAATTGGGTCTCAGATCAATGTAATTAAGAATAACTGAAACTGCCCCAAGTCTATACTACAATTTCCTTGCTTGCAATATATTGGCTTGACAAGTATTGTGGGAATGTAGGGCATTAATTCATTCCTCTCTATGCCTTGAGGGTACAAACTACATTTTTGCCTTTCTTATATCCCTATCCTTAGCACAGTATACATGGTAGACACTTAGTAAATGTTTATTGTTTTAAATTGACTTGTCCAAGATAATAAAGATAGAAAACATCAAAAATATGATCTGAACCCAGGATTTAGGAACCAGATATTGAATAAAAATAAGAGCAAAAAATTAAGCTATTAGAGATACTCAAACAAATAATGTGATGCTTATTGTAAACTCATATATAAACACTATCAACTGATATGAGGAATGGGCTAGAATTCCCATACAATGAAAGTAGATACCTTCTCTGCAATATATCAGTTTTAGAGCTATTGCCTAGGGCACTAAGATATTGTGTGAGTTATTTGTTCAATGTCCCACAGTCATCAGCATGTCAGAAGCAAGATTTGAAACCAAGTCTTTCTGTCTCCGAAGTTTTTAGGTCAGTGTTCTCTAGTGAAACAGGACAAAGAGGAAGGGAGAGACAGACAGACAGACAGACAGACAGAGGCAGAGACAGAGAGAGGCAGAGACAGAGAGAGAGAGCATGTTCCATGGGAATGTTGAGTAGAGATATTATTTTAGACCACAGAGATATTAATTAGTGAAAAATAACAGCATGGTTAGAGAATAATTTTCTTATATGATGTAATTTGATGGTAATAACAACCCTTTGAGGTAAGCAGAGCATGTCTTATTGTTTACATTTTAAAGATGAAGAAATGGAAATTTATTGAAGTTATGTGTCTTATTTAATGCCACACAATTGGTAATTAACTTAGCTGGACTTCATTCCAGTTATTCTGTCTCTGAGATGCGTTTAAGTTTGACTGTCCCACAGTCTTTCCTAGAATCCCATGATCTGAAAGAGTCCATCATCTCAACTATCTATTACCTTTTCAGGAAGGATTCTTGATTTCAGAGAAGTAGAGTTCATTTTATTTAATAGACAACACCTTGTTATTTCTGTAAGTGGAACACTGGTGCAGTTAATATAAAATGACAACTGTATAGCACCAACTCAGCCAAAACTTTGATTCTTAGGGTAGGAAAATATGTATAGGGAAGTTAAGGTAGCAGGGAATAGCTCCTAATGTCCTTGGATTGTTGGCAAATTGTATAACCCCCTAAGCATGACAGCTGCAGAAGTCAACAGTGTCCATATGCTCCCTGTACCATTTTAGCCCTTCATATTCAGACTAAGTCCATATGCAGGGGAAAGTAATTGTAATAATAAACTTACTTCATGGGATACATTCAGAAGACTAAAGTCAATGCATCATTTTATGCCTCATTGACAGGGCATTAGCACCAAAGTCAGTGACCGAGGGAGCAGCCTCTAGGTACATCTGTTTCAGGACAACAGTTATGAAGTCTTGTAATAAGAATTTGATGTTAAATTGTTACTTCTCTTTGTAATTCTTGGGTTTTATTAGAAACCATCTTATTGAATCTTCAGGTTCCTGTTCATCTTGGTTTGAATACTCTCATTTTAGCAGGGTAAGAAGTTAGAGCATCAATTATAGTCTTAGACCTAAAAGATTTTAAAGGTCATTGAGTCCAACATCTTCATTTTTGCAGAATGTGGGAGAGAGAAGCTAAATGTTGCTAAGGATCACACAGATAGTCATTGTCCAAGGAACAACTTGAATCTGAAATTGAAATTATCCTATTTCTAACTACATATTCTATATCCACTACTGCATACTCTCTTCTTTGGGAGAACTTGTTATAAAAGATTACACTCAGTTTCTTTTTTCCCCCTTTAAGAAAATAAACCCAGAAGTCTTTCCTTTAACATTAATGAGAACAAAGGGATGTATTAAGAGAAATGGAATACATTTGAAAGAACTTCATTCATTGAATGTATGAGGAAACATATTGCCTCAGCAATTCTACTACATAAAATTTTATACTAAAAGGGGAAATTAATTTGAAAAAAAACTGTACAATGAAAAGTCATCATGAAAATGCTAGAGATGGCTGAATGGGAACAAATGCTAACTTCATACCCTCATGAAAAGTCAGTGGTTATAATTTTCCATTAAGAAAATTAATAATATTTTAACAAATGTCTTTTATCGTAGAGTATTTGTTCTTTGACAGAGAATATAAGATAATCATTTTCCTTGAGATGCACATTGCAAAACACCACTCATTTTTAAAGCTTGATAGGGACTGAGACCCCTTACCTAGGCAGAATAAGAACCAGAAAGGACTTGTGAGATCATCTGTTCCACTCCACTAATTTTATATGATAAGAAAAAAAAGAGTCTCAATGAAGTTAAGTGACTTGCCCTAAGTTACACATCTAGTAAGTGGCAGAATCAAGATTTGAAAGAGATAAAAAAAATACTTGATAACCATTGGTACAACATATGGTATATTTGCTTTGAAGTCAGGAAAAGCTCTATTAATATATTCTCTTTGCCATTTTCTAGCTGTGTGATTGTAAGCAAGTTGCTTAACTTTTCTGAGACTTGGTTTCCCATTTTATAAAATAAGATTTTCCTTGCCTCAAAGTTTTCATGAAGATCATATGAAATGATGCTTTGTAAGGGTGAAAACACCATACAGACATTCATTATTTGTAAAAGATATTTTATAGATATGTTCATCCTAGAAAAACGTTCTTTTTTCTTTTTGGCTCTTACCTACTTAGTAAAGTTGACTATAAAGACTTTCCCCCTTGGGCATCTCCGTTTCATCTCTCTTTGTCTCCCACAGGCAGGGAACTTGACAATCTCTTTGACCCTCTTTAAATGGCTTTGAAAGAAAGAATAGAGTTTATAAATATTGGAGAAGACTATAAATATGATGTACAATGACTGGTTCCATTGTCTCTCTAGTAATGCCATTTGGGAAGGCTGGGTCACTGTGGCCCAGTGGATTCAACCCAAATAATATGAGGAAAGTATATTATTGCCTTCATGATGATCGATGTGATGGGAACCAGGAAAGATGGAGAATGGTTGTGGTGATTTGTTTTCACTTGCAGAAAAATAATGCTACTTTGAAAATCTATCAGGAGAAAATTAAAGAATGGCTGAAATAAGCAGTTATTTCGGCCTCTATTTTAGGAGTAATATACAGATACTGAGAACAAGGAAATGAAAGTTTTATGAATTCAAAATGCAAATGAAGAATGAACCAGAAGAGTAGAGTTTTATCTTATACCCTCTATCCCCCTCCAATGTCTTTATAAGAAACACTGTGACTTGCCTATATCCTATTGCATGTCATGATTATACATATTTTCTGTACCTGAAAGAAACTTTTTTTCTCCCCCTTATAACAGCAGTCTTACATATAGAGAAATCATTCTCTTCTGCATATTTTCCATCGATTTTATGTACTTAACTTACTAAATGCCAGTTTGAGTTCTTAATTACCCAGGATAGAAAATGGGTTACAAAAAGAAACATTGTCCCAATAGTCCTATATACATTTCTTATAATAAAAGTAAATTAATTTTAAAAAACTGTACAATGATCCACAAATGAAAAGTCATCATGAAAATGCTAGAGATGGCTGAATGGGAACAAATGCTATCTCTGTACTCTCATGAAAAGTCAGTGGTTGTAATTTTCCATTATGCAAATTAATAGCAGAATGCACTGTTTCATCAAGCATAATGATGTTTACCTGCTTGTGTGTTTTTGCAGAATTTTTATTTTAGGATATCTCCTCCTTGGCATGATTGGATGAGAGACTATGGAACCATTTAATCAGAAATAAGGAGTCTGGTGAACGAAGCAATGAATATGGAGAGTTTTTGTTTTGTCTTCTTCATCAAACTCCAAATCTAGAAACATTCGACATTCTAGAAGCCACAGTCACTACATTCCAGATTTGGTAATAACTGGTGCACAACTAATTTAACTCATGTTGTTTTTATGCAATTCCCATCTCCCTGACTGGAAGAGGCAGGCAGCAAGGTATGAATTATGGAAGCCCCCTTCATACCCCTACTAAAGGTAGAGGGCAAAAGAGATAAAATGAAATTGAATTCTCATCAGATGAATCAGTTAGCCTTGCCTGATAGAGCAAAACTAGAAATAAGGATTTCTAGGATAAAAAAAGGAGGATGCATATTTGAAGCATTGGGGAACGAATTAGTAAATGCTTTTTGATGATGATGGACCTTCACTGTCATATAGACTCTGCTTATCATTCATCATCTGCAAATCTAATGAACATCTTTTCAATTTTCTTTCAGAACACTGATAAAGACCTTGTATAATGCTGGCCCCCAATATAATTTCTACCTAGGTATCTGAAATTCATATTAGAAATTTATCCCAGATGGTCTATATTGAAATGCAAGGACCATTGTGTGTGTATGTGTGTGTGTGTTACATTAAAGCCCCTTTGGGTTTAATATAATTTTCTTCCAGAGCAGGAAGGACTTGGGACAACTGAAGTGTCTGGGAATGGTGGACAAAGGAGTTGTGATGGTTTCTTATTTCAGTCAAGGACACGAAGTAAGACCATATGTACTTCTGCACAAATCATCTAACCACTATGGGACACAGTTTTCCCAACTTTAAAATAAAGAGGTTGAGCTAGATGATGTCTAAGTTCATCTAGCTCTAAATTCAAGATGATCCTCTGGACTATTTAATAAATGTAAATAATGCAAATCCCTTACTGTGCTCTACCTTTCTTCAGAACATCAGACTAACTGCAGTGACATGGCAATTGACTTCTTGGTGTCCTACCTCAAAATCAATGCATTCAAGAAAAAAATGTATTATCTTTCCTCTTGTAGCCTTCTTTTTGACTGTATTTTTCTATCTATTATTACAATTCAATCTTTCAGGTTAATTTTTACCTTTTTTTCTCTCTAACCTGTTACAACCACACAATTCGAACTGACTTTTTTTTTAGCAGCAATTCCCACAAATTATATCTGAAAGTTGATGAACTGAAAAGCAAGGGTACTGAGGTTCTTAAAAATAATATTTTGAAAGACTTTTTATAAAGAAGTATGCCTGAAGACTTTGGAAGGCATGAGAACATCTTATCCATCACTAGTCTCCTCAAGGTGATTTTTAAAGTATTTTTCAAACATGGAACACCTAAATTTTATCTCATCTCACTAAAAAATATACAAATGTGACTAAATTGCATAAAATTTCTTGGAGAATCAGAGTCTAAATGAATATTGTCCAGTTTTCTTTCAGGCAAATCATTACCATCTGCTTCATGGTCTGTTGGAAGAAGTGGAGAGTGTAACAAAGAGAGAATACCATTTGAAAGAGAATGACCTTTTAAACTAAGCTGCTCCTGTATTTGAAAAATGGCTTATTAGCAGAGTTTAATTTCATTTAGTTCTCAGAACATTTTGATTTTCTATAATGAACTTTGCGAAGTCAGCTGGATAATTGCTTTAAAACAAAATCTGAATATATTGTTTCGATTAATCTAAAACAAAATTAATTTCTTTAAAAATATAAACATATCTTTAAAAATGAAAACAAAAAGAAATAAAGAACAAATTGATAAACTTAAGGACTTAGAACACTTTAATTTAGCCTATGAACTAATGCTCATTAAATCGAGGTAGTTTATAATCAGCATTTTTTTTTGTTTTTCTCCTCTAGAAAAGGAATGCATGCTAATTAAGGGTATGGAACATCACAGTTTAAGGGAGATGATATTGAATTGCTGCAAATGTATGTTGAATTCCTTTTTGTTAACTCCATAAATCTAGTAGAAATTATATTCTAAATCTTAAAAATAATTAAGATTTGTGCATTGAGGATTCAGCTGCCATCAACCATAGAGTATATTTTTGCCTTCAGGATTTGGGGATCTAGTGGTTTATTTAAAAGGTGGCAAATATTCTAATTAGGGGCTGTTAGTAACATACTTAAATGGTGTTTGTTGAATTTGTTATAAGATTCATTTGTTTTATGATTAAGCTTTAGTTTCCTGAAATGATGATTGGTTGTCAAGACCACTGTATCAGCTAATCACTAATAATGAAATCACCAACAATGAATAAAGCAAATCAATAACTGTTAACATGAGTAGTGGACAGTAGAAGTGCCAACAACACAGGGTACAGTTAACTAAATTTGTGGTCAAATAAAGTTTACTATTTACTATGATTGACACTTCAAGTTGAGTAACAAATATTATCATCATAAGAACTCTAGAGATGTCAAAAAGTATTTCAAATTTCAAGCAGTGATGCTTTAATTCAAACAATATTATAGAATTCCAAAAAGACCTTTAACTTTGATGAGATTTTAACTATATCCAAATGGAAGTGATATGATTCACTTAATTATTTCATTTATATGTATACAAGAGAGATAAGATGGCTGGTAACACAGTGATACACTTCTGCATCTTAAACTGGATCAAGTTTTTTAAAGAACTCTGAACAATGCACCCAGAGGCAGGTTTTTCCCCCATCACTATCTTGTATCCATAATATCTTCTAGGTATTTTTAGGTGTTCTTCTATCATACATCAATTTAGCTTTCTTCTCTACTCTAGTGAGAAGTTATTCAGCCAAGTTTTCCACACACACATTTAAATTGTGTGGTAGCATTGTCAAATGTTTGCAACAAGAATAGTGTGGACTAACATTTGTAAAATGCCATATCTCAGTAATATTATCACATTTTTTAAAATTTAAATTTATTTATTTGTTTATTTATGATATTAAAGTATGCAGGTGAGGTGAGAGAGGTATCTCCCTCTCATCTCCCCTCTTAAAGAAGGCATCATTTGATAAAAAGATATAAATAAATAAATATGTATGTATGTATGTATGAAACTATGTCCTGCTTATTTCCATTTATCACTTTTTTCTTGGGAGGTGAATAGACAAGTTAGTCTTCAAATAATATTTCTGTTGCCCTATATAGTATTCCCTTAGTTCTTCTCATTTCACTCTTCATAATTTCATGGAAGTCTTTCTAGACTTTAAAAATTAATCTCTCATTTCTTATGTGCATCATCCCATTCTTAATAACACAAATGAGAGTCTGGTTCAAAACAAAGACCACTTCTTGACTTTGAAAATAAGAAGGCATGAACATATGTCCCATCTCTACTTGTTATTATCTATTTGTTTTTAAGAAATACTTGTTACCTCTCTGAGACCATTTCCTTGTCTGTAAAATGGTGAAGATCATCCTTGTTTGTTGTAACTTGTAGAATTGGGGTTTCCATCTGTGTCATAGTGAAAAAAGTTCTGTCTTTGAAGTCAGAAGACCTAGATTCTCATCATTATTTTGATACTTAATACCTGTGTGACCTTGGGCTCAAACTTAGCCTCTCCACTTATGTTTACTCATATATAAAATGAAGATGGTCAACAAGATGATCTCAAAGATCCTTTTGGGCTCTGAATTTGGGATTTTATGATTCTTATTTTCACATATATGCTTGTTCTTTCCACCTGGGATTGAGTAAGGCTGGTTTTCTTTCTTCTAGAATAGTCAGAGGAGATAAAGGGAAGGAGACAAGGAGAGGGAGAGAGAGAGAGAGAGAGAGAGAGAGAGAGAGAGAGAGAGAGAGAGAGACAGAGAGACAGAGAGACAGAGAAAGACAGAGAGAGACAGACAGAGAGAGAGAGACAGACAGAGACAGACAGAGAGAGACAGAAAGAGAGAAAGATGGAGAGACACACAGAGAGAGAAGTAGACAGAAGGAGAGAGACAGTGGTTGAAAGGAAGAGAAAGAGAGCAGGAGAGCAGAAAGGTGAGAGAGAAAGTGAGAAGAAATAAGGGGAAAGGAAGAAAGGAAGAGGGAGAGGGAGGCAGAGGAAGTAAGGAAAGAGGAAGAGGGGCAAGGAGAGAAAGGGAGAGAAAGAAGGAAAGAGAGAAAAGAAAGATGGGGAGAGGGAAGGAAGTAGAAGAGAGGAAGATAAAGAGGAAGCAATTTAGAAATCCCTGCCTGAATTTCCATTCCTGGGAGGGGAGAGGATCTGCAGGAGCTTCCAGTCCAATTAACCATACTCCTGCTGCTATTCATCTGTTAGATAAATTTTGTTCTTTTCCCCTCTAGGTATTGTTATGATGATAATAACAGATAATTTGGAGAAGCAGATAAATGTTTCAGGGCCAAATAGAGCTTCAAGTCAAGAGCCACACATTGACAGGCTTCGGTGAGGAAGGAGGGGGTAAAACACTCCTGGATCTCAAACCCCTCCCCCCTAAACAGTTGCTGGTTTCAGTTGGTAATGAAAGCAGGAATGAGATTCTTCTGGTAAGTTTCTGTTATGGCTGAAACCCCAATGATGTTCCTTTGCTTTAATTTATATTCCTCACAGATCTGATAGATGAGTAAAAAAGAAGCTAGTTATCTAACTGTTGAGGACAGAGAAGATCTTATTAAACTGGCATCAGACAGGATTCAAACTAGATGTCCAGACTGAGTTGTGAGTATTCCCCCAAATAATTACCAGGCACAGATTTGAAAGTATAGGTTATATTAGGAAATAACAAGGTAAACTAGAGAGGTTAATGAGGGTTTTAGGATAATGAAAGGTGACCCTGAACTGTGAGATTGAAGCTGCCCTTCCCCCCTCACAGGAGGGGATGAGACATTTAACTAAAACTGGCTCTCTTGCTATTGATGAATATCTACTAAACAGTTGTTGTAATGAAGTTGATATGAACTAACCCTACTAAACAGGCTAATCCTTAAATAGTAACCACACTGGCTATGCCACTATGGCTTCTCCAGTGAACCCCCAAGTCTGGAGTAGTAAGCAGGGTGTCTGCTCACTTCAACCTCCACAAAGTAACTGTCTCAACCCTTCTCAACTGTCCCCTCACCCAAAGTTCTCCAGGGGGTTCCCCTGGAATTCTGGGTGAGGCTGTCCCTGTACCTTTGCAGGGATTCCATGCTTTTCATCTCCACAAAACAGTATATAACTTAGGAATCCTCTATTCCTTTTGAATGTTATGGTACTTGGTCTCTCAGTTTAGAACATTTAATGAATTGTACCTCCAGAACCTTTATACTTCCTCAAGGCAACATAAATTGGGATTGTATTGGATGATGCTCTATTTTTTCAAGGGGTGAATCACCAATCAAATCCTCACTAGTACACATTGAAAAATTATTGCTTCCTATGCAGTATTGAAGTCACAGTTTTCTTTAGGACAAGTCATGGAAAACAAAATCTGAGGGACACATGGTTATAAGAGCTTAGGATGAACAACTAAATGTGAAGGAATGAAATTCTCATTGCCGTGCTCTCTGACATGTCACCCTCAAGATATGAGCAATATGGAAAAGATTTTCAAGCTGATAGGCTGATTTATAGGCTATTTTGGCCAACTTCCTTTATTTTATTGATGAGGAAGCTGAAACTTAGAGAGATGAAGTAACTTATATCTAGTCTCATGGCTACTAAAAGGGCAATGTCTAGGATATAGATCTTGTTTCTTAAAATATGTCACTCTTTTTTGGCTGTTTCTTACAATAAACATACCAAATCCTGCATTTTGTAACATCCTGTTGCTGATGTGTAGATATAACTTTCATCATTGTTTGTTTTTGTGGATCTGACCTGCGATTTAATTAATGTAAAAATTCCTCTCAACACAATCATAGTCTACTTAAAAACTTATAGAATTATGATAAGGCCTGAGAGGCTAAGGGTTTGAGCTAGTATGAACCAGAAATATGATGCCTTAGAACCCATGTCTTCTTACTCCAATGCTATCTTTCCAACCACTTTACCAAGTATGATGGTTAAACTTGCAAATTGCCATTGATCAAAAAGAAAGAAGACACATTCTGTTGATTGCATTTTAACCCTCTAAGAAGAAATTGGAGATAGTAAAAGCAGCAGGCAATCATCAATCAACAGTTCCTTCTGTGTGCCTGGTAAATAAAAGCAATTCTTGTCCTCAAGGAGATTAGAGGAATAAGAGAGATGGCAACTTTCCAATATGTTTAGTTTCCCAGTTTGTATAGGTCTAACACTCTGACTTCTTCAATCAATCAATCAAACAATTATTAAGCATCTGGTATACACCAGGCACTCTAGTTGTCACTGGAGAGAAAAAGGTAAATGGTGGGGGGAGAAAATTCCATGATCTCACTGTTTGAATGGTCAGGTGGTAGTAGTGGAAATCCCTCTAACAGAGAATGCATACAGCCCTTTGTTCTAAGTTTCTTATTTGGTATCTGGAGGTCTACACTACTGATTTTGCAGTTGTTGAGTAGATTAGTGATCTTGATGGATCAGTAAAAAAAAGATGTTAACAAAGTAAGTCCCAAAGCAGTTTAGATTTTTGTTTCTTACAGGAAATTGAAGTATTTAAAAAAGAATTCCTGAGATTAAAGTAGGATCTGACTTCTGATGCAAAGGGAATTGGCCCCTTTGGCCCAGAGGAAAATCTATCCTTCATGTCATGGAAACTCTGCTTCTTTGTCTGTCCTAAAAGGGGACTGTGGCAGAATATCATTTTTCCACTCAGGCCACTCCTGGAGTTGGGTGATCCATTACTTTTCTTTCTCAGATAGTGATTTCTTTTTGTGATTGTGTTTACCTTACAAATGGTGGAGAGCAAAACTTCATACATTTTCTGACAGACTTTCAACAAGTACTTTAGACTGGAGAAAATTGACTAGCCTAGTCTAGTGTCTTTTTACCTCTTGCTATTGCAATGTTGCTCATAAGACGTGTCACAACAAATCATAGACTCCCTCTTCTTTAACAGTGGCTCAAGTCCTCCCTCTCCCTACCTCTATCTCTTGGGTTCCTTGATTTCCTTTAAGAGTAAGCATAAATCTGACTTTTTTGCAGGTCTTTCTTGGCCTTTCTAGCTGCTAATGCCTTCCTTTTTTTCTATTTTTTTTAGAAAAATTTGCCATGGTTACATGATTCATGTTCTTACTTTCCTCTTCACCCCCTTTCACCCCACTTAACCTCTCTCCAATAGCTGATGCCCATTTCCACTGGTTTTATCATGTATCATTGATCAAGACCTATTTCCAAATTGTTGATCATTGCATTGGTGTGGTAGTTTCGAGTCTACATCCCCAATCATGTCCGCCTCAACCCATGCGTTCAAGCAGTTGCTTTTCTTCTGTGTTTCCACTCCTGCAGTTCTTCCTCTGAATGTGGGTAGCGTCTTTACCATAAATCCCTCAGAATTGTCCTGGGTCATTGCATTGCTGCCTGTACAGAAGTTCATTACATTCGATTTTACCACAGTGTATTGGTCTCTGTGTACAATGTTCTTTTGGCTCTGCTCCTCTCACTCTGCATCAATTCCTGAAGGTCTTTCCAGTTCACATGGAATTCCTCCAGTTTATTATTCATTTGAGCACAATAGTATTCCATCACCAGCATATACCACAACATGTTCAGCCATTCCCCAATTGAAGGGCATCCTTTCGTTTTCCAGTTTTTTGCCACCACAAAAAGTGTGGCTATAAATATTTTTGTACAAGTCTGCTTATCTATGATCTATTTGGGGTACAAACCTAGCAATGCTATGGCTGGATCAAAGGGCAGGCAGTCTTTTAGAGCTCTTCGGGCATAGTTCCAAATTGCCATCCAGAATGGTTGGATCAGCTCCCAAATCTACCAGCAATGCATTAATGACCCAATTTTGCCACATCCCCTCCAACATTCATTCCTCTCCCCTGTTGTCATTTTAGCCAATCTGCTAGGTGTGAGGTGATACCTCAGAGTTGTTTTGATTTGCATTTCTCTATTTATTAGAGATTTAAAACACTTTCTCATGTGCCTTCCTTTTTTTGAGATTCTTTCAACTAATTTGCATATATCTTTTGTATCCTTAAATATTTTTATTTGTCTCTCCCATTAGAAGGTCAGCTTCATGAGGACAGGGAATGCATTTTTACCTTTTATTGTTACCCTCTGGTTTAGCAGAGTGTCAGGCACACAGTAAGTCCATAATAAATGTATGTCTGATTAGTCTTACCCCACTCCAACCACAATTCTAATCTGTATTTTCCTATTTATGAGCTCATTATCTTTCTCCCAATAGACTGTATTTTCTTAGAGGGCAGATATATTCCATTTCTATCTCTATTTCTTGTGCCTAGTCTAGATCCTTATACATAGTATTTGCTTTATCAGCTTTTGCTGAATGGAATTGCACAGAATCACATTAGTTAGTAAGGATAGGTTTTGATGGAGAAAGAGGAATGATGAGTGATTTGTGAATCTGAGAGGGGGACAGTGTTTGAAGAAAGTAAAATTTGGGGGGTTTTTACATATACCATAATTTTGTCTTTTGGATAAGTCTTTTGTCAGTCTCTTTGGGCTTCTGAAATCCACAAGAAGAGTGGTATGAAAAGCAGAAATCATCATATAAATAATTCAGTTTTTCCAATAACTACTTTAGTTTGAAATATCAAGAAAACAGCAAAAGGTAGGGTTTTGGTTTGAATTATCTGCAGGGTTGCCTCAATTTCTCACTTTGCTTTCTCGAGCTAGTCTCTTAAAAGAAAATGTTTACTTTCATTTCAAAGTATTCATTTCCTATAGCTGCATAAATAAGATGCTATAGATTCCATACTGAAGTTTCAGCCAAATGCTAAAAGACAAGTATTGCTGAATTGTTTTATTGCAAATAAACAAACAAATCACCTCAAAAAGCACCAATTAATTTCTACCATTTAATTTTCTAGAAATTTCTTTTAAAGGTTAATTTCATCTTTCCTCTCAATAGACCTTTCTCTAGGGGACCAAAGCCTAAAACTTCCTCTGGAAACCAGTTTTGTTCTGCTGCCTTGTATGAGATTACAGCTTCTTTCTCTGCCATAGCAGCTTTGTATTTTGATCAATAAGCAGGGTTTTATTTTTCAGTGACGAATAACTAACATGCTCTACTGCTCCAGTAACCTTCCTCATCACCACCACCCCGTTGTGATGCAAAGGTACCAAAGCTCCAAATGGCTGAAGCCCATAACTCATTCAGAATTGATATGGGAAGATTATCCCATTCTTTATTCATGAAAAAAGCCAAATGTAAAACCCCAAATTTCCGTGATCTGCCTGCAAGTTTCTTTTTATTACTTTTAATTCTCATTTTCAGAGAGAGGCTATGAATGATTTATTATGTGTCCTCCTCTAAAAATCAAAGCTCTTTCATTGATTATTTTCTTTTGTTTCTAGAACCTATTGGACCAATGCATGGGAGGGGGTATGACTTCTAATAGTTAAACTGAGCCCAATGGTCAGAAAAACTTCATAGGCTTTCCAAGTGAATTCAATTTCAAGTTGAGTTTAGTTCTACTTGCTGTCAGAATTCTGAATGAGTCAAGAGGTAAGGCTGTCACCTGGAGCAGCCCCAGGAGTGCCCTTTGTTACTCAGAGAAGCATTTACTCTGGCAGAGGGACAAATTAGTTGGAAGACCTTGTGAGAGCCTTCTGAAAGGGAAATAGATATAGGATGGAACCCAGAGACAAAAGGTGATACTCAAAGACACCCCCCTCCACATACACACACACACACACACACACACACACACACACACACACACACACACACAGGATAACCTAAGCCAAGGCAATATTTAAAAGTAGAATTGGGGACTAAAGGAGTCATAAACTCTTTGTTCCTAAAAGCACCATTTCCAATGGATTGTATTGGACAGTCCCCAAATACATTACATATCGTTCCTCTGATGCGTATAACCTAAGTGACCTTGGATAAATTGTTTAACCAATCTGGAGCTCTTTTTTCCTCTTCCCTAAAATGAGAGGGTTGGATTAAATGGTCATTAAAGTCCTTTTAGACTTGAGAAATCAATACTCCTTTGATAATGGATTAGCAAATGTTTCCTTCAGTTCTCATACATCAAAAATCAGCGAGTGAAGGAGAAAAGCAACCAGTATACCCAAGTCTATGTTACTGAACTCTGACTGGGATTATTTTTACTTGAGGCAAAGTATCACAAACAGAAGCAGAGATGAATAGCATGGGGTGCCTTGGACCAACATCCTTTTATTCTGCATCCTATGGAAAAAAATCCAGTTACTGTGCCCTCGTTATAGGAAAACCCTCTTATTTGGAGTCTTGTGTACAATCAAGACAATACTAAGCAAAAACAGCAATTATCTGCAACAGGTAACAGACCAGTAAATTGTAGATCCAGAGTAAGCAGTATAGTATTTCACAATAAAGAACCAATTTTCTTATGCCCCCAAACCAATACTTAGAGAGATCTAATATATATGCTGCCTTTGGCTTAGAGTCTATATCTTCATTAGCTAAATACTACACTTGGAGGATTAGCACCTCTGTTAATATCATCTGAGCTCAAAAGGGAGCAAATTGAAGATGAGAACTGGAAAAGCCCAAAGTCCTTTTTATGTCTGTGCCAGTAAAAAATAAAATAAAAACAACAATAAAAACACAGTTGTTCTTGAGCTTTTTGATTCAGACCATGGCTCTTCTGAGAAAAGTACAGATGTTTCTCAACAAAGGCATGCTAAAATGAGAGTCACCCCATGAATCTAAATAGAAAAAAACTTTTCTTATAGCTGAGGGCTAGATGCAAAGTGGGTATAAATACACCTTCGAATTGCCTATTCCTCCACTGGAGTTTTTTGAAAGTTGTGCTTATAGATTAAAGAATTTCTCATTGCATTGCCCTCCTTCACTAATGGGATTTTGTTGTAGCTTGTTTATTCAAGGCCATGAAAATGAAGATTTCCTAGATTTTGCTTTACCATTTTCTTGACTCATGTTAGGAGGGGAAAAAAAGACAAATATCAATCCTGGGGCTTTTTGCTTTGAATAAGTCATTATCCTATCTCTCCTCTTCTTTTCCCTTTCCTATTTTTTAGTGTTGACCTTACCTATAAGAAATAGCAAGATTGGGCTGGTGGTGGCTGTGATGCAATTGGATATTTTGGTAAAGGATTGTTCTTTAATAGTAATACAGTTCAGAGAGCATAATATAGTGGAAAGACAGTCAAATTCAATCAAGGAAAATCTTGGTTCAAATCCTACCTGTGGTACTTCCTAGTTTTGTGACTGTGAGTAATCCTCTTCAAATCTGTGAGACTCTACTTCTCTGTAAAATAGGGAGCCTGAAGAGGATATTTGATAGCAGCAGCAATAACTTCTGGAGGTCTCAACGTAGATGGCAAGAAAGGCTAAGACAGTTCATCAGAGAGAGAGTACAGGGGACCCTTTGCTGGCACTGGGTACAACTAGTACAGTCAAGGGGGTGTTTTCAGAAAAAAACACACACACACACACACACACACACACACACACAAATGGCAAGACCTTTATGAACTGATATAAAGTGAAGTGAGAACCAGGAAATCATTTTGTACAGTAATAGCAATATTGTAGGATGATTATGAAAATATTCTGATCATTACAATGATCTAAGGCAATTCTAAAGGACTCATGTTGAAAAATACTATCCACCTCCAAAAGAGAATTGATGAACTCTTTATTTTTAAAACCTTACCTTCTGTCCTAGTAACAATTCTAAGACAGAAGGGCAAGGGCAAGAGCTATGCAAATGGGGTTAAATGACTTGCCCAGAAACACATAGCTAGGAACTGTCTGAAGCCAGATTTGAACTCAGGTACTCCTGATTTCAGGGCTGGAACTCTATCCTTTGTGCTACTTAGCTGCCCTCAAATATGACTTATCCAAATCTTTGTTGTTGTTCAGTCATTTTCAGTCCTATCTAACCCTTTGTGATGCCATTTTGTATTTTCTTGGCAGAGATACTGGAATGGTTTGTTATTTCCTTTTCCAAATCATTTTATAGGTGAGGAAACTGAGCCAGACAGAGGTAAGTGATTTGTCTGGGGTTATATAACTAGGTAGTGCTGAGGTCAGTGAAAACTGAAGTATAATTTTCTTCTCTTTAAATTATTTTTGCAATATGACTAATATTAAAATCAATTTATATGGTTTTGCAGGTATAATTAATGGATATAATTCTACTTGCCATTTCAGTGGATGGAGAGTGGTGGGTGGGGAAGGAGAGAGGAATCGGAGAGGATTTGGAAGGCAAAATTTAAAAAGAAAAAATGTTAAATATAAATGATAAATTAGAAAAAAACAGTCATTACATAAAACATGGTAGTTGATTCAAGCCCAGTGGAAACATTCAGGGCAAATTTCAATAAATAACCACTTCAGATTCTTTATTGTTTGAACTAATCAGAACCTAACTATAACTGAAACATTTCGCTCCCAAACTTATATTTGGCTTAACTAATATGTTTTATGTGAAGTATTCACAAATTTTACACACACTTAGTAATGTCAATTATCATCAAACATCATTTAATTTTAGTGTAGGGAAAAGTCTGATTTGCCTTATCAAGTGTGAAAGTGAGAATGAGTGATTGACTTGAATTGAATTGCTTATCAACTTGAAATTTATTAAATTTATATAGTCCTATTTGGAAGTCACTATTGAAGGACTCATTTATTTATTAATAGCTAAAAGGAATTAGAAAGCAGTTCAGACAGAACCAACAAAGTATCGTCAACAAATTTCTATTAAGCACCAACTATGTGCCAGCCACTTTGGAGTTACAAAGATAAATAACAGAACACGCAAGAATAGTGGTCACATTTAAATAGGAAATCAAATTTAAAAGAAGATTAAGAGGGAGTACTACAGTTGATAATATAGCAGTTTTACTTCTGATTATTCATAGATCCAGAGCTGGGAGGAACCTAGGCATTTTCTAGTCCAAATCCTTCATCTTTAAGTTTAAAAATGATGAAGTTGAAGCAGAAGGGAGGTTAAATGATTTATCCAAGGTTATCCAGAAAGTAAGCAGCACAAGTGGGATTTGAACCTCAGTCTTATGATCTCAGAGTAAATGTGCTTTTTCACTGTAACATGGCCTTTCCCCTAATGAAGCATATGAAGGATAGGAAAAAAAAATTCCAGATGCATAAGCCATATGGAGTGATCAGAGAAGAAGCCTAGGAATAGTGGATATTCTGGGAAATGTGTCCCACTTTGAAAGGATGATTTGTATAATTCAAGTAGGAAGGCATCAGCTTGCTTTGTTTTTTGAAAATAAAAACAGAGGTATTTGTCTCAAGTCAATGACTTGAGGCAGTGCCCCACATCTCTTTCTCTCTCTCTTCCCAATAAAGCATTGAATTAAAAAAAAAAAAGAAAGGAAAAACACCAGGGAAAAGAAAACAAAAAAAGGACTTAATGTTATTAGAATAAATAGTTAATGAGTTTATACAACTGGACATTGAGAGAGAAGGCAAGACCTACCAATGCAACTAGCAAAGATGAAATATGATCTGGAGAAAGAAAATTATCATAAGAAAATGAGTTGAAGACAGTGCAAAAGAAAACAAGTTATTAAAATAATCGAGAGAAAAAAGCATTAATTTGCAACAAAAGCTATGTGAGTTTTAACAGATATGAAAAGTTAAAGCAAACAATTGGCCATTAAGGATACTGTATGTTGTAGTAAAAGCAAGAACTAGAAACAAAATTAGAAAGTGTTTAATGTGATTTTTAAACCAATAATATATCCTCTTCACCCAAGTTAAGCTTAAGGAAGCCAGAAAGAGGGCTGGGGCATGAGAAAGGAATCCCAATCAATTTTGAAAAGGACAGTTTAAAAGTGTAGCTGTGTATCCGGTCAGCTAAACATGCCCAGTGGCCCCAGTGATAGAAAGAATGGGTGAGTCTTTACTGAGGCCTTGATCAATACAAGTCTCTCATTTGTAGGTCCACTAAAGGAGACTTTGTTAGGTATTGTCAGTAGCAATTGATGAAGAAGAGTAAATTAAGTTTTTAAAACATGATGAACATGGAAATATATATTTAATGATAATACATATGTAAAATAGATCATTTTATTTACCATCTGGTGGGGGAGAAGGAGAGAACTTGGATCACAAAATGTCACAAAATGATTATTAAAAATTGTATCAACAGTTAAAAGAAATTAAATTAAAAGAGAGTTGCAGTACATTGAGTCAGGAATACTTTCTTTTTGTTTTTTTGGGCAATTTTATTTATTATTATTATTTTTAATATGTATTTTTAGAAAAGTTAACATGGTTCCATGATTCATGCTCCTACTTTCCCCTTCACCCCCTGCTATACCCCCAGCCATGGCCGATGCACATTTCCACTGGTTTTATCATGTGTCCTNACACCTTGAATAGGTTAACTTCTGTCTGCTTTGGTTTTCTCATCTGTAAAATGGGGATAATAATAACACCAGCCTTGTAGGGTTGTTATTAGTGTAAGATTACATAATCTTACACTAATATGTAATATATGTATATATTATATATTAATATATACTAAATATATATACTAATATATAAATAATATATATGTGTGTGTGTGTGTGACAGATGCTTTCAAAGCCTTAACGTCTTATAAATAACATAAATTTGAAATCAGGAGTTTAAATTAAAAATATAAAAATACAAAGTAGCAGTCTTCTAAATGTATTTAAAATGTCTATGTCACTGAAAACAACAATTTTAAAAAGTTAACAATTATTAAATCAATGCAAATTAAGTTAGGAATTAATAGTGTGTGTTTTTTACAGAAAGTCTCCATTTTAAGGTTAAATTCCCTAACATTAGCTACATTCAAAAAACAGTTTTTTCTAATTTAGCTGAATTAAGTTTGGGTCCCAAATGTTTGTATTATCTATTTTCTTCCTTTGGGACATCCCTCCATCAGCAGCCATCATCCATCCACAACCTGATGCAAGCTGATTTGGTTCAACTGGAAAACTATCATATATTTTGTTACTATAGTTTTCAGATGTCATGCCTGACAATAATCAATATTGTTAATAAAAAATTAAGTCACATAGATTTGGGTTTCAAAACATTCTTAAAATATCATCTAGAACAGGGATTTTAACTTGGAATCTGAGAACTTGTTTTTCTTTAATATTTTGAAAACTATATATCAATATAAGTTTATGTATTATTATGCCTTTAATTTATTTTCTGTAATTAAAAACATTATTCTGAGAAAGGATACTTGGGCTTCATCAGACTGCCAAAGGAATCCATGCCATAGAAAAGATTAAGAATGTTTGTGATAGGAAAAGTCAAGAAATTGAAAAAATTGTTGAGTTTGTTTATTCTGCCAGTGTCATAGAAGCAAAGAAGACTGGCACATTGGAGTCATAAGGAGCCCAACTAAGATATGGGGACTTTATGAGAATGAACCCTCTTTTTGCTAATCAATACCTATTGTTCTCCTGTGCAATGTTTTCACAGTGTTCTTCTTTCCTGACTTGCCAGGGTTTTAGACCCACTGTTTGCAAACCTATTTTTCATCTCTCACTTAATGCTAAAGATGTGGTACTCCAGTGAATTTCTGACTTTACCCAGCTTAGATTCTGTTTTCCTAAAGGATTTTTTCCCGGAAAATACCCTCAATTACTGGCATGGTTATCCTAGTAGTTGATGATTAAGAAAAAGAGTTCTGCATGTAGGAATGAGATAGGACTAAACTCATGATTTCTTGGGTATAGGGAACTCCTGGATTAAGAAACTCCTTTCAGTGCAGGCTGGCATCTTCTTTGAAATTTAGTGTTTTAGAGAGTTGTCTGGAGAAATGGAAAGATTCAGTAACTTACCTATGGTCATACAACCAATTATGTGTCTGTTAGAGGAAGGCTTTGACACCCAGTCTCATTCTGAGTCTGGCTTTCTATCCACACTACATTGTTTTTGGAGTGAAGAGATGTGTGTAATATTACATAGTTAATTGATAAAGGCATGTTTAGAATTCAGATCTTTTAGACTTCTTCAGTACTTTTTTTCATCCCAACACATTGCCTTATTTGCCCTCCACCCCATACCATATTGCAAATGGAATGGTAATACATTCCCTTTTTAGACAACAGAGGAAAGAAAATGTCAGAAACTTGATGTTAAAAGCACATTTGCTTATAGTGGAAAGCTGTTTTCTTTCTCTCCTAAAGTGGTGATTGGAGGGAGGGAGATGCAGAAAGGGAACTCAGAGGAGACAGAGCCTTTGAACAAGAATCATTTCTGTTTACTTTTTCTCCTCTTAAGCCTTGACCTAGGCATCCCTTCCAACATACTAAGAAACTCAGCAAGAGGACATTATGTATAAAACAGACCTTAGAATTTAGATGGATGGAATCTTAGAGACACCTGCATTATTTGCACACGATTTCCCCTTAATTTCAGACTCAGGCTGCTAAACTTAGTATGCAAAGAAAATAAAAACTGTTGCAATATTAATCATGCATCTATTTATTATGCAAAAATTGCCACAGTGCAAATCTTTCTCTGACATTACCCAGTGTTTATTTCATACAATTTGGGCACTCTGCCTCCCCACTGGAGACATATGTATCTAGCTCATTAGATGTTGTCAAATGATAAGAGCCCAAAGTGTTCATTTATGCCTTTCTGGAATTTGCAGAGACATAATTTATCCCTTAAATTGAGTGAATTGGGGATGGTGTAATGCTAATTCTAAGAAGACAAAACTGGGGGAAAATGTTTTCCTTTCGAATCCCCCAACAATTCTTTAATTTAGAATGCATTACAGTTGGTATTTATATGAGTTCACTGACAGCTGTAAGAAATCAGCATTGGGCTGTTGTGTGAGTTGATTGATATTTGTAGACAAAAAGGCCTGAAGGACAAACCCTAGGAAGAGAGACAAGTGCCTTGTGATCATTTCTGCTGCTTCTTTCTTGAAACATGGGCCCTGTGGGAAGTAGAGCCCACTTTATCTTCACAAGTTCTACAGACATTTTTAACCAAAGGGAACTGTCATTCCCATGGATACTACTAAGTAAGTAACATTATCACAGCATGCTTTGCCACAATCTCCTCCAATATGGTACATTTATTTCTGTTGAACATGAGAATCAATGCTCCTGAGCAGGTTAAATGAAATAATTTTCCTTCAGTTGTTTTATTAAAGGGCTGGGCAATGGAGATGGTCTCTGAGCATATGTACATGCAACCTCTTGGGTTGCCAAAGATGCATTTTACAAACTTACTTAAAGCAATATCCTTGCAAGGAAAAAAAATGAACCAAGTATCAATAATACATTATACTTTACTCCTCTGTAGTATACCTAGGGAAAAAGACAGCAACAACAAAAATTTACCATAAAAAAATCAAAATCAAAATCCCAAACATTGTCAGCATTTAATCCCCAGTGGATTCCTCCATTTTTAACTGAGTTTTTTTTAATCATGGGCAATTTTACCAAACAACCTTGTGGATTGGCTAATTTGGGAAGGACATCTCCATGTTTTTGTAGCTTGGTGACTGTATGATATGTTGTCTGCATGATTCTGATACTAAGAGAAAATTTGAGTTATTGTAGAGTAAGAAAAAGAAATTGCTCTGTTTTCTTTGAAATGAGTAATTTTGTTGTGAAAAATAGAAAGGAACAACAAAATGTAAGGGTTCTCATGTCTAAAGATTGGCAAACAAGAATTAAGAAGGCCAAATGAGGATTGTATCTTTCTGGAAGAAAAGAAAATCTCAGATATTTAAGAACCATATTTCCATTTTTCTGAAACCAAAAGGGGTATTATAGTACAGAGAAGGTAGTGAGCATGGACCCCAGATGTTGTAAATATTTGGAAGGGTGTAGTGCTAGAAATTTGGCAACAGGCATAGGCAAACTCCTGATGCCTTTTCTTTATAAGAAGAGATGATGGAATAACAAAAGATCAAGAATATCAAGGGAAATAATGGGAAAAAATGAGAAGGAAGGGGGCCTAGCAGTACCAGATATTAAACTATACTATAAAGCAGCAGTCATCAAAACAATATGGTACTGGCTAAGAGACAGAAGGGATGATCAGTGGAATAGACTTGGGGTAAATGACATCAGCAAGACAGTATATGATAAACCCAAAGAGCCCAACTTTTGGGACATAAATCCACTATTTGACAAAAACTGCTGGGAAATTTGGAAAGCAATATGGGAAAGATTAGGTTTAGATCAACATCTCACAGCCTACACCAAGATAAATTGAGAATGGGTGAATGACTTGAATATAAAGAGGGAAACTATAAATAAGTTAAGTGAACACAAAACAGTACACCTGTCAGATCTCTGGGAAAGAAAAGATTTTAAAACCAAGCAAGAGTTAGAGAAAATTACAAAATGTAAATTAAATGGTTTTGATTATATCAAGCTAAAAAGCTTTTGTACAAACAAAAACAATGTAGTCAAAATCAGAAGGGAAACAACAAATTGGGAAAAAATCTTTATCACAAAAAAAAACTCTGACTGGGGTCTAATTACTCAAATATACAAGGAGTTAAATCAATTGTATAAAAATCAAGCCATTCCCCAATTGAAAAATGGGCAAGAGACATGAATAGGCAATTTCAATTTTCAGATAAAGAAATCAAAATTATCAATAAGCACATGAGAAAGTGTTCTAAATCTCTAATAATTAGAGAAATGCAAATCAAAACAACTCTGAGGTATCATCTCACACCTAGCAGATTGGCTAAAATGAAAGAAGGGGAGAGTAACGAATGTTGGAGGGGATGTGGCAAAATTGGGACATTAATGCATTGCTGGTAGAGTTGTGAACTGATCCAACCATTCTGGCTGGCAATTTGGAGCTATGCTCAAAGGGCTATAAAAGAATGCCTGCCCTTTGATCCAGCCATAACATTGCTGGGTTTGTACCCCAAAGAGATCATAGATAACACAGACTTGTACGAAAATATTTATAGCTGCACTTTTTGTGGTGGCAAAGAACTGGAAAGGGAGGGGATGTCCTTCAATTGGGGAATGGCTGAACAAACTGTGGTATATGCGGGTGATGGAATACTATTGTGCTAAAAGGAATAATAAACTGGAAGAGTTCCCGGTGAACTGGAAAGACCTCCAGGAACTGATGCAGAGCGAAAGGAGCAGAGCCAGAAGAACATTGTACACAGAGACTGATATACTGTGGTAAAATAGAATGTAATGGACCTCTGTACCAGCAACAATGCAATGACACAGGACAGCTCTGAGGGATTTATGGTAAAGAACGCTACCCACATTCAGAGGAAGGACTGCAGGAGAGGAAACATATAAGAAAAACAAATGCTTGAATGCATGGGTTGGGGTGGACATGATTGGGGATGTGGACTTGATACTACCACACCAATGCAACTATCAACAATTTGGAAATAGGTCTTGAGCAAGGACACATGTTGAAAACAGTGGAAATGTCCATCAGCTATGGGTAAGGGGACAGCGGGGGTTGAGGGGGAAAGTGGGAGCTTGAATCATGTAACCATATTAAAATGAATATTAATAAATGATTTTAAAAAAAGAAGAGATGTTAGTTCATGCTAAAAGACCTGGGAAGTCCAGCATATTCCCTTATCAACTTCAAGTTCTTATGTTTCCAATCGATATCTCAGAATTTGGACTATCATTCATTTTTCCATTTGTACTCTGAGTACAAACTGGCTCCCAGTAAGTAAGGGTGGAATGGGGTAGCTAAAGAGGCAAGTTAGTGTCAGATATAGTCTGTTCTTTTCCTTTCTTGCAAATCTTGGGATATGAGGAGCTCCTGAGGTGAAATCCTAACAGAGACTGGTTCATTCTGAAAACACCAAGAGGACCTATGACAATCTCATTTTCTCTTAGTTTTAGTACTCTCCCTAATGTATGGAGTGAGTTGGTACAGAGTTTTCCTTGGGGCTGTTGCAAGGATAAATTCTTTGCACTTTGGGACAGCATCCATCCTGGTTGTGTCAGGGACAAACTCCTTACAGTTTGGATTTAACATTGAAATTATTGTTATTTCCTGAAAACTCATCTGCAATATCACTTTCCCTTTCTTCTTGAGGGGATGATTTTCTTGCATGACTAAAGACCCCTTTTCTAATCTTTCCTTCCCATTCCCATAAGTACAGATCTGTTTTGTCTTGTCTATTTTTGTAGCAGTTTGTGTTTTAAATTGTTCAGAACATCCAACTGATTTTATCTCTGTAAGTTTTGTGTATTCATTGGTTAATAATTGGTTTTGTGGTTAAGATTCTGTTGTTATGTTTTGATTTTGCATATGTGTGGATTCTTTTTCTGCATGTGTTGCAGATTTGAGGTTTGTCTTTGCTTTTTCTTGTGATTTGCTTTGATTTATGTCTATGCTTTTGCTTTTTCTCATTATCATGTCTCTTGTACTCTCCATGTTTTTATGTTTCTAAGTATGTCTGTTTGTATATGTTTTGATTTTCCTCTATTGTCTTTGTTGTTTCTGTACCATAAATGACATTTTTTTATACTTTGCAAGTCTTTCTGCAACTGCATTTTTTCATCTAAGGTTTCTTTGCTTTCAGTTATTTTTTCACCATCCCCATCAACTATTTTAGAATCCCAACTTTTGTCTAATTGGCTTTTTGTCCCTTCCTTGTCTTTGCACCCTTTCCCTATGATTTTGAGTGCTAACACAGAGGCCTGGCATCATGCACTAGCTTGTGTACCTAAATATCTCGGTCTGGCTCCTTGTGATAGTTACTTTTCCATTTCTTGAACACTTGGAGTTTTATTATGTGCATTTCTCAAACCCCCACAGTCATGATCACAGCATCTATTATTTTTCCCGGCATAAGAATTATTTTGATGGTATTTTCAGTTGGAATAGTTATTAGAGTACGTTTTCCTTCGGTTATTAGTGCTATTTGGGTTTTTAAGTTAATTTGTTGTTTATACCAACAATCTTTCACAAAATGGCCTGTTCTATCACAAAAGTAGCATTTTTTTTATTTCAATGCTCTGTCTAGGTTGGTATTGGGACCTATTCATGTTGTTCTTAGCTTTAAAGGTTGCTAAATTGTTTTATTTCTTCTAACTCTTTTTGTTTAAGTGTAGATTTTGCTTCTTTCAGTTGCTTTTTAAGGTCACTAATGATTTTGTCCTTAGATTTCTCTGTCTGTTTACTTTCTACCATCCCCTGTGATCCTGACTGGATATAGTTTACTATTTTCCTCAATTCCTCCAAAGGCAATTCCTTCCACCCCGGATATTGAGTTTGGAAGTAAGACTTGATGTGTAAACTACTTCCCTTGATGAATTGTCTGTGAATGTGTTGCAAATTTTGGGCCCCCAGACTGGTGAACCCAAGAATAAATTCCTTGGCTTTGAGGACCTGGTCAAGAAAGGTATTGACGTATTCTCCAACTTTCTGCTTAAATGCCTCAAACAGAGTCCAGACATTTGATCTTTCAGCTAATTTTGCCATTCTCTCCATTAAATCCTGTCTACAGCATTTTAGATAAGCATGGGTGTGTGAGTTAGACAACTCCATATCATCATACACTTCAGGCCATGATGTTAAGCGATTATTTTCCTGTGTCTCCCTAATAAATTGTTGGTCTTGGGCTGGGCTAAATAATTCTCCTAAAAGAATTTCAACGTCATGGTAAGAAGGATCGTAAATCTTCATCACATGCCTAAACTCTTTCAAGCATTTTTGTGCTTGTTCATGCCAATTGCCAAAATCTCTTTTTTAGACTGTCTAGGTCACTACTGGTAAATGGGGTATATGTTTAAAAACAAATGGACGATACCCTGGTCTGGCTTTAAAATTGCTTTATCATGTAAAGGAAGGAGAGGGATGGTTGCTTCTGCCCCTTTTACTGTGGTGTCTTTGCTTTCAGTGTCATTGCCCTGCTTGTCTGTATTCTCTTTGTCACTAGTCTCTGTCATTATTAATATATTGTCCTGGCCATTTGTCTTTCCCCCCATTTTGGCTATTTCTTCCTGTATCATCTTAGCTAACTCAGCTTTTAGAGTTGCCAAAGTCACTTGTTCCTCAGCCTTGTGTCCCAATAACTGTCCCATCAGTTTTTTTAGTGTCCAATACAGTTGCAGGAATGAAGCAATAACTGCCATAAATGATGGAGTAAATGCTATCAGTTGTTCTTTCTCCATCTTTAACCAGTTGTAAGATTCTATTGAATGTAAGAGGTTCAATATGTAATTCGGCATAGTCTCTGTCCAAAGACCATACATCATAGTTCCGAAAGAATATAGCCCAAAGAAGATAGAGCTACACAGAACCATAAACAAAGCTTGTATCTGCTTCAATGAATCTCCTTGGCTAGTCAGGCTTTCTGCTTGTCCTTGTGAGGCTTCTGTAGCTAAAGGGAGGGACTCATCCAAAAATGGCTGACGTCTGACTGCTTTCCAGTGTTTTGTTTAAAAAAATGCCTTTTTGTGATTAAATCAGGTTCTTTGTTTTGTTTTGGCTTGCCACAAAAGTATAGGGGGGGTGAGTATTGATGGTAAAATGGGGGGTATCTAGACTCCCCCCTTGTTACCTTTCAATGGTCCAGATCAGTTAGTGCCAGTGGTTCCCAAACTTTTTTGGCCTGCCGCCCCCTTTCCAGAAAAATATTACTTAGCACCCCTGGAAATTAATTTTTAAGAAAAATTAATAGCAATTAATAGGAAAGATAAAATGCACCTGTGGCCATGACCGCCCCCCCTGGATTGCTGCAGCACCCACCAGGGGGTGGTGGCACCCACTTTGGGAATCACTGAGCTAGTCACTCACCCCCACCCCAGGGAAGACCTATGAGGGAATAAACTCAAAAAGGTTCCCACTGGCAAAGCTATAGTGGAGAGGTTGAAGGAAGGTATTGGGGATCAGTTGTGACCCTGATGCCCTAATGGGTTAGATCCCACCCTCAGAGTGAGAACTATGGAGACAAGCCTCCCCTCCTCCTCATTTCTCATAGCTTTGCCCTTCACGTTGGCGTTTCAAATTTGTCTTCCCCTCAGTCACCAGATCAGCCTTCTTCCCCACAGAGTCACAGCCCCTGTGACTACCTCTAATGAACTAATAAAGATTTATTGTAAGGGTGAAGGAATTCAGGATAACAGGGCTAGGGATGTCTGAGGATTTTTGAGGAAGGAGAATGCAGGGATAACTTCCTTATCCACTATGAACCCCACCACAAGAGAGCAGTTCTGTTTCTTTTTGTAGCTTTGACTCAGAAGCTCCCTCTTCCTCCCCTCACAATATACTGTCCTTCATACTAACAAACAGGGGAATAACTGCCAGGAAGGGGTATAAGAGGGATCAAGGAAGGGTCCCCCCAAATGTCTGTTCCCTCCAGAATCCGAGCACTAAGGCTAATTGTGGAGCACAACTCATTTGGTTTCTCCTTCATTGGCAATGAGGTCAGGAGAAAGGTTTTGCTGTTGAAATCTCCAGATTGCCCCTGAATTTTGGGTTCAGAAGAGCTAAATTCCTGTCCAGATCCTCCCAGACATCCACAACCATCCACCTACAAGCCCACCCGAAACTTGTATGTCTTCTCAGGAGTTTTTGGCAGTTGGTCGTTGGCAGTTTAGAAACTTCAGAATTTTCACCAAAGTCCCTCCTTCATTGGCCCCTCCCAAATGGAAGTCTCAGAGTTCCATGAGGTCCACTTCAGGTCCAATTCAAAGACAAGTGCTTAGTGATCCTTGATTTACCCCAAATCCACACTTACGCTTAGTTTTAGTACTCTCCCTAAGGTATGGAGTGAGTTTAGACTCAGGATGATGATGAAACTGATTCTCTAACTGTACCCTCTTTCCCGGAGCCATTTTCGGGTTCCCTCAAAGCTACCTTGTGGTTTAAGATTGTGGATTTGAAATGTCCTATATTGGGTTTGATTTAACTCTTGGGTAACCAGAGACTAACTGTTCCCCTGAATCTAGTTTCCTGTATGGTATTGGCACTTAACTTGGATTTGGAAAAAAAAACAAAAACTTGTTTTTATAATATATTTCAAAATAATTAGGCTCCTTTATATTCCTATATATTTTATTTGATTTATTTTTTTAAATGTAATTCTGAAAAAGTGTCCACCGCTTATCAGACTGCTAATGAAGTTCATGATACAAAACAACGGTTGTGATCCCCTGCTTTATGAGTTTTGAAATTCATAAATACAGAAAGGTTGAATTGATTGTATGTGATATACAATTATAGGATTCTTAAGTTCAAATAATGCATCAGCCTTAGCCTTCTTGGGAGCAAAGATTAGAGGTGTATGTTACCAAGTTTGACTGTTAAGGAATATAGAGATTTTATTACGTGGTGGTGGTTAGAATGGAATTCATTCCAGACATGAGAGGTCACTTTTTCATATTAGTTTTATTTATTTTGTATAACATTTACAAACATATTTAAAATTTTTACCAATATATTTTTTTCTTTTAATTCCAAATTCTTTCTTTTTACTTTGAGAAGGGAAATAATTTGATTTTAATTATGCATATGGAAATATATTTTCATATTAGCCATGTTGCTAAAGAAAACACACACACAAAAAGAAAACAATCAAGATAAAGAAAATTTAAGTAAAGTATACTCGTCATTCAGCATTCAGCATTTCTCTCTCTGGAGCTGGATAACATTTTTCATATCTTGGGTCCTTTGGAATTTTCTTAGATTAGTGTTATGTATAGTGTTCTCCTTGTCCCTTTCACTTCACTTTCTATCAGTTCTTGTAAATGTTCCTGAATTTATCTGAAACATTTTTGATCATCATTTCTTATAGCACAATAGTATTCCATCACAATCATATATAATAACTTCTTCAGCCATTCCCCAACTGACAGGCATTCTCTTGATTTCCAATTCTTTGGCATTCCCCAAAAAAAGAGCTGCCATAAATGTTTTTGTGTAAATAGGTACTTTTTCCTTTTCTTTGTTCTCTTTGGGACACAGAACTAATAGTGCCATTGTTGGGTCAAAGGGTATGCACAGTGTTATAGCCATTTGGGTGTTGTTCCCAATTGTTCTACACAATGGCTGAACCAGTCGACAATTCCACCAGCAGTGATTTAGTGTCCCAATTTTTCCACATTCCTTCTATCATTAGTCATTTTCCTTTTCTGTCATTTTTTATAGATTTGGCTCATTACCCTATATATTTGAGAAATACAGCCTTTATCAGAGAAAATTGTAGTAAAAATTTCCCTATTTTCCTTTTAATTATGGTCACATTAATTTCATTTGTGCAAAATCTCTTAAACATCATTTAATTAAAATGACCTATTTTACTTCTCCTAATCTTCTCATTAATCATTTGGTAATAAGGTCTTCCCTTACCCATAGATCTGACAGGTTCATTTTTCATGTTCTAATTCATTAATGGTTCCTAGCTTTGCCCATTTAACTTTGTATCAGTTCATATAGAGTTTCCCAGATTTTTCTGCATCCTTTTCATCATTTATATACTCCATCAGCAATCATACCACAACTTGTTCAGCTATGCCCAGTATTGTTTTTCTTTTCTGATTCATTATCACTCTGAAAGATTTGTTATAAATATTTTTGTACATATAATTCCTTTCTATTTTACAAAAATCTCTTTGTGACCCAAAACTAGTGGCGATATTTCTAGTTTTGTAGTCATTTAGGAATAGTTTCAAATTATATTCTTGAATGTTATGATCAAGTCACAATTCCACCAATAATGCATCAAAATCCCAATTTTCCCACATTCTTTCTAATATTTGTCATCATCCTTTTCTGTCATACTAACCTCTGTGATAGGTATAATAAGGTGGTACTCCAAAAGTTTTTTTTTAATTTTCCTTTAATTATTAGTGATTAGAGCTTTTTTTTCATATGGCTATTGATAGCTTTGATTTCATCTTCTGGAAATTATGTGTTCACAACCTTTGACAATTTATCAATTGAGAAATGATTTATATTCTTATTAACCTGACTCAATTTTCTATATATTTGAGAAATGAGGCCATTATCAAAGAAACTCATAAAACTTCCCCCAGTTTCCTGCTTTCCAATATTGGCTACACTGGTTTTGTTTGCTCAAAAGTCTTATTAATTTAATGTAAGCAAAAATTTCCATTTTAATCCATTTAATCCAGCTCTCTATCTCTTTTTAAATCATATATTATGCCTTTATCCATTGATCTGATGGGTAAACTATTACATGCACCTCTACTTTACCTTTTGTATCACCCCTTTTGTCCAAATTATATACCCATTTTTACTTTATCTTAGTATTTGATGTGAGATGGTGTTCTATATCTAGTTTCTGCCAAAGTGCTTCCTAGTTTTCCCAGGCATTTTTATCAAAAACTGAATTCTTATTACAGAAGCTTGGATCTTTACATTTATTGGACACTATATTAATATGGCCATTTACTACTGTGCATATAATCCATTGCACTCATCCATTGCTATGTTTCTTATTTTAATAAGTACTGCTTTATAATACAATTTTAGAACTGGTATGGCTAGACAAAATTCCTTCACATTTTTATTTTCATTGATTTCTTTGATATTCTTGATCTTTTTTCTTCTAGATGAATTTTGTAATTATTTTTCTAGCTCTATAAAATATGTTTGGTAGTTTGGTAAGGCAATGATTAAATTAATTAAGTTAGGCAGAATTGCAGCTCAACCCTACATATGAGCATATGGGTGTTTACTTCATTTAGAAATGTATATTTTCCCCAAGTACCAATTTGTGTGCATCTCATAAAATTTTGTGTGGTTTTTTCATTTTAATTGTCTCTAATGAAACTATTTATTGTTTCTATATTTTATTCTTTACTCTACTCATTCTTTAAGATTACATTATTTTCCTATTATTTTAATCTAGATTTCCATGGCTCTTTGTGGAACATAATTTTGTTTCATTATATTCTGAAAAGGTGAAATTTAACATTTCTCTTTTTTTTGCATTTGGTTGTGAGGTTTTTATGCCCTAAAATGTGGTTAATTTGTAGATGCCATTACCACTGAAAAAAAGTATATTCCTTTCTATTTCTATTCAGTTATTTCTAGAGGCCTCTGATTTCTAACTTTTCTACTATTCATCTCTTTATTGCTTTTTTTAATTGAATTTCTTTTTTTATTTTTTAGAAAAAAATTTCCATAGTTACATGATTCATATTCTTGCTCTCTCTCCCTCCACCTAACCTCCCCCCAGTAGCCAACACGCATTTCCACTGGTTTCTTCCTGTGTCATTGATCAAGACCTATTTCCTATATTATTGATAATTGTTCTAGGGTGGTCATTAAGAGTCTATATCCAAATTGTGTCCACATCAACCCATGTGTTCAAGCAGTTGTTTTTCTTCTGTGTTTCCACTCATGAAGTTCTTCCTCTGAATGTGGGTAGTATTCTTTTCCATAAATCCCTCAGAATTGTCCTGGGTTATTGCATTGCTGCTAGTACAGAAGTCCATTACATTCTATTTTACCACAGTATATCAGTCTCTGAGTACAAGGTTCTTCTGGCTCTGCTCCTTTCACTCTGCATCAATTCCTGGAGGTCATTCCAGTTCACATGGAGTTCCTCCAGTTTATTATTCCTTTGAGCACAATAGTATTCCATCACCAGCATATACCATAATTTGTTCAGCCATTCCCCAATTGATGGACATACCCTTGTTTTCCAGTTTTTTGCCACCACAAAGAGAGCAGCTATAAATATTTTTGTACAACTCTTTTTCCCTATGATCTCTTTGGGGTACAAACCCAGCAGTGGTATGGCTGGATCAAAGGGCAGCCAATCATTTAGACCTCTTTGGGCATAGTTCCAAATTGCCTTCCAGAATGGTTGGATCAGTTCACAACTCCACCAGCAATGCATTAATGTCCCAATTTTGCCACATCCCCTGCAACATTTATTACTCTCCCCTGCTGTCATTTTAGCCAATCTGCTGGGTGTGAGGTGATACCTCAGAGTTGTTTTGATTTGCATTTCTCTAATTATTAGAGATTAAGAACACTTTCTCATGTGCTTATTGATACTTTTGATTTCTTTATCTGAAATTTGCCTATTCATGTCCCTGGCCCATTTATTGTTTGGGGGATGGTTTGATTTTTTTGTACAATCGATTTAGCTCCTTGTATATTTGAGTAATTAGACCTTTGTCTCAGTTTTTTGTTATAAAGATTTTTCCCAATTTATTGCTTCCCTTCTAATTTGGTAGCATTGGTTTTGTCTGTACAAAAACTTTTTTAGTTTAATGTAGTCAAAATTATTTATTTTACATTTTGTGATTTTTTCTAACACTTGCTTTTTTTAAAAATCTTTCCCTTCTCATAGATCTGACAAGTATACTATTCTGTGCTCACCCAATTTACCTATAGTTTCCTTCTTTATATTTAAGCCATTCACCCATTCTGAGTTTATCTTTGTATAGGGTGTGAGATGTTGATCTAGGCCCAATCTCTCCCATATTGTTTTCTAATTTTCCCAGCAGTTTTGTCAAATAGTGGGGTTTTGTCCCAAAAGCTGGGTTTTTTAGATTTATCAAAGATTATCTTGCTGAGATCACTTACCCCAAGTCTATTCCACTGATCCTCCCTTCTGTCTCTTAGGTAATATCATATTATTTTGATGACCACTGCTTTATAGTATAATTTAATATCATTCTGCTAGGCCACCTTCCTTCACATTTTTTTTCATTATTTCCCTTGATGTTCTTGATCTTTTGTTCTTCCAAATGAACTTTGTTATTGTTTTTCTAATTCTGTAAAAAAGGTTTCTTGGTAGTTTGATAGGTATGGCACTACATAAGTAAATTAATTTGGGTAGAATTGTCATTTTTATTACATTAGCTCATCCTACCCATGAGCAATCAATATTTTTCCAACTGTTTAGATCTAGTTTTAATTGTTTGGAAAGTGTTTTGTAGTTGTTTTCGTATAATTGCTGTGTTTGTTTTGGTAGATCGATTCCTAAGTATTTTATGTTGTCTAGGATGATTTTAAATGGTGTTTCTCTTTCTACCCCTTGCTGCTGTGATGTGTTGGAAATATATAGAAATGGTGATGATTTATTTGCATTTATTTTGTAGCCTGCAACTTTGCTAAAGTTGTTGATTATTTCTATAAGCTTTTTAGTTGATTTTCTAGGATTTTTAAGGTAGACCATCATATCATCTGGAAAGAGTGACAGCTTAGTCTCTTCATTGCCTATTTTAATACCTTCAATTTCTCTTTCTTCTCTAATTGCTACTGCTAGTTTTTCTAGTACAATGTTAAATAATAGAGGTAGTAATGGGCATCCTTGTTTCACGCTTGATCTTATTGGGAAGGCTTCTAATTTATTCCCATTGTATATGATGCTTTTTGATGGTTTTAGATATATACAGTTTATTATTTTTAGGAAAGGTCCTTCTATTGCTATACTTCCTGGTGTTTTAAATAGGAATGGGTGTTGTATTTTGTCAAAGGCTTTTTCAGCATCTATTGAGATAATCATGTGATTTCTGTTTGTTAGCTTGCTGATATAGTTAATTATGTGGATGGTTTTCCTAATATTGAACCATCCTTCCATTCCTGGTATAAATCCCACCTGATCATAATGGATAACCCTCTTGATCACTTGCTGGAGTCTTTGTGCTAGTATTCTATTTAAGATTTTTACATCTATGTTCATTAGGGAGATTGGCCTGTAGTTTTCTTTCTCTGTTTTTGATCTACCTGGCTTTGGAATCAGTACCATATTTGTGTCATAAAAGGAATTTGTTAGGACTCCTTCTTTGCTTATTATATCAAATAATTTGTATATTATTGGGATTAGTTGTTCTTTGAATGTTTGATAGAATTCACTTGTGAATCTATCGGGCCCTGGGGTTTTTTGTCTTAGGGAGTTCTTTGATGGCTTGTTCAATTTCTTTTTTTTAATATTGGATTATTTAAGTATTCTATTTCTTTTGCTTTTAATCTAGGCAATTTATATTTTTGTGAATATTCATCCATATCACCTAGATTGCTATATTTATTGCCATATAATTGAATAAATGATTTTTAATGATAGCTTTGATTTCCTCTTCATTAGACATGAGGTCTCCCATTTCATCTTTGATGTTGATGATTTAGCTTTCTTCTTTCCTTTTTTAATTAGATTTACCAGTACTTTGTCTATTTTACCTGTTTTTTTTTCAAAATACTTCTAATTTTATTTATTAATTAAATAGTTCTTTTACTTTCAATTTTATTAATTTCTCCTTTGATTTTTAGTATTTCTAATTTAGTTTAAATCTGGGGATTTTTCATTTGTTCACTTTCTAGTTTTTTTAAAGTTGCATGCCCAATTCATTAACCTCTCTAATTTGTTAATATATGCACTCAATGATATAAATTTTCCCCTTAAAACTGCTTTGGCTGTATCCCATGGGTTTTTTGTAAGAAGTCTCATCATTGTCATTGTCTTCAATGAAATTATTAATTGTTTTTATTATTCATTCTTTCCCTAACTTATTTTGGAGAATCATTTTATTTGATTTCCAATTAGTCTTTGGTTTGCCTCTCCATATATTCTTACTAATACCTATTTTTATTGCATTATGATCTAATAAGGTTGCCTTTATTATTTCTGCTTTTTTCCATTTGTTTGCCATATTTCTATGCCCTAATACTGTGGTTCCCAAACTTTTTTGGCTTACTGCTCCCTTTCCAGAAAAAATATTACTTAGGGCCCCCTGGAAATTATGAAACTATTTATTGAACTCAGAATAGAATGTAATACAAGAAAAGTGTGGCCATCACCACCCCCCTGGATCTCTGAAGCACACATCAGGGGATGGGAGTGCCCACTTTGGGAATCAGTGTCTTAGTATGTGGTTTATATTTCTGAATATTCCATGTGCTGCTGAAAAGGAGGTGTATTCCTTTTTGTCCCTATTTTTTTCCATATATCTATTAACTCTAATTTTTCTAGAATTTCATTCACCTCTCTTATCTCTTCCTTATTTATTTTTTGGTTTGATTTATCTAGATCTGATGGGGGAAGGTTGAGGTCACCCACTAGTATAGTTTTGCTATCTATTTTGTCCTTGAGCTCCACTAGCTTCTCCTTTAGAAATTTGGATGCTATACCATTTGGTGCATACAAGTTGAGTACTGATATTTCTTCATCGTTTATACTGCCTTTTATTAGGATGTAATTACCTTCCCTATCTCTTTTAACCAGATCTATTTTTACTTTGGCTCTGTCAGAAATCATGATTGCAATTCCTGTATTCATTTTCTCAGTTGAAGCCCAATAGATTTTGCTCCATCCTTTCATTTTTATTCTATGTATGTCTGCCTGTCTCATGTTTGTTTCTTGTAGACAACATACAGTAGGATTTTGGTTTCTAATTCACTTGCTATTTGCTTCTGTTTTATGGGTGAGTTCATACCATTCACATTTAGATTTATAATTATCACTTGTGTATTCCCAGACATTTTGATTCTCTCTCCTTGTCCTGCCCTTTTTTCTTTCACTATTTCCTTCTAAACCAGTGTTTTGTTTTTAATCAGTTCCCCTAATCCCCTCCCCTTATTGTACTTCCCTTTCTCCCCATTCCCTTCTTATTCCCATCTTATTCTTCTTTAGGGTCTTTTTAAGCTACCCCCCACCCTCTCCCTTCCTAGTGTTGCTTCCCTCTCCACCAGTCTTTTTGTTACCCTTCTACTTCTCTATAGGGCAAGAATAAATTCTCTGCCCCAATGTATCTGGTTGTTCGTCCCTCTTTAAGTTGATTTCAATGCACTTAAGTATTAAATATTTCCTCTCTCCAACCTCTTTACCCTTCCAGTGTATTGTTATTCTTCCCTGTTTGCCCCATGTTCTTCTTAATGGAATATAAATTACTCCATTTTTTTTGTTTTCCCAATTTTCTTAATATTACCTTCTTTTTCCCCCTCTAATTTTGTATATATCTGTATATATATATATATATATCTTGACATTTCATACTATACAGTTTTTAACTGTTCCCTCTATGTAAACTTCTTCTAGTTACCCTGTTGATAATAACAATTTTTAATATTTGACAATATCTTCTTTTCTTCTAGGGATACAAATGAATTGAACTTATTGGATCCCTTAAAGAAAAGTTACCCCCTAACCCCCTTGCTCTCTTAATTACCTTATGGCGATTCTCTTGAGTTCTGTGTTTTGGCAGCAAACTCTCTGTTTAAGTATGGGTTTTTCTTTATGAATGCTTGGAAGTCCTCAATTTTATTGAATGACCATACTTTCCCCTGAAAAAAATATAGTCAATTTTGCTGGATAGTTGATTCTTGGTTGTAGACCCAGTTCTCTTGCTTTCCAGAATTTTATGTTCCATGCCTTCTGGTCCTTCAATGTAGATGCAGCCAGATCCTGTGTTATCCTAACTGTGGTTCCCTGGTTTCTGAATGACTTCTTTTTACCAACTTGTAATATTTTTCCTTGGTCTGGTAGTTTTTGAATTTGGCTATAATATTCCTGGAAGTTGTCAGTTGTAGATTAAATGTAGGAGGTGATCTCTGGATTCTTTCAATTTCCACTTTTCCCTCTTGTTTGAGAAAGTCAGGGCAGTTTTCTCTCTGTAAATATGATTTGTCTCAGGCAACAACTTTCTTTAAACCATCCTCTGTTCTATCAGTCTTTCAGCCCTTTTTTTATTTAGTTGCCCTTCTAATTCCCTCTAGAGTAAGATAGATTTCTGTAACTAATTGAATGTATATGTTAATCCCTCTTTTGGGCAATTCTGATGACAATAAGTTTTGATTGCTCCCTTTCCCATCCCCATCTTTCCCTCCTCTTGAAAAGCTCTTTCATGCTTCTTTTATGTGAGACAATTTCACCCAAACAATACTTCTTCATTCCCAGAACACATCCCTCTTTCTTACTCATTAAATTTATTTTATATATTTCCCTCTCGTAGTGAAATCACCCTCATGCCATCTATCTATGTATAATCCTTCTAAGTTCTCATAAGTTACAAGTGTCATCTTCAGTGTAGGAATGTAAACAGTTATTGAATGCCTTATGATTTCTCTCTCTGATTTACATTTTTATGCATCTCTTGAGTCTTATATTTGAAGTTCAAATTTTTTTGCTCAACTTTGGTTTTTCCATCAGAAATACTTGAAAGTCCTCTATTTAATTAAATATTATTTTTCCCTGAAGAGTTATGCTTCTTTTTGTTGGGTAGATTATTTATGGTTATAATCCCAGCTCCTTTGCCCTCCATGATATCATATCCATTACCTTCCAATACTTTTAACATGGCAGTTGGTAAATCCTGCGTTTTGGGCTCCATTTTATTTGAATTTTTTCTGGACATTTGTAGTATTTTGTTTCTAAGGAATAGCATGTATCACCAGTTGATAGAAGTTGTGAGAGATGGGTTTTAGTGCAATATAAATCATTAAAATTTCCTAATCATTGGAGTTGTTTAAAAGTCTTATAAACTATTTGTATGGTTTTCTTCTTTGAGATTATTGAAATGGAGATTATTGCTTCAGATTTCATATGCCTGTAGGACCTCAGTGACCCTTTTGAACTGATTTCTATGTTTCTAGAGATCTTGATAATCAGCAAGAGGGATTAGAAGCATATTAAAATAAGCACATTAAATATAAATCTATTTTGACATGAAAAGGAGATAAATTCTGAGGATTCAATGCATGGAGCAGAAAAATCCTATTGTGATGATGTAATGGTGACCAAGGCTTAATGAAAATCAAAATCACAGAGAAAATAACAGAAGTGAGATCTGAATAAAAGTATTTGGGTTTTAATATACCATTCTTTCTGTAGGGCCATTAAAATGTTAAAATAAATGTACAAACACAAAAAATCATTAATCTAATTAGTGATATCTCTTCTAACTTTGTTGTGGCTGCATTTATTCTTAGATCTTCTAATACTCTTATCAAGGATTAAAGTTTATAAACCTGGATGAACAAGGCAAAATAGACATTATTTACCAAGACAAAATGAAAAGGATTAAATATACATAGTTCAGTTAGTAGAGAATTAAGAATAATGTTTACTTTCCTTTTCATAAAGAAAAATGTCCTTATCCTTAGACATCCAAACACTAGACAAGACAAAGCAGTCATGGAACAAAAATCCATACCTGGACATAGACCAGATAGTCTAGTTTTGAAGGAATTTAAGGGACAAAACACAAAAATGAGAGAAAAATGCTATAACCCAAGATGTAACAGTGAGTAATAGACTGATTTAAATAATGGAAAATTGGAGAGAAATGTAAATTAGTAGAAAAATGGATTTCAGTATCAATCAACTTGCCTAAGGAAACTTAATAGGGATAATAATACCTATCTCCCAGGGTTGTCATGAGGATAAAATGAGATAATAATGGTAAAGGCCTTAGCATAGTGCTGGGTATACAGTAAGAACTTTATCAATGTTAATTATTATTATTAATTATTACTAAATGCAAGTAGAAAGACAGTCTCTACTCTCAAGAAGCTTACATTCTAATGGGGAAGATAGAGAATAAAAATAAGTTGAAAAACATGGGAGTGGGCCATACATGGAATAGGACATTATAGACAAAGTCAGAATAATCAGGAATAGAACCTGGGAAATAAAGAATACATGGCTGTTCTGGGTATTCTCCAGAAAATATAGAGGTTGTGGGAGGAAGCTGCAAATTAAAAGGGGCAGAGAATACTTGAGAATACTTTCAGTGTGTGAAATCCAGGGGTAAGGTGAACTAACAAGGTGAGGAGGCTTCTGTGGCAAAAGGAGAGGAAATCCAGAGCCCAGGAATAGAAAGAAGATAATTTGGCAGAAAGTCTCCCATGGAATAACTCCTGGGGGATCTTTTCTTGGTCTTGAGCTATTTAATATTTTTTATATTCAGTTAAATAAATGTATTGATTGTATGCTTATGAAATTGCATTTGTCACAAAACTCATAAAGACAGCTAATACACTAGATGACAGAGCCAGGATCCACAAACTATGCATTGGATTAAATCTCATAAGATGAAATTCAGGAGAGAGAAATGTGAAATCTTGCACTTGGGCACAAAAAATGAGCTGTGGTGACATGGTTAGTCAGCAATTGTTCTGTAAAGTATTTGAGGGTTTTATTATACTAGACACATAATATGAGTCTGCAGAGTGGTGTGACAGCAGAAAAATGTTAATAAAATCTTGGGAAGCATTAGGAGGGGTAAAGCTTCCTGCAATGGGGAGGTGTTATAACCACCGCACTCAGTCTTTATCTGACCTCATCTGCAGTATCACATTCAGGACTATTTAAGAACAGTTTAAGTTAGAAGAGATATCACTAATTAGATTAATGATTTTTTGTGTTTGTACATTTATTTCTTAAATTCTCAGATTCTGTGAAAAAAATCTTGTACTGTCTTCTTCTTGTAAGGAAATTTTGCAAACATCAAGTCATATGTAAATATGATTTTAAAATGACAATTATCCCTTTTCTTTGTGGTACCTGCGTGAGATGAGACAATTTGATTTGTCTCAGAAGTCTCAGCGTATCTCAGGTGTATAGTTAGAAAATCTTGAACCCCTAAAACTACATTACCCAGAATGCTTTTCCCTTTGTGCACCTTTGCCTCTCCATGTAATTGTTTATAAGCTCTGTAACTCCTTCCCCTCTCTCCCTTTTCTCATGATTGGAGGCTGGTTTGGGTAGTTTTTTTTTTACTTTAGTTATTATTAATAAAATTTTACAAAATATACTCAGTTATTGTATATTAATTTTAATCTTCACACAGGAAACTTTTTAGCTACCAGAGTTTGGAAGAAGAGCCAACCTGGGTTTCAGCAGGTCTCACACCTCTT
The DNA here is from genome assembly GCF_016433145.1 of Gracilinanus agilis. Taxonomy (NCBI): domain Eukaryota; kingdom Metazoa; phylum Chordata; class Mammalia; order Didelphimorphia; family Didelphidae; genus Gracilinanus; species Gracilinanus agilis. Next base: position 61,279,504 of record NC_058134.1, on the reverse strand, counting down.
CAGAGAGCTACTACAAATCACTTAATGGTAGGCCTTTAAGAGTAGGGGGTGGGTGGAAAGATATCAGGCAAATGAAATCCTGAACATGCCATAACTTTCCTTGAAAGAAATTTAGGTTTGGATCGACTATTAACACATATTATTTAATTATTTAGTTTTAAATTAATTAATTATTAATCCTTTAGTTCATATTCTCCACTCTCCTTTATATCTGTACCATTACCCAATGGAATTCTTAGCATGTAGGGATGGATGTAGAGGGAAAAATTGACAAGCAGTCTCTGCAATATTCTCCTGTTTTACAAAAATGACACGAGAATGGGTCCAAATCCCATTGTAGGGTAGAATAAGTGGAGGAAAATGCATTTTGTTCACTTAAATACACGTCCTTGAGTCCTATTTTTAAATATATCATTGTAATTCTTACCATCTCCCAATATGTTTTGTATTAAGCCTCACCTAATTTCCTTCAAATGTGGCTTCAGTAGGCTATGCTGCCTTGGCTTGAGTACTCTGGCTATATCTGGAGATTCATCTAAGGTCAAAAATGTGCCAAAACTGTTTTCTTTTTAGCAAAGACAGCTTCATCAATTCAGCTGCTAGCAATAGCAATTATTGAGACCCCACCTGATCCCCCTCTCTATGATGCTCTTGGGCATGGCTAAACATTCTCAGAGAAAACACCTGCTATCTTCATAGTAGAATGTTTAGGCTAGTAGGGGTGCTAGAAAGATTTTGAGGATAAAACACCTGTCAGAATTTTCCCATTAGTAATAGCAAGGAAGGGGCAGCTCCAGCCTCTGTTCAGCATTGTGAATCCTTAGATTAATAAATTGGGCTTTTCAGAATAACCTCATCAGCTTTGCATCTGAGAGGTCCCTCTTAATTTTTGTGAGCAAGAAGTCATGAAGATTAAATTCACATAAAAGTTAAGGCCAACAAGAAGAGTAACTTGCCCACATACCAACTAAATTTATTTCAATTCCAGGAACCTGAGACCTTATTATATTATAAATACGTGAGGCAGTAGAGGAGTGAAGAGACGATGATGATCGCCATACTCATTCCTTGTTAAATGACTTGCTCATAGTCACAAAGCAAGTATGTGTCAGACACAGGGTTTGAATTCAGTCCTTCTTTACTATGAGGCTATAAGTGTCTCTCTTCACTATAAAATAGCTCTCATAGAAAATGTCTCTCCTTTATTGGGGATGGGTTGAGAGGGAGTAACAAGGCCAGGTACTTAAGTTAAAAAATTCAACGTTCTTCTTTTTTGATATGTCACCCTTGTGGCAAAAGAAATCCTGAATCAAAGAAGTTAACTCCACAACCTAAACCTTGAGAAACTCATTCCCCTTCAGGATCATCTGAAATGTGCTGTCTAGCGACTAAAAATCATGCTCAGAGATTTTAATTTATTTTTGTTTGTGAGAGTTTGACCTTCTGTTCTGCTTCCATTTCTTCCTTGACCAAGGTCACATGCAATAAATGCCTTGATGGCCTCTTTTATCTCCTTTTCTTTTTCACCCATTTCTCCTAGGAATCGTGCCTTGTAGTTTCGTGATGGTATCATTTATTTGCTTATTTTATCCACGCATTTGAACAATCCTCTGCATCTTGAGAATTTATTCAATGAACCTCCACATTCGTCTAAACTTGGATGAATTGTGGGAAGTTGGAAATTTAAGGGGAGCAGACAGTTCCAGCCAATTTCATCTCAATGCTTCTAGGTTGGGTGCAGTTTGATTCTATTTTGAATTTGTTCTCACAGATTCCTTAGTTAACAAACTTGGAACTACCCAGAACACTGAACAAGCAGAAGAGGTGGGTGGAACAGATACTGCCTTCTGGGTTATCCTATACATATAGCATTTTCACAGCTGAGTATTGTATTAGTGTTTTCTAACTAATTGAGTTGATATTAAGTGCTTACATTTTGAAAGCAGCAGAGTGAGAGTAATGAGGGAAAGTAGAGTTAAATGGGACTATGGCAATTTTTATGAGAAGGGTCTTCATTTTTTGGGAGAGCAGGAGGAAGGGTAGTGATAATGTTGCAAAATAAAGAAAAAACATCATAATTTTATTTTACTTTATTGTTGAATTTTTTATTGATTAAGAAAAAAGATCAATATTTTAAAATGAAAAAGAGACATAAAAGACAGCAGATATGACTTCAGAAAGGGACACTGAGGGTAGACAATTGCAAAAAATGTTTAAAATGTACATAATAAGTAATTAATGCAATATTAGGCAAGCCTTTTTTCTTGTTTTTGGTATGGAAACATTAATATTAGTTGATGTTTGTCAAGTTCATAAAAATAAGAAGGGAAATAAACAAAAAATATAGCCACAGGACAATAGATAGATGGTCAAATAAGCTTTCTAGAGAGGACAAGATGATTATTTTTTTTTCTGTAACTAAAAACTTTTTCACAATGAACAAAAATTGTGGAGAAATATAGAGTCTGATCATGGGTATCTTTGAACTTTCCCTCTGGATTCTCTCCAGTTTTCCCTGTTTATTTTATTCTTACATATGTATTGAAATGTTATCTCCTCTCACTAAACTGTGAAATGCAATGCTTAGTGTTCAGATCAGGAAGGAAAATCATAATCCTTTGGTTAGGAGTAACTTGAAAAAGTGCTTATTCATGAGTCTTGGCAGTCCAATTATCTTGCTCCTCTTTATCTAGCCTTCTTTGCACTATTCCAGAAGTGGAATAGAAATATTACTCCACAATATGCAAAATGCAGAAAATTTGAAGAGAAGTCTCTTCTTTTTCAATGAACCCTTTGTTTTGTAATGGACGTAATGGAGATGCTAGCCTCCACAATCACTGCTTCTCCTGATTTACAGTGACAGCTTTTCAAAGTGGGATTCCTAGGTGTCTCTAAATTATGCTGACAAGGAAGTCGAAGTACAATTCTCATTGTAGTCTGCAGCTGTTAGACCAACCATCTTTATCATATGTGACATTTATTAACAACCAACGCGGGAAGCAGGAGAGCTGTAACTCCAAAGCTCAGTAAGAGGACTATATTCTCGTTTAATCATGATTCATGCTCCCCTTTACCCATCATACCATGGGCTTGTGTGTACCTGATGACCCCACTCTTTTTCATCATCAAGCTCCAGGACTGAGTGCCTCCTGGCTAGTTTCTTAATGCTGCTACCTCTACTTTTCCCTAGAGATTCCTTCCAACCTAGCTTTTTCTGAGTGATGAGCTATAGGTTTTTCTTCTTCTCATAGCATCATCTAAAAACATCACAGAACCCTGCTTACTCTTTCCCAAAGTCTATCTAGTACAGCATGTGAGACAAAACAGATACTTAATCTTCATGTATTTATTAAGCCCCTTCTATGTGTTGGGCACTGTGCAGGAGTTGGGTTAAACATACATACAAAAATACAAAGCAAAAAATTAAATAATTCCTATTCACAAGAACTTATATTCTAACAAGGGAGACAAAAATATGTAATTATGGAAAGAATATATAATATAAATATATGTGTAACATATAATATAAATGTATAATATATAAAATAAATATATAATATAAACAGAATAAGTAGAAATATAGAGTGTTTGAATAGAAGGTAGTATGAAAGACTGGATCTTGACAGCTGCAGGAGTGAGAGGGATCAATTAGTGCTTTGTTCAGCAACAGTGTCTGAGGTGTATTTAGCGATAGACTAGATCTATAAGCCATTTATCCAACCCCATATTATAGTCTTATCTTTTTCATCTAATTCTTGTATGTATAAATGCTTTTTGATTAATTAGTCGGTATTCATAGATTTAGTACTATGGACTATAGAAGCCATCTAGATCACTCCACATATTTTCTAGATAAGAAAACTGAAAGCTGAGATGAAGAGCTTACACAGGTACCAAGTAGCAAAGTGAAGATTTGAATTCAGGTCCTCTGTCTTTAATTCTAGAAATCTTTCTAAGACATGACAAAAAAATAAACACTTTAATATACTGATATGCTGGTGTAATGGGATTCTTATCCATGTGGACGATCCCTTTAATGACACAGATTGTAATCCATCTATTTTTGCCCATCCTATGAGATGCTTGTTCACATTCCCCTAGAAATCTTTCATCAATCACTTCCTCAATATGCTGGAGGGTCTTTCTTTACATTCCCTGACAGTGCATTGATATCAGAGGCATATGTAGGCTGCCACATGATAATGAGTGTCCAAGTCCATTATTTTTAGGGATAATGAAACTTTGACTCAGGGAAGTCAAGTGATTTGTTCAGTGTCACTCAAGCACTAAGTACAGATGTAAGGACTTCTTTAGTTTTTCTGACCTTAAATTTTGGACTCTCTACTATACCATATCCCTAACTGTCACTGTATGGTTGCTTCATATTCTTTTATAGTCATATATTTTTTCTAATAATTTCCTTTGCAAATCATTTAGTACAGAATCTGGCCCATAGTAGGTGCATTAAAATGCTCATTTCCTTTCCCCCCTTTATAATAATAATCATAATAAAATAGTCAGCATTCATATAGTGGTTTAAAAGGGGTTTACCTATATTATTTCATTCGATACTCCCAACAACCCTGGAAGATAGGTGCTATTATTATTGTTGTTGTTATTTTTTTATTTTTATTTTTATTTTAGAAATGAAGAAACTGAGGCCAAAAGAGGCTGTGTCTTACTAAAAGTCATATAGTTATTAGTTTCCTGAGGCTGGATTTGAACCCTTCTTTCTAACTGTAAAAAGAGCTTTCTGTCTTCTTGACCACTTCACAGTCTCCTGGATAAAACTTTTTTTGGTATAGTATCTAAGGTGTCCTGCATGTTTAATTTTCCAGAGGGCATGCAATGAAACAGCCATTCAGCATCAATGAAAGAATATTGGTGTTAAAAAAGAAGTAATTCTATTTGGGAAAAAGCCTGAAAAGTATTAAAAAAGAACTGTTTAATTTCTCAAAGGAAAGCCATATCATCCTTTTCCTGTTCAATTTGTCTATTATCAATTAATAATGCCTATCTATGAAACATGTGTTAAGGGAATTAGGTGGCACAGTAGATAAAGTTCTTGGAGTGGAATCAAAGATCTGAGTTCAAAATGAGTCTTTCAGGTATTTACCAGCTGTGTCACCCTTGAAAAAGTCATTTAATTTCTGTCTACTTCAGTACCTTACCTATAAGTTGAGGATAATAATAGCATCTACCTCTCAGTGTAATTTTGAGAATCAAATAAGATAATATCTGTAAAATGCTTAGCACACTGTCTGGTACACACTAGATGATTAAGAAATGTTTGTTTTCCTCCCCTTCTCTTTCTTCCTTCTTTTGTATAGAAATATATATTTAGCTAGCAGAGAGAGCAGACTTAGCTGGTGAGAGAATTTGGAATCTTGACACAGGGGACACAGTGACTCTGGCAGAATGGCAGTTTGATGCTGTCGGGGAGAGCTTTGTGGATTTATGGTGGATCTGGTCAGACTCAACAACTCTAAAGCTGTTTCCCTGAATCTTGGACTTGACTAGATTTCAATCAAGCCCAGTGAAGTAGTTAGGTTGAGAAGTGGATTTAATCTGGTGTGGTGGACACACACAGATTATTCCATCTCCCTCTCTTCACACTTGGATCTAACTTGCTGTGATTTCTGTTTTCCTGAGACCAGCTGTGAAGATTTGAAAATTGCCTCAGAGGACATCTTTGTGAGATCCTATTACTCCCTGTCAAGCCAGACCTTGGTTTAAGCAGTCTGTTCATAGATTTTAGATATCAGTGTAGTCTTTGTCCATCCCTCTATCCCTGGGTAGATATCATTAGACCATAGAGTTAGTTTTCCTAATTCCCTTCACTCCCCATCTCCCTTATTTATTAAATTGTTTCATTTTCATAATCTTGCTTCATATGTTCTTTCCCAGATACCAAGGTTGACACATTGACCCACTGTGTATTGAAGTTACTTTCCCAGGATGTTATTTTGTTCCAGTTATTCCCAGCTGTGTATTGTTATTTGTGTATATTCACTTACCCTGTAGTTTCCTGTAGTGAGTTGACTCACCTAACTGATATCCCTCTTTCCCCACTTTTTCCCACTTTAGTGAGGGACTTATTTACCCCCCCCCCTTACTACACTTCTCTTCCCTTCTCTTTCTCTCTCCTTTCTTTCTCTCTGTTCAGCAAAGCTATTCTTTTGGCTGACTATCCACTTGCATCATGGACCACATAATTGGCATTTTTCATTCATGAAGTTCTTTTTTTTGCAGATAGGTCAAACTATTTCAAGTAGATATCTTTTTTGTTTAGATGGCTCTGTAGTGTTCTATATTATATACAACCATCACACCTGGAAAGAGGAGTATGTGGACAACCTTACCTTTTACAGGATATCATCTTAGGTGAGTATGTGTCTCCTTTAAAACCAGAACCAAGAGAATGTTATATAAAGCAACAGAAATACTGAGTGGAGAATAACTCATGTATGTATACCTACAGAGAAAGAACTGATAAACAGTATATATTTATATATATATATGTGTACTTACATATATATATATATATATATGTAACATCTTTCTGTAATCGAATGTAAGAGGGAGGGAGTTAACTTGTTAATTTAATATAACAAATATAATACATGAACAAATAAATTAAAAATTAAAAATATAATTAGGAAATATTCAACAAAATAAACAAAATACAAGAAAAGAAATTATAAAAAGAAGGTGCTGAACAGTATAATCTCTTATTCCATTTTTGAAGGAACTTTGATTTTTATAGACTATCTCATTGGAGAAAGATAGCTGTGAAGATGCCATATTGAAGTAATAAATAATTTTTTTCTAGTGAACAAACAATATTGAAAGTGGACTTTTGGATCTTCTATAGCCTTTTAGTTAACAATATACTTGTAAATGTGATCTGTGGCAATTTGTCNTATATATATATATGTACTTACATATATATACATATATATATATGTAACATCTTTCTGTAATCGAATGTAAGAGGGAGGGAGTTAACTTGTTAATTTAATATAACAAATATAATACATGAACAAATAAATTAAAAATTAAAAATATAATTAGGAAATATTCAACAAAATAAACAAAATACAAGAAAAGAAATTATAAAAAGAAGGTGCTGAACAGTATAATCTCTTATTCCATTTTTGAAGGAACTTTGATTTTTATAGACTATCTCATTGGAGAAAGATAGCTGTGAAGATGCCATATTGAAGTAATAAATAATTTTTTTCTAGTGAACAAACAATATTGAAAGTGGACTTTTGGATCCTCTATAGCCTTTTAGTTAACAATATACTTGTAAATGTGATCTGTGGCAATTTGTCACTCATGATACCTGTTCCCTAATAATACCTTTATTAAAGACATTCTCAATGTATGGGTAGATTGTTCTCATAAAATTTTTATTGGGAAAGGAATGTAGGTATATGGATTGGTAATTATTCATAATTCATTGGGCAACTATGATAATAATAAAGTCCAAGACATTTTTCTCCAGACTTCAGTATCTTTGTCTCTCAGTTTTCTGAGTAATCATCAAATTATTTTTGTTAACCTGTGACCTCAGACAAGACACAACACTCAATAGATATTAGTTACTTCATCTGTAACGTAAAAGGAGGGAACTAGTTGACCTTTAAGGTTAATTCCAAGTCTAAATCTATTATTTATTTTACTATGTAAGCATACTATGTATACTAGCCAGAGAAAAACTCTAGGAACATGTCTTCTTACCAGTCAAAAGGAACCCAACCTTCTTGCAATAGTTTTCTCTTCTTCCAAAAAGTTGCAGGAATCACACTGGCAACATCAAACTTCAGAATTCCCAAAATGTCAGACTCATAGTAGCTGGTATACCTCAAAACATATATTACATGATTAGTGTCTGGTTGCTTGTGCCCAAGAGAAAACAATAAACTTTTCAACTTCTTTCAAGGAAACTAGAGATATGAGATATAGTCCCAGACTCATCTAGATGAGTCTACGGACATTGTTCCATGTGCATACAGCCACCTCAGATGGGGTGATATAGTAGAAAAAAGTTGCTTTTTTTCCTAACTAAGGAGAAGTCCAAGAAAGAGGTGGCAAAGTCTCAAGTGACCCATTCAAAACAGAAGAAAGAGATTAATTGGTTTTTTCAAAGACCAAAAAGATCAGAGACTTCAGAACATTGTTCAGTAGCCTTCAGAACATTGTTCAGTAAATCTAGTGTTTTACAATCTCTTGCTAAATCCTTCTTTATGGCCTATCAAATATTTCTTTCATTCTGCCTATAGATCCTTCTTGCTTTGAGACGATTTTCTGTGTTTCATTTGTTGATGTTGATAGAAGGCAACATTTTCACCATAGGGAATGTTCATCTGTTTTAGTTGTCTTTTTACTTACAGGATAAATGAACTCAACCTTACCTATAGTAACTTTATTTTCTTGTTACTTACTTAATGCTTTTCTCCTAAATCCATTATAGTCAAAATAAAATGTTGCTTACTCACTCTATAAAGTCTTTGAGACCAGGGAAAATTAAGATTCTCCTCCATGTATGTATCTCATAAATACCTCAAAAAGGACCTACACAATATTCTGGAGACTTTCTTTTTCTTTTTAATATTTTATGGATACCAGTAGAGCATTCAGGTTGCCTATTCCTCAAACTCACTACAAGAAGATCAATTTTCTTTCACCATAAATATTTTTTATGTCTTCTGCATTATTTCTCATATGTAAATCAGCATTGGCAAAATTTGTCAGCCTACTTACACCCATCATTTATATTTCCATTCTCTGTAAGGCAATTGAATATTTATTTTCTGACATTGTGATACTTCTCAATTTGTAACTTTAGATAGCTAGGGGATATAACATTGAACTTAGATTCAGGAAGAACTGAGACACAGACTTTGTGACTGTGGGAAATTTATTTAAAATTAGTTTCAGTTTTATGTTTTATCATCTGTAAAATGAGAATAATGATAGCACCTACTTCATAAGGTTGTTGTGAGAAATTGAAAAAACAAAAATACAGAGTATTTTTAAATTAAAAGTATTTAAACACTAGTTACTATTATTATAACTATCACACCTGGAAAAAGTTTATCTTGGAATAGATGCAATGTTATGGTCATGGGAAACTTTGATATTATTTTTAGTGTTGGTTAGGAAAGCTAAAACAATACTTTGATACAGTAGAAAGGAATATAATATGTAGGAATCAAGAAACAATCCTCTAAAACTCTATCTTAATCCAGATGTGTCTGAATATTATCATTCATTCTTTTAACTAAATAATTAGTCACTATTAGGGAAAAATAAGGTTGGAATTCCAGTCTTGATATTTGTCATAACCATAGTCAAAGGAAACCCAAGGCCTACGTCAAACTCTTTGATGGGAGGTTAAACTGGTAAAAAAAATAAAGTGAGAGGATTAATGATAGATAATCATTTTTAGAGATTCTATGTTATGGGTTAAAGTTTAGAAGTTACCAACCTGAACATGTAGAGGTATTTGCCCCACCTGATCATTTCCTAGGCTAATTTTGGAGAATGAATTTCTTGCATGACCTTTTGATCCTCCTTTTCCTTTAGTCCATTCTACTTTACCTGAAATACTTTTCTTCATTGGATTTTCATTTCTCTTTTTCCATTTGACCAATTTTGATTTTTAAGCTATTTTCTATTTGTGTTACTTTCATTTTTTCCCATTTTTCTTTGAACTTACTTGATTTTTAAATTCCTTTTTGAGGTCTTCCATCACTTGAGACTAGTTTCCATTTTTCTTTGAAGTTTTGCATGTAGTTTCTTTTATATCACTGTCCCCTGTTGATTCTGTACTTCACTCTATCTCCATAGAAATATTCTAGGGTTAGATGTTTCTTTTGCTGTTCGCTCATTTTCCCATCATTTTTTAGCCTGTGGACAGGAATTTTGAAAGCTGATGATTCTGTCTCCTCTGCTAATGGGTGCTTGTGAGTTATTTTGACCTGGAGCTAAGTCTTCACCATATAAAAAGGGCTTAGGCCTCACCGTGGGGTGGTGCCAGGGCCTGGAACTTCAAGGGGTGGGTCTGGGGTGCTCTGTTGTTGATATAGCCAGGGTCCCAGGATCAGAAGTTGGCTTATGCCCAGGCTCTGAATCTGGCACAGTGTGGGCGATGAAGGGGAAACCAACACTTCTCTGTGTGCAGTATTGTTTCCTGTTCCTCCTTATCTCAGGAATATTGATTCTGTTTGCCTAACTTTCAAATTATATTTAGTAGGAAAGCTGCCTCACTCCATTTTGCTGTTTTTTTTTTCCTCATGTAATTTTGAGGTGCTTTTTAACGATTAGTTTGGTTGGATTGCCAAAGTGGTTTCATCTTTCACTGCTACTAAGCCACCATCTTGACTCTGCCTCTTCCTAGTCTAATGTAATCATAGCTCTATTCCCTAACTCTATACTTTGTTATTTCAGAACATTATGTGCTTTGTAGGAATTAAAGCAGTCAAAGTCTGAACTTGAAGTTCCTTTTTCTTGTCCATTTTAATGGAAGTGAATGATTGCTTGGATAATACAAAACACTGGACAATCAAAAATTGTTAGTATTTAGCTTCAAAAAACATTATATATTTTATATGGTATATGAGTAGATCTGTAGTTTTTAGAATTTACCTTTTTTCCTTTTCCCAATGCTTAGGAGAGTTCCTGGCTCATAGTAGGTACTTAATAAATGTCTATTGACTGAATGATTGGGAATTTATATTTCAAGAAAAATATAATAATTCATTCCTAAACTGACCCAAATGCTCAAAAGTCTATTCTAGATCCTACATGTCTGCTATATGCAGGGTAAGGAATATCAAGGAAGCTAAATGTTAACCTAAAATCAGCTGCTAACAGAAAGTTGCTCAGCTTGTAGGAAGCCATGGAATATTTTGATTTAGAAGCTTTTTTGCTCAATACCAGGTTAGGTAGTTGAATGAAATAAAAGGTAATTATTTATTTTTTTATTTTTATTTTTATTTTTTTAATTTTAAACCCTTAATTTCTGTGTATTGACTTATAGGTGGAAGAGTGGTAAGGGTAGGCAATGGGGGTCAAGTGACTTGCCCAGGGTCACACAGCTGGGAAGTGTCTGAGGCTGGATTTGAACCTAGGACCTCCAGTCTCTAGGCATGGCTCTCAATCCACTGAGCTACCCAGCTGCTCCAAAAGGTAATTATTTAAACAAATTCTTCCTAATTTTGTTAATTGAATTCAGAAAGCTAGAATTTCTGTGGAATATTTTTCTATTGATGGATTGAATGCTTACCTAATTAATGCTAGGAGAATTACTGTCCAAATAAAAAAGTTCTAAGCTAAAGTTAATTGAAATGAATAATTATTAAATTTATTGTAAAATCAATTAGACAAACTAGTTATTTGGCCTCATTTGAATGTCTAAAAACACTTCTGGTCAAGTGAACACTATAAAAACATTTTTTATTCAAGAAGTTAGAAGCCACTTTTGGGAATGTTCTAGATGCAATTTAAGATACAATTTTATAAATATATTCCTCCTATATGTTATATATATGTATAAATGTGTATGTGTATATATATATATATATGTATAGTATTATCACTATTTTAAAATAGTGCATTTTTTCCCAGAGTATGTGGCATGAATCAGGAAGCCTCAGATGAAGAATGGGTAGTAAGGAACTCACCACAGTATCCCATCTGGTAATTTTACTTTAAAAAGTTTTTCTGGGTAATCAGATACAGGTTTTTTTCTATAGTTTTGAAGGACTTTAAGCACTTTCAACTCACTTTGAATTCAGTACCCTAATGAAAGTCCCACATTGTCCTACTCTAGTTCTGACTCTGCCAGTCTGCCTTGATTCTGATTGGTTGCCCTGTTCTTGATGCCCAAGTTCATTTTTTAGATATAAAACATAAAAGATCCACAGATATACCTTTTATAAAATTAAAAAATGCTATTTTCTATTCAATGATAATAAAAATCAACTTGGGAAGGAATGTATTTTTGTTTAGAACCAGCACCTCTTCTGTTTCACTGTTGTGCTTTCTCTCATATTCAAAACTACATCAGTAGAATGTGAACCCCTTCCTCCCCAACAATGGGCAAAGTGACATTCTAAAGAGTAAAAAAAAATTCTAAGTCCTGACATACATGAATTATTGCAAGGACTTGTGATGGTCTTTTTGTTTAAATTCCATTATCTGTGTTTAAATAGAAGGTGAAATGTTTAACAAAAAGTTATTTTTTCTACTTTACAAAACAACACTCTGAATAGCAATGCAAAAAGGTCATTATCATTGACTTTGATTCATTTCAGGCAAATGTGAGCTCTTTTGCAGCATAATATACCATGGGGAAACTTAGGCATCTTATTGAATTTACCCTGAGTATTTCAAGTCATTTACATTTTTCTGTGTTACTGATCCTTTGAATCTTTCTGGATTGCGAATCCCTTTTCCCTTACTCTCCTTTTTGAGTAGATAAATGAATTGGCATGCAACTATAAAAAAAATCTAGGAAAAGAGCCAATTAAAAATACTAGTACAATGAAGAAATCAAGGCTATCAATAATCATTTAAAATATTCTAAATCACTCTTGATTAAATAAAACAACTCTGAGATACCACCTCACTTCTAGTAGAAGGTCAATATGACAGTAAAGGAAAGTGATAAATGTTGGAAGGGAGGTAGCAAAATTGGAACACTAATATATTGCTGGTGGAGCTGTGAACTAATCCAAGCATTCTGGATGGCAATTTAGAACAATGCCCAAAGGGCTATAAAACTATGCATATTCTTCAATCCTATAAAAATACTACTAGGTCTTTATCACAAAGAGATAATGAAAAAGAGAAATGACTGACTTGTACAAAAATATTTATGGTAGGTCTTTTTGTGTTGGCAAAGGATTGGAAATTGAGGAGATGTGCATCAATTGCTGAATGGATGAACAAATTATGGTATATGATTGTGATGGAATACTTTTGTGCTATAAAAAATGATGAGCAGCATGATTTCAAAAAAAGCTGAAAAGACCTATTAAGTTGATGCAAAGCAAAATAAGAAGAACCAGGAGAACATTGTCCATAGTAAGAGCAATATTGTTAAATGAGATCAACTGTTAAAGGCTTAGCTACTCTTAGCAATATAATGATCCAAGAAAATTCTGAAGAACTTATGACAAAGAATGCTACCTATCTCCATAAAAACAACTGCTAGAGTTGATATGGAAACCAAAGCATACTACTTTTTCATATTACTTATGCTTTTATTTAAGGATTTTGATTTTACATTAATATTCTCATAAAGCAATGACCAACATAGAAATAGATTTTGCATGATAATATATGTATAACACAGATCAAATTGCTCCCATCTCTGGGAGGAAAAGGAGGAAGACTATTTGGATCTTATAATTTTGGAAAACATATGTTGAAAATTGTTACTACATATCATTAGAAAAAACAAAATACCTTATAAAAGGACCATATGTCCCTCTTGGAGCACACTGAGGCACCAGGAACCCTAACACAACTGGACTCACAGAATCTAGATCCATTGAATTACAACTCTGGAGACCTTGGAAGAAAGAGAGATTGAGCCCATTTTTTATTTCTCTGGCTCTACATCAAATACAATATCTACCCTCTGCTGGAATATCTTTTCAGTGACAGAAATAAACCCTGTAGCTCCCTTTAATAGAATTTTTAAAATTGCCTTTCATTAAATACCTCATGTTTTAACTTGAGCCTATTTCCTCTTATTCTGTGGTGAGAATGAGAAATAATTGTTAACTTACTCATATTAGAGTTCTTTGTTTTTGTTCTCTTCTGAACTTTTCCTAAGTTTTCCTCAGATCTTCCTAGCTGGAGGTCTAAGACTTGCATATAAAACTAAACTCTAGACATGGCCAGTCATTGCTAAGCATAATAAGATGATCATTGCATTATTTCTGTACATTGCCCCTTTGCTGATTTTTTCATGAAATAATAAATGACCTTGTATAACATTTATCTTGATCTTTTTCTTTTGACCAAAAATATTTGAGTAATATATGCATGGCATCAGAGTATGTACTTCAGAGGATATAAAGAAACGTGTTGTTTTCATCTTAAAAGGCTTACATTTGACTTGGCTAAACAAAATAAACATATATAGGATCATAGATTCAGAGCTAGGAAAAAACCATTGAGATCACACTTGTATTACCCAACTTCACATAGGAAATAAATGTTAGAGCTAAGATTTGAACCTATATCTTCTGGCTTTAAATTCAGTGCCCTTCCACCTACAGCATTATAGAGCTGATCCTATCATACAACAATGGAGGAACTGAATGATGATACAAGGTAGAAATACTAGAGATATCTCAAGGAATGCTTTATTAAGTGTCAAGGGAAGCATATGAAGAAATGAGAAGTCCCTTTGGGTGATCATATAAAACTTTTTGTAATAGGTAGAAACTTGGTTAAGCTTTGTAGGATGACTATAGCAAGAAGAGGAAAACAGTAATTCAAGCAAAGAGGAGAGCATTAGCAATTGTACTTGAAATCCAGAAAACTTTTCTGAAAATAAAGTGCTTAGGAATTTGCATGATCCCTGTGTCATTAGGGAATTATTAATTTGTTAATACAAAGGGATACATTTCAGGTATTATGTAAAACAACACAGGGAGATGCATGAATAATTTAATTGGGAAATGAAAACTTGCAGGAAGTAGGCAGTGAGTGAATAATTGGATCAAGGAATCAGAGAGAAATTTATAGTGTGTGTGGGAAAGGCAGTACCTGAGGCCCCAAATAAAGATAAAATGCCTGTCATTTTCCCAAATTCTACAAAAGAGATAGACTTCCTAAGTTTGGGCAGGGTAGGGTGTGTGGAGTTGTTGGAAGTATATCTTTTCTGAATACAGGAAAGACTCCCTTCACTTGACTTCATTCTATCTCATTCTCAGTCTACTTCTCTACTTCTCTCCTTTAATCTCTACATTGTCACCAACAATGACATGGAGAAAGTGAAAAGGATAGTGAAAAGAAGGAAAGAAAAAAAGAAATTCATTTCAGTTTTTTCCCCACATTTAAACCATACATGGTTAATATTACACTCCTGAGGCAGACCGATGGGAAGAAAAGGAAAAATTTCATACAGGATGGGCAACCATGATTTGGATTCCAGATCATTAGAGGCAATATTGTACACTGATAAAATTAAAGTCATTATAGAATTTGACCATTTTAGTTCTTTTACCTGGCAGAAAGAGTTGTAGGTATTTAAAAATGTGTCTAATATATTTTTCACCTTTTGATTTGTAAGTGGAAATGGAAATCATAAGTATTCTAAGCTTCTATCTTCAGCACTTCAGAGGTAGAATAGAATAGAATGGGAATGGGCAGGAAAAGAAATGCTTTTGACCAGATTATCACTTTTCCACCCAGAAAGGTTTGTTATATGAGCATGTAACAAAGAAGAATCTCTAATTCTATGTTTCATTCATTTTTCCCCAGAAATGCAAAGAAGGATAAGTGATCTTCAACTATGAAATGTACTTCATTAATTTATTCATTAAGCAAATATTTGATGAACATTTCTCATGTTTAATATACTATATTTGGGAATTTGGGAGACACGAAGATCACCTCTCCAAGTTCAATGAATGTGTAGCCTACTAGGAAACCTGAGACAATAATAGCTAGCATTATATACTGCTTTAGAATTTTCAAAGTGCTTTACAAATATGCTCTCATGTCTTCACAACAACTCTGGAAAGTGGGTACCATTTAATTCTCATCTTACAGATGAGGAAACTGAGGCAGGCAGAAGCTAAATGACTTGTGGGATCACTAAGAAGAGTCTGAGGTCAGTTTTGAACTCAGGTCTTCTGGCTCTCTCAAGTTGTAGAGAAAGAATTAAAATACAAATTAAACATGAGTCTTAATCAGTCTTTAAGGCACACCTCAAATGCCACCATGAAGTCTTATCCACCCCACCCCTTCACAGGAATGATGTCTTCTTTTGGATTCTTAAAGTATTTTTTATATCTTATGTATCTATCATATTACATTTTCTTATTTGTGTTTATTTGTCCCTGTTCTGGATGATAAGCTTCTTGAGGTCAGTGCTTAGAACATATCTTTTAATTAGTAGGTGTTTGTTGAATTGCATTGCTGCTGATTGTGCACTTGCTTGCTTGTGTGATGGTCAGAAAAATCATTTATTTTCACTGGGCCCTAGTTTCCCCTTCTTTAAAATGAGGGGATTGGATTATATGACTTCTAAGGTCCTTAATAGTCTTAAAGTTATGCTCTTGCAATGAGTTAGAACTTGGGGGACAATCTGACCTTTGCCAAGGTTTCTGCAAAGGAGTGGTAGGGGAAGGGGAAGGTTCACTGAATTACCAGGCTTACAAAGTAGAGATACCATAAGAATTCTGGTTATGCTCAAGAATTTTGAAATAGTTGCAAGACAAGGAGTCCTGGTTTTACATATCTTTCTCAAAGGGACCTTAGGCTCTAATTTTTATTCATCACTAATACAAAATGAGCCATCATGTTTGTCTTGATTCATAGGTTCTGAGATTGCTCATTGAGTGTGGTTTCTTCTCTAATTTTGATCTGAGTTCCATTTCAGTTGAGGAATGAGGGACACAAGTTGTGCAAGTGAAAGGCTTCATGATTTTTTTGAAGATCTGTTAAATTTTTGATGGCTGAATATAGAATAAACAAAAACTTGTGAGCAATAAATTATTTCTATTCATAATTAATGGGGTTGGAGGAGATGATAAATGAGGGAATCCAAGAATGACCTGGTAAGGGATTTGAGGTGATACAGTGTATAGAGTATCTGATCTGGAATCAGGAAGACTCATCTTTCTTAGGTCAAATGTAACTTCAGACACGTACTAGTTGTTTGATCTAAGACAAATCACTTAAGTTGATTGCCTCAATTTCCTTCTCTGTAAAATCAGTTGGAAAAGGAAATGGCAAGCCACTCTAGTATCTTTGTCAAGAAAAGCTCAAATAGTGTAACAAAGAGACACAACTGAACAGCAACATCTCTCTCTCAAAATATTTCATATATTAGTCTAAAGGAACTTTCTTTGATTTCCCAAGATTCTTAACATCTCCCTATTTAAATATAATTTTTCCCATTGCCATTATTTCGGGATGGCTAAAGAAAATTATCCCTGGGCTAGTGATCTCCTGCAAAAGAGATAGTTAACTTATCTGTCTTTCCTGCTGGTTGGACGAAGGAGAATATGGATGTTTAAACTACTTTTCTCAGACTGGTCTTGTCTCACTCAACTGTTGAAAGCAACATCAAACATGGGACTAGGATGAGTGGCTACAGATATCTTTTTTTGTTTAATAGCTGTGGCAATATAGCAATAGTAATAAAGTGGAGCAAGGAGGAACAAGAATTAAAAAGGGATAGAAAACCAGACCCTACGATTCCCAGTATCTCTAACTGGAAGGTAAGGAAATAGTTTTTCCTTTAAAGAGACTTGAAATGGGGACATGGCATTAATACAGCCTGGGAGAAGAATGTCTCTAGGGTGCATTTTTACTTTAATAGTTCTGTTCAGCCCAAAGCACATCCTTCACATATTCAGCTACTCTGGTCACACTATTTTTAATTTTCCTCTGGCCCCAGAAACACTGCAAAGCCTAAAAACCCAAGCACCTTCTATAGTAGTAATGAAACAATTCATCCTAGTCTTTCTTCATTCCCCTCCCCACTGTGTTTCTGATTCTCTCAGATGTTACCACCATGATTCAGATACCTTTTATCTCTGGAAATTTTCTGAGCACCTAGGGCATTCTTACCTTAGAACATCTCTCTACTTTGCAGTTTCTCTACTGCCACTGACAGGTTTCTTCCAGAAGTTTTGGAAGAGTGTCCCAGGCTAGCTCTGTTTCACTACCTACACCATCACCCCTTCCAAGCTTCAGATTCTATGGACCTTGACACCACGTCCAATGTGAGTATCTTCTTCTCTTTCTATCTTTAGCTTCCCTTTTAAAGTTATCTTCCCCTTTTGAACTATAAGCTCCTTGAAAAGAGGGACTACCTTTCTTTTTGAATGCATTATATCTCCAGCATTTAGGATGGTGTCTGGCATCTAAGTGTTGCCTGCTAGAAGGAAAAATCTGGGCATATAGATATCCTCACATGGGCTAAAGACGGCATTTAAACCCTCATATTCTGTCTTCTCACATTTTCTTCTTTTTTCTTTCTATTTTTGTCCTGGAAAAATCCCAGAAACCTTCAGATAGAACTTCCCAGGAGACCCTATTTCTAAAACATATGTTGCTATTTGGGCACTGTGTGCATTTTAAGGCAGGGTCATGATATCATAAAGCTCAAAGGAGAAATAATTAAGAAACCAGAGGAGTTAGGTCTGGGCTGAATGCAGGAATCTATAGCCTAATGACTAATGTAGTAATTCCAGGATTGTAAACTTAGGTAGATATATATATATATATTCCAGTCTCCATTTTCTTAGGGAATAAGCCACTGGTTGCAAGATTTTTGCCTTAGCTATACTTTGTAATTATTTCAGTCCTGCTTTTGACACACTGGAAGCTCAATGAATAATTTTAGGATTTCTTGAATTCGATTATATACATGACCCAACTAAACCACTGGTTATCCTGAAGGGAATGAAACATCTTGTATAAATTAATCATCATTTCTGAATTTATGTACCAAAGGACCAGAAAGAGTATCTAAAAGCACCTTCTAGAACCCTGATGAAAACTTTATTAATCTATATTCACAATATCCTTTAATTAAAAAGTCAACATGAAGAGATCAGGAAGTAGAAATGATCATTATTAAATGACAAAACTGAAGAGGATTAAATGAAAAAACTAAAAAAATATGTATATATTATAGAAATGTATATTACCAATTGGGATAGAAAGCATACTGTTCTGGAAAAGACATGTTTAATATTCTTTTCCTTACTTCCAATCTTATAGTTGAATGAGAAACTTTTTTTGGGAAAAACAGTCTACTGATGAGAACATGATGAGCATTTTGCATTAGAGCTATTAGTTAATCATCACAAGTAATTTATTAGTTTATTAAGTCAGCTAAATAAAGCACAAGTGATGAAATGAAACATTGGCAAACTCTGTTCAAATAGGAACATGATTGGTTTTAAATGAAGAAGACTAAAGCATCTAAACTCTTGAAAGAAGAAAGTGGATTTCATTTTTTAAAAGGGGACATTAAATATCCATATTCTCTGCATTTTTTTAACTTTAAGATGACCCTGGTTCTAAGCAATAAAACTCCACAACAAAACGGAATGTTGTTCCTACTGGGAACTTTGGTTCTGCACAAGGAGGAATCTGATTATTATGGAAATGAAATACAGTACAGTTTCCAAAAAGTTAATATGTATTTATATCATATTCATTGCCCTTTGATAATTCTGCTGTTAATTGATAGCAAGAGAGGTTAAGCAGTCAAGTGTAACAATTTGAATGCAATTGGAAAACACATTTTGCATTTGGGAAGTACCTGGCATATATTTCTGCCTAAAGGAGAAAAGCAGCATCCTTGTTTTATAGGCTTGATTTGCAGGCATTGTTTGTACAGAAGCAACTGGCCTGAGGCCACAGAGCTTGTAAGTAGTCAACCCATGATAATGACTCAGGGTCTATTTTATGGTTTGACTCCATGGCATATTCTTACTTAATATTAATATTTTAATTCCATTGCCAATTAATAAGGATGACAATAATGTAGATAATTGCCATTTTTAGCAGTTATATAGCATTCATCAATTAGATGCCAAAATATATATGTATTTTTTAAGTGAATGAATGATGCTATCAAGAAAATATGTTGGGTTAAGTGGGGAGAACTGATCATATTGTTATAGTGAAAAGTAGCTATGGGATGCCTATGTCCTACTAATTGCCTAAGATCTCAAGAGAAGTTAAGAAAGACCCTCAGAATTTTGGATAGATCCCCTAGGTCACTAGGGTGATGCAAAGATGGGTAGGTATATGTGGGGTTGTAAGCTGTATGGTAGGAAGGAACCTTCTACATTGTTGCCATGGAATATAAAAATAGAAGAGAGGCAGAGAGAGAGAGAGAGAGAGAGAGAGAGAGAGAGAGAGAGAGAGAGAGAGAGAGAGAG
>NC_058134.1:61147304-61258991 GCF_016433145.1 Gracilinanus agilis | reverse complement strand
AGAGAGAGAGAGAGAGACAGAGACAGAGAGAGAGAGAGAGAGAGAGAGAGAGAGAGAGAGAGAGAGTAAATATTACTCTATCAAATTATAGTTGGTTTTGACTATAAAGACAATAGGTCACAGGGTTTATAAAATGGAAGAGTGGCATGTGTGGTTGGCTATTTCTGCGAAAAGATGAGCCATGTATCTCTGGAAGGACTTAGCTTCTTCATTTTCTCTAACTCAACATCTTTCATATACTTTTAATGAATAGGGGAGGGGTTGGAAGGAAAGTATTTGGAACTCGAAATTAAAAAAAATCTTCAAAAAGAAAGATAAATAAAAGAAAAAAGGTGATACCATTGTGTTTAGTATTTTTGAGTAACGACAACAAAAACTCCCACAAAATATCAAAAAGGGAAAAACATTTTCTCCAACAAAATTTCAGTTATGTATAAGTTAAGATTATACAAGATTCCTTGATACATAAAATGGCAGAGGTAACTTTAACAATGCTATAATTATTAGTTTAAGTTTAGTCACGTATTTATTTTACATATACACATATATGCATGAGTATACATACATGTATACATCTATGTGTGTATACTACATATCCATATCTATATCTATCTGTCTATCTATCTATACCATGACAAGTATATATCTTGTCTATCCCAAAAGAATGTAATCTCTTTGAAAGCAGAAATCTGTTTCTTTTTTGTCTTTGTATCCTTAGAACCTAGTGCTGAGCCCAGAGAGGATTCTTAATAATACTTATTGCTTGTTGATTGATCATATGGTGGCTGATTGGTCAAGTAAAATATAAAACAAGGAGATATTTATCCATTCAATTTGTATACCAGTTTTATAGAGGATAATAGTAATCAAACATAATAGACATTTATCTTATTTTCTCATTTGTGCCTCATAACAAGTAGTATATCATATATTGAGCAGGACTCAAAGTCAGAAAGACCTGAGTTCAAATGCTGCCTCAGAAACTTAATAGCTTTAAGAACCTTTGACAAGTCACTCCCTGTTACTCATTTCACACACCTACAAAGTGAAGGTAAAAATAATAACTGATTGCCAGGGTTGTTTTAAGGTTCAAATGAGTTAATGCATGTAAAGGTTTCAAATTCAAATCTTCTTGAATCCAAGTTCAACATTTTATTTACTACATCACCTATTTGCCCAAGTCCTTCATTTTAGATTTCCCTCAGCTCATTGCCTATAGCTTTAAAGTGGTTCAATTCTTCCTTACCAAGGTTCAACATCTCTCAAATGAAGTTAGCCTGATAACTAGGGAGGTGTTACAGCAGATAGAGTGAGAGGCCCAGAGTAAGAAAGAGGTGAGTTCAAATTTGGTCTCAGACACTAATTTTTTGACCCTGGGCAAGTCACTTAACCTCTGATTCAGTTTCCTCAACTGTAAAATGTGGATAATAACAGCTACCTAAAAGGTTTATTGTGAGAATTAAATGAGATAGTAATTGTAAAGTGTTTAACACACTTTATATAGTGTGTAATATAAATGTTGTGGTTGCTATTAAAATAAAAGACAAAAATAAGCGAAGAATTCCTCTAAAACAATATGAAAGAATGACTTTTCCTTCTTGTGGCTGAAAACCCTGATGACATTTAAATAAACTGTGAAAGGCATTAGGGACTTTTCCTTCTTCTTTTCTTCCTTCACTTTCACCTCCTACTTTCCTTCTTTTTTGGCGGGCAGGGTGGGATAATTCCAACATAAATTTTACAGACATGTTCTTTTTGTGTTGCAAATATCAATAGCATTAGTGAGCTAAATATCAGCAAGAATCTGACAGTGAAAAATCAAGACTTCCAGTGTAGTATTAACATCCAGCACCCATATGTTGTGTTCGTATTGTCAAACATTTACTATTGAGAAGGTTTTTGCAAAATTTGACTTTGACCAACCTTAGTACTTGATTTAAGAGATTGATACTATAGAGTCTAAACAGCTGCCACCTATTGAAAGGCAATTTGATTGAAGAGATTTCAGTTGAGTTGGTTTTCCCCCAGAAGTTTCAAATCTATCATTAGATCCTACTTGATAGAACATAAAATGAATTATCTTAGTTTGATCATGGATCTACAGAGGACTAATTGGATTAAAGCCTTCAGGAAGTTTTATCTCCTATAAATGGTGAGGGTTGAGCTCTCATGTGTAGCTTGGAGGTCCCACTTTATGATTCAAAGGGAGGCAAGTATAGATATCTCTAACATCTTCTCCCCCTAACCTTCTCCAAGGGAGATTTTAATTCCTTTTTTTCAGGGAAAGCAGGAATTTGGGGGCTGAGACCACCATTCTTCTCTTTTCAAAGATAAATTTCTGGGTAAAAATATGGTTTTCATGTTCAAGTTAACTTTTGAATGATGTTAATTATTGAAAGAAAGCAGAATCAAAGCTTGTCTCCATTCTCATTAAAATGCAGTTCTACAATAAATATACAAAACAGTTGGCCAAGAAACCCATTACACAAATCAGTAGCAAAAATAAGTCAGAGGAAGTATAACTAGGAGAATATGTGTCGAACAGTGTAGTTTGTAGGAGCTCTCCCATGGGGAGCAAGGTAATTCGGGTCAACTGAGAGTCCTAGCTCACCCAAGAGGAAGTTCCCTGATGGCTTTAGTGTAGCAAGCTAAGATTAGGGACAGGATGTAGTCAACCAGCTCCTCTCATTTTGACTTCTTCCTAGAATCTTTTCCTTCAGTAACTTTAATGAAATAGATATTATCTCTCTTTATAGTCTCTCTGAGCTAGAACCTAGGAAAGTCTAAAGGCTGAAGAGACTCAATGAACTGAAGAAAACTTAAAACTGAAGAAATTCCCCTCTCTCAGACTCTCACCAATTTCCCTCCCTATCCCTCATATAGGCACAAAACCTTTATTGATACTGATAGGGAGAGAACTATGCCAGTGGGCATTGGGACTGTGTTACATACAAATACATTGGGGATTGAAACTTTCTTAGACAGTTTTCTAAAGTCTATATGTATATCTTTTATGTATCCAAGCTCTAATCTCACCTTATTTAAGTTATTATTGAGATGAGATATGTGCATTTTGTGATGCCTTTAAATCACAAACTTGATAGGAGTTTCAAGATCTTTCTTTAGGCTACTCAAATTTGGCTAGGTTTTTATTCCACAAAAAAAAGAAACAATTCTTTCCAATTTACTTCATCACTTGTGGAGTTCCCTGCCACTGCCTATTATGTCATATGATGTATCACTTTCATTGGAAGTTTTGATTTTAAAAGACTTCCATTAACCATGGCCTCAGTCTAAAAAAAGGCCATGGTTTGCAAGCATAGGACCCTACCTTTCAGAGAAAAATTGTATCACTCTGATGAAATGATATAGAGTGAATTAACCAGAAACAGGAGGGAAATGTGCATTTGTCTAAACCAGTGATGGGCAAACTATGGCCTGCGGGCCAGATGCAAATGTTCAATCAGGATGCCACTGCCTCCACCCCAGATCAAAGGAGCCCTCTTGCAATAGCTACCCCTTCTCCTGCAGCTAGATATAATTATATTGGCCAACCTAAAGTTTTTTTTTCTTTTCCTTTGGCCCCCTCTTCAAAAAGTTTTTAAAAGTTTGCCTATCACTCGGCTAAACCAACACAAAGAAAGACAACATTGACTGATTATAGAACTCCAAAACAACCAATAGTAACTTCAGAATATTGATGGGTAATTATATCCCCTACTTCATAGAGGTGGTGGACTAGAGATGTGGAATTATTTTGTTTAAATTTATTACCAGGGATATTTCAGAGGGTGGAATGAAAAGCAAGATGAAAAAGGGACTTATTGGGAGATTAACAATATTTTTAAAGCATCAATAAGGTATTTGTTTTAATGAATAAAAAGTTAAATCTGACCCTATGTCGATTTTGTAGAGTTATTCCCAAGGAAGATTTCCTTCTTTGATTTCATATTATTACAAGTTACATCACCAAACACGGCCACAACAATCACAGTGCTGGGAAAATTACTTACCACAGAGATATTAACCTGACACTCTTCCTTTTCACACTGTTTACATTTATTTTTGCTGAGCATACATGAACAAGAACCATATCTGAGTTGTTCTCATTGAATTTTATCACTTTGAAAAAAATAACCAACTAAAAGAATTGTTCTAATTATTAAGGATGTCTTGAAGATTGGCTAACCAGACTGACTAGGATTCCCATAAATCAAAATATCCTTCCAAGACCAACATAAGGAGTCAGTCCTATAGAATTACTAATAGGAGTGATGACTCAAAGCTTGCCATAACTATTTCGATCAGGCATTACTGTAGTGTTGACAAGACAAAAAAATGATTTGATTGTGAGTCCTATACTGTCTGCGACTACTCTGCTTATTTTCTTTACTCTAGGAGTCAGTCCTTGTTTTGCTTTTAAATTTACAAAGAAACAGAAATCATGACTTTTTAGTCATTCAAAATCTAACAATAAGTATTTACTATAAGCATTCTATATGCCAGACACTATGCTAAGTGCTGGCAGTACACGCATAAAAAAAAAGTAAAAGACCTTCCCTGATCTCAAAGAAGGCACAATTTAATAGGGGAGAAAATATGCAAGTAATAACTTGCAAATCAGCCATGTATTCTCTAACAAATTCTCTAATAATATAATAACAAAACAATACATGTATTCTCTAATAATGTTGAAGATAGTATTAGAGGAAAGGCATTCACATTAAAGGAGATCTGAAAAGGTATCTTATAGAAGAAGTTAGAAGAGTATGGGGAATAAGGCACAATAAGTAGGAAGAGACTAGACTATGAAGGGCTTTCAAAACCTAAACACAGAATTTCATATTCAACCCTGGGAGTGACTGGAGGGGAGCACTGGAGTTTAATGAATAGAGGGGTGGCATGGTTAACTTTATTCTCAAAGAAGGTCAGTCTGACAGCTGAATGGAAGACAAACTAAAGTGTGGTCAGATTTGATGTCAACCAGCAAGTGGTCACCATACACATCCTGAAACATTTTACCTTTATATATGAATGAACAGGATCAGAGAAGGTAAGCAACTTGTCCACTGTCAAGCAGTTAATGAATAGCAAAGCCAGGACCAGAACCCCAGTTTCTTGATTCTCTAGTGTTCTGTCCATTATATCTTATTTTTTCTCAGCATGCTGATGAACTCTGAAAGCATCCACAAAATCACAGAATCCCAGTAGAAGATGTCTTAGAGCCCCCCAATCTGCTTCATCACCAATCAGAAATCTTTTCTTAAATATCTTTAACAACTGCCCATCTGTCCTGTGCTTGAAAACTTCCCAAAAAGGTGAACTCATTTCCTTCTGTGGAAGCCAAATTCATTTTTATTTATTTTAATTGTTAGGAAGTTCTTTCCTTCATGAACTCAGGTCACATCCATAGGTTCCCCGTAATTCTTCCTTCTATTTCTCAACAAAGGGATCCTAGAACAAATCTTGACGAGTTTTCTTTGGAAAACAAAATCAAACAAACACAATTTCAGGGGACAGATGAATTTTTCTGTTTTTAATTGAAGAAAAATGAGTGGGAATGAAAGCTGTGTGTGTATGTGTGTATGTACAAAGTTAAGGTAGCATTTTTAATAAAGATATTGGTTATAGGCAGTAATGCACAGTGGATAGAGCCCCAGGCCTGAAGTTGGGAGGACCTGTGTTCAAAAATGGCCTCAGATAATTCCTAGGCATGAAACCAGGCAAATAAATTAATCCTGCTTGCTTAGCCTTTGCCCTTCACTCTTGGAGAGTTGTCACTAAGACAGAAAATAGCAGTTTTTAAAAAAGCCATTGGTTATACAACTTGTTTAAACTCAAATTAGCACCAATGATGTCCAGCTTCTCAAAGGATCTTCTGGAAAGCTTCAAGTAAGGAACTGAGCATTTCTGATAAGAGTTTTTTAGAACTATGTGCATGGGACGGGGTAAAATGGAAATCAAGGTGGAAAATATCCTATCTCCCTGTTCTACTTTTATCTTTCTCTGACCTACTCCCTCTAAGAAAGCAAAGAAGAAGACATAAGGTCTAAGTTGAAGGAAGTGTATTGGCAGGGAAATGCAACATCAAACCATTCTTAAACTTAGTGATGCTATTGGGGGTTATGGAATTTTTCTCTTCAATTTATTCTGATGATATGAATATGAATTCATATGCATGAGAAGAATAAAGTGCATTTTTGTATTTTTGGATAAGATTATGCTGAAAACTAAAAGCCCCAAAATGAAATTGCTAGGCTCCATGGTAACCTAGCACTGGAGGTTTTCTAAAGCTTTGCATTGAAGAAAGTATCTCCCTCAAAGCCATCTGGCATCAATCTTTCTACTAGACCTACTGAGTACTTAAATCAAACCACAACATGAACATAGTAATCATTTTCTGACTCTTGGAACTGCTCAAGCTTAGAAACGTATGGACTAGAGCATTGAGTGTGGAGTCAGTAGAGATAGTGTTCAAAGCCTTCCTCTTACTAATTCTGTGGTCCTTGGAAAGTTATTTAACCTCCACCAGCCTCCGTCTAATAATCTATAAAATGGGAATAATAATAGCACCTATTTTGCAGGATTATTGTGAAGGTCCAATATTTGTAGAATGCTTTGGAAACCTTAAAACATGATATCAATGGCAACTGAATTATTATTTCAGCAAACTGGAGATATCTTAGTTTTCTAAAACAAGGATTCCTGTTTCCATCTTTGTATCCATGTTGCCAAGCATATTAGTAGGCATTTAATAAGTGGCTTATGGTTGATTTTTTGACTAAAATTATGTTAATTGAGGTATTTTTATTATGTCTATATACCAGGGAGAGAGTCATATAGTGTAATCACTTTATTACATGGAAACTTCTTAGTACTTTGAATCTTTTCAGTTTCCATAGTAAAAAGAGCAATATTTTCAGAAGAGGTTCCTGTGATAATAGATATTAATATTATGGAGAGTCCATTTTCCCTGGGTGATTACTACTGCTTCTTCAATACAATGTCAGAATAGCCTGAGACTTCAAAGAATTTTTATTAAACCATGAATCCATTAGAATCCAAAGTAGAATCAAGACATGAATTCTTATAGTAGAGTGATGCTGTAATAGAAAGGTAAACAATGCCATAGATGCCCTGTAACAAGAATGAAAATGAGACCAGGTAAAGTAAATCTTCTTTTTAAACACATTCCTAGGAATGTCTAGGATAAAAGTAGATTAAAGATGGGCCAGTATAAATCAAAGTCTATTCATTAATTTATGGGCATATGTTGTTATAATAAAGGAGGTCACTAACTAAATTTGATGTACATGAAGTTGGAGTACAGAGATGGTACTTCTCCTTTATAACAGTTGCCCAGGCAGGATCCTTTAGGTCAAAGTGATTTATCCCTTCAGGACCCACCTGGGGTTAATTGATATTATTAAATTGGGCTCTTCAGCTGGGATAACTTTGGTAATCTGACTGTGTGACTCCCTTCCCAAATAAGCTTTGGAAACCAATTCAGGAAGGTACTTTAACTTTAAATATATTTGGTGAGAAGGATAATGGTAAAGGATCGAGGTATTAGGAGACCCTACTTTAAATTGCTACTAATGAATCTCTAACTGCAGGCAAATGAAGGAATCAAGATGATAGCTTCTCTCTGGTCCAGCCTGGCCAGGGCTAAACCAGAGTGGGTAAACTGCTGTGAAATCTTCAGCTTCTTCTTCTGTCCGATCTTAAGCCTTAACAGTTGAGATATATCCACCCTTTCCACCCTCTTCTTCTTCTCCTGCCCACTTTCCAGATCCCTCCCGGGCCCTGGGAAGCCTAGATAGCTAAGATGATGAAAATCCTAATATCTAAGGGTAGTAGACACAGAGATGGTGGTCAAGTACAGATTGATAACGGCACAGGAAACACAGGAGGAGCTTGCAGGGTAGTGTTTGCAAGTCCCTATCTCCAAAAACCTGGATCCACACTGATCTCTAGCCCCAGGGACAGGTAAAAGACCCCAGAACCTCTCTCCCAATTCTCAACTGCTCTCTCCCAAGTCCCTCATGCCTCTCTGGGAACATTCTATCCAACTGACTTATCTGTCAATCAAAAGTGAACTTCAAGCTCCCAGAGATTCAATATAACAATGTTTAGCATACTTACATATCAATCACAATAAGAGAGAACACTGTGAATAATTCAATTAAATGATCACTATGAGTTTTCCTATTTCCAGGCAGACAATAGATCCTTCTTAAGAGCAAATAAACAGGATTTACTCTTAGCTTGAGCATTAGAAAAAGTATGAAGCATGTTTTGACATCTTACATGATTTCTTCTAGAGCACTATTGTTGGAGATCTGTACTTTTCAAAAAGAGGGGAGAAACACAGAATCTTAGTTTTGGAAGGGACCTCCACTACCCAGCTGACTAAAAATTCCCTCTTTATTAATGTCAAGAAATATTTAACTAGTCTTCACATAAAATCTCTAGTGCAGAAGAGTCTACTGCATACATATTTATATACATATATATATATATATGCATGCCAACCCCATGTTTGAATAGTTTTAATTGTTACCTTCTTTTCTTTTTTATAAACTCTGTCTCCTCTAGTTTTGCCTTTTGAGAACAAGCTGGATAGTTCCAAGCATTTGTTACACATCAGCTTCTAGGTCCTATTTTAAGATTTGGGGATGCAAAGAAAGGCAAAAAAGGACAAATTTAATGTCTTTTCAACATGATAGATTTTCAGGTTCTTGAAAATATCCATCATATTTCTTTGAAGCCTTTTTTCTCCAAGCTATACCCATCCAGTTACTTCAGTGGACCTCCCATGTAATAATCTCAAGACCTTTAACTAACCTGTTGGTAGCCTTATCTGGAGGTACACTAGTTTGTCAAAGTCATTCCTAACATATAGTGCACATAGATGAACACAGTATTCCAGTGGTCTAAATGGGCAACATACAGTGAAAGTCGGCAGCATTGTCTATAGAAAGTGCCATCTGCTTTGGGGGGAGAAAGATTTTGTAGAAAAGATAGAGACGTTTATCTATAATTCCTAAGAAGTGAATGTACTTTGAGGGAAATTCAGAACTAATTCTGGAAACCTTGTATAATGGCACCATTAGAAAAATTGGCCTGAAGGAAAAATGTATACATGTAAAAATGTAAACTGTACCTACATGAATACAAGTTTTACTGCACTTTTAAAGTAAAGGCAATGCTGGCAAAACTGCTATAAATTGGGTGCCTCATGTGTTCTAATATGTGTTTCCTCAGTCAGATAAAAGACAATTTTTAGAATAAAGCCCATTCTAGAAAAGAAATGCATTTTAATAGAAATCACTCTGACATTCAGAACAGGAAAAAATACTTCTGGGACTAATTAGATCATGTTTGTCATAAATATTCCATTTAGAAAACTCTTTCCCCATCAGACTTACCTGTATTAAATTATAGTCTACTGAATCTGATTAACTTTCATTTTTAATAGGTATCTCTTTTAAAAAATAATTAAACCATAACAATATCCCAAATGAATGTATGAAAAAAGAAATTATTAGTCATTCACTATATGCCAAGATTTTTGCTTAACACTGGGATATAAAAAAAAAAAACAACTCCTGCCTTCAAAGAGCTTGTATGCCATTTGAGAGAAACAAGTGTAATGATTAAAAGGTGGTCTGTAGGCTCATTATCAGATTTATAGGCATTAATAAAGAGAGAGAGAGAGAGACAGACAGAGAGAGAGAGAGAGATTTCAGCCTTACTAATTTAAAGTAAGACCACATCACAGATTTCAGGCCAGTGTGGTCATCTCGATGCTGTACTGCCACTTGCCAAGCACCAGCCCAGGGAGTCAAGTCTGTTCAAGAGCAGAAGTAAAAAAGGCTTGTCCCCTTCCCATGCTTGCCTTTTAAACCCCACTAGCTCCTCCCTCTGTGGTGATGTTGCACATTGAAGCTGATTGGCCAGGACTAGGATTTGTACTCAGAATCAACAACCCCTAAATTATTTCCTTCACACACAAGAAATCCAGGGATTAGGACATTGACGCAGGAGTACACTTTGGTTTGGTACAGAAAGTTATAGGAATGTTGCAGAGAGGTATTGAGAAGATACTGAATTATCTCATCCAGGAACATTGGCAGAGTTGACTTGATCTTAGCTCTTTGTTCTAGAACTAAGGGGTTATAAAGTGAGGGGATGGAGGATGAGCAGTTGAGTAGGAGGTGGCCAGAGAAGACATGGCCAGCATCTCTGGGCTTTCTTGAAATCATGTTATAAGAAAAGCATTTATCAGATAGAAAAGTGAAATTCCTCTTTCATGTCATGGTCTTTGGATGTTCTGTAGTATGGGGTACAGTGGTTGGTTATGGAGGAAAAAAAAGGAGGAGTTGACCTGTTGTCACTAAATATTCTTTACTGATCCTTGACATCTCTTCCTACTGGAGTGAGTCCATTTTATTTACCTTTTTAATCTTTATTTTTTACCCAGAAAGAAGACTTGATGATGAATATTTACAACTCATCATAACATCTCTCTACTTTGTCTTTCTTCAGTCATTTTCAGTTATGTCCAATTCCTTGAGACCCTGTTTGGGATTTTCTCAGCAAAGACACTAGAGTGGTTTACCATTTCCTTCTGCAGATCATTTTACAGATGAGAAAACTGAGGCAAATAGATTAAGTAATTTGCTGAGGATCACATAGCTGGTTAGTGTTTGAGGACAGATTTAACCTCAGGAAGTTCAATCTGTTTGACTCTAGTCCTGACTTCTACCTACTGTACCACCCAGCTTCCCACTGATTCTCTACCTTATTCAAAGTCAAATGTTCAAAGTTATTGTCTCATAACTTTCTTTTTTGGGCTAAATATTGACAGCCTAGCAAAAGGGTTAATTGTATTCCTCTGGCTAGGCTATCCTCAAGATCACTTCAGTTTTGGAGCAATCCATAATAGTATCTTCCTACTTGGAAATGCTTCAAGAAATTTGACTATATACAAAGTCAATCCCATTCAGGAAAATACATTGAAATCTAGAGTAACTCTGAGATCAATCCATAAATCAACAAGCATGTAATAAATACTATGTACCTGTCATTTTTCTAGGCCTGGGAAAACAAAGAAAAAAATGAAATAATCTTTGTCTCTAAGGAGCTTGTATTCTATTGTAAAATGTAGGTCCTTAGAATTTCTGTTCATACATATGGTGGAATGGAATTCTCTGGAATGAGCATGGAGTAGAAGTTTGGCCATTGGACATGAATCAGGAAGACCCGGGTTCAAAGCCTGTCTCAGATACTTTACTTGGCAAATACTATCTTACTTATACTTATACTGTCTTAGGCAAATAAATGTCCATGTTTCAGTTTCCTCTTCTGTAAAATAAGAGGGACTAGAATAGATAGCCTCCTAAGCTACTTTTCATCCCTAAATCTATGATTCTATGATGAAATTAGTTAGCTAGTCTGCCCCATAGTTACATGATATCATATACCACTTATTCCCTCAAGTGAGGGCAACCTGAAAATGAGGCTTAACAGTAAGTGAGTAAACATTTATTATTACTTACCATGTGCCAGACTTTGACCTAGGCGCTAAAGATTTAGGTACAAAAGCAAGACAATTCCTGTTCTCAGAAAACTCATTTTTATCTCAGGGATATGTAGCCACAGATAAATAAATAGAGGATATGTACAAAATAAGACCAGTGACTTTTCTTTTTTTGAGGAGGGGAAAAGGTAACAACTAGGGGGTATCGGGAAAGTCTTATGTTGAAGATTCCTCAATAGCAGTGATTCTGTGGCTTAGCTATCTGATCTCTGTGTTAAAATGACAGTGTATGATAGCACAGACTTGGCAGGGGTTCAAGGCATGAGGATGAGCTATTTCATGGGCAATGGGGCTGACTCGCAGTGGAGAAAAAAACCCTGAAAGATTATTGTGAAGTAAGACTTTGCTCTAGAGTTGGTAAGTGCCCTCCTGCATACAAAGGGGAGATTAAGGACATGCAATGGAAAATTTATTTTGCTTTCTCTTTGACAAGGTCTTAGCACAAGGCCTTCTGTCTGTCTCCTCCACAATGAGATCATGAATTTCTATAGTGAAACATTTTCCCTGCTATTTTATCTCATGGCGGTGCTTCTCTTGACTCTGAACTCTAATCTAAGTAAAAGATTTTATAATAATCACTTATTTTCCAGTGCTCACAGTGTAATGTATAAGGTATGGTCTTGGTTTTAATGTAGTTCAGATTCTAAGCATACTCAATGGATAAAATAGTCGCTTAAAAATATCCATTAGAGTCCTTAGTCTCTCTCTCTCTCCTACCAAAAACCTCTAGTGTGGGGAGGAAGGCAAGAATAAATCTATAGTTTATTAGTGTGATGCTGTCAGATGCAGGGAACATCAGATTGTGCATTGGCCAATGTTATACAAAAGAATTAGGTGGATTGTGTCCATAATTGAACCTGTGGAATCAGGAAAGAAAGGTTTAACTATTTAATTTTTTTAAATGGGATTTATAATTCTTTTCAGAAGCATTTCACCATTACAGAAGGATCCTGGGGATGGAGAAAATTAAAAAAGATGTCATTAGAGGGAAAGATCTGTGCAAAAGCAAAAGGGCACTTGGTGATTCTGACACCCATTTCTGAAAAGCAATCCCCACCCCCACCTTCCCCAATCCTGGGCTCTTGGAATTTTTTACTTTTCCTGACCATTAACGCTGTGGAGTAGTGGAAAGAATATTTGGTGTAGCATCAACAGAGATCTGGTCTCAACTTTTGTATTTAATTCATGACTATTTTATAAACAAGTTTTTATTTAACCTTTCTGAACTGGATTCCTTATCTTCAAAAAGATATAAAAATACTTTTGGAAACTGTTTGAAATTTTGTTTGTTTTTCTTTTTATATCCCCGCCATTTCCAAATACCTTAAGTCCTTTCCCCATCCTTGCAAAGGTTAAATTTAGTGGTTGGACTTAAATTATGTGAAATAATGTGGCTGCTGGACTTATTATATCTCTTCAGAAGTTTATTTACAAAATAGAGTGGAAACAATAAAGTAGGGAAATGTGAGAGAGGTTAGAGAATATACCTATACTAGTCCTCAGCCAGGAGAACAGGTAGTGAGTAAGCTAGTCTCTTAGGAAATTAAGAAAGGGGTCCTTTTCACTCACCTAAGGAAATATTCCAGGAGTCAGAATCCAAGCCGATGCTATGATCCAAGCCGCAGTCTCCAGTGAAGTTCCCTCGAAGACTATCTCCAAGAGACATTCTCCACTAGACTCAACTTCACCAGCCTGACTGCTCAGGGATTTCCTGGCTTTTATGGTGGTTTCCTGTTGCTGCCCCTCTTCACAAGGGCCAATCACAGTTTCCAAATTGTCCAGCTTTCCCCAGGGGTGGTGTCTGTGGGATTGAGTTGTCACCTCTAAAGGTGTTAACTCTCCTTCTAGGATTCACACTTTTCTGAGTTGTCATCCAGTTTGGATTGCATATTACTGAGTTATTACCCAGTTAGCACCTGGGTTGCATCTACTTAAGGTTAAGTATGGATGTATTCCCTTTTGTTGAATCAAAGTTATTGTTAACCAAAGTGTTAATCCCAACTAGGCAAAAAGAACAAAGGATTCCCTTTTCACAAGTGTGAACTCAAAAAGAACCAAGAATTCCCTTTTACATCTTACAAAGAACTCATCCATTTTTAGAAAGAATTATTAGTATTGCCTTCATTTTATATATGAGGAAAGTGTGACATATATTAAATATCTTTCTTATAGTAGCTTACCAAGCATCAGAACTTCTAACTCGAGTCATATTTCTACCCCCCCCCCTTATTGAACTGGTTTCCTTGTCCCTTAGCCTTCCTCAGTTCCAACTGCAAAGGTAAATAAATAACTAATAAGGAATTCCATATCAATATAAATCAGGTGGTTTCCTCCTTCTCATGTGTTTCTATTCAATAAAATCAGGTAATTATATGAACCTTCTTTATGCCATGAACTATGCTAGGCGCAGAGCATTCAAAGAAATAAATAAGACAGTACCTGTCCTCAGGGAGCATATACTCTATTGAGAAAATATAATGTATACACAGAAGCGAGTAAGGAGGAAAGGAAGGTAAGATGAGTAATTCTTTCCAAGTAGTGCATGATATTGTCTTAAGCTCTCTTGTCCCAATCCATTGGGAGCTTCTCATCTATGTTCTCAACAAATTACTCAGCCCACTTAGGGTAGTTAAAAAAATTGAGAGAGGTTAATTAGCAATATCAACTGGTGAAACCACAAGAACAGAAACTGAAATGAATCTCAGTTCTCATTCCCCAAGGGGGATGAATGTAATTCCACTATTTAATGGTAGGAGAAGAAATCAAGAAGTTTACTCACTTAACATACCCTACCCTCCCAACTGTTGTTGTAGGTGGTACTTCTGGCACTTTCTAGGGGTATTGGGCAGCTGTTCCTAGGAGGTTAGTGGTCATGGCCTTGACTTACAAACTAGAAAATCCCTGACAGCTGTGGGGACATGACTTCTATAAAGCCTGGCTCCTCACACATCCTCTGATTATTCTGCACAACAGATGACTCAGTCAGCTGTCTCCACCATCTCACAGATCTGGGAACAATTCCTGCCTACTCTACCCTGTGACTAGGAAAAGGGATCATTCATAAGAACATTGCCACATCAGCAGGTCTCTGTTGCCATGACCTCTCTGCCCTTTTATATCACCTCTGCATCTCCACTCACCAATTCTTTTCTGTCAGTTGTAATTCCTATCACTCCAGGTCAAGCTAATACTGAAGCCAACCAGATAGGTCCCAGTAAAAGCAATGGCTCAGGAAATAGCACTGTGTGACTAAGGTTACATCCCATTAGTTATGACCTCATGATACAAAATAACTTCAGAGATGTCAAGGAGTGCACTAACAATTGAGGTGAACAGAAAAGGCTTTGGGTAATACTTGAGATATACTTTGACTACACTAATGATTTGTTTTTATCAAGCATTCACTATGTTCTAAGCACTGTGCTAAATGTCAAGGATACACTTAGAAAAATATTATAGTTCTTTGACAAGGATCTCACATTTTAAAAGGGATTAGACTATATACATGTATATGTATATATATAAATATATAGAGAGATTGATATAAATATATTTGAATTTATCAAGCATCTATTATATGCCAGGGACTCTGCCAAGTTCTAGGGGTACAAACAAAGGACAAAAGAAAGTTTCTGACTTCCATGAGCTCACAATCTAATTGGAAAGAAGACAAATCAATATTTACAAACAGTTTATATACAAGATAAATAGGAAATAATTAAGAGAGGGGCTTTCTCTAGATGAGTTTTTATCTGAGACTTAAAGAAACCTAGGGAAAGCAAGAGGTGGAAAACAGAAAGATGATCATTCTAGGCATGAGAGAAAACCAGGGAAAATGCATAGAACAAAAAAATGGAGTGTTGTATTTTTGGAAAAGCTAAAAGGCCAAAATCACTGGATAGATTGAAGAGTACATGGTGTGGAATAAAGTATAAAAAGATAGGAAAGGTAGAATGGGGCTAGAATATGGAGGACTTTGATTGTCAGACAGGTGATTTTGTATTTAACTTGAAGGTGATAACCACTAGAATTTATTCAATAAATTAAGCAGAATAAACTTTTTAAAATTAGTTTAAACACACTAAAAAAAGATAGAGGATAAAAGTTAATGAGGATGGAAATATAGAGACCATCTTTGTAGGCAGTAGGGAATGAGTCAGTAGTCAGGGAGAATATTGAAAGTAATTAGAGTGATACAATGAAAATGACAGAAAGGGTAGGAGAAGATGAGATAGAATGGGATCAATTGAGTAGATAAAGGGGTTGACATTGATAAGGAGTAAATGAGAAGGATAGTGGTGGAGATCACAGAAGACATATGTAATATGAGATTGGGAAGAGTTCCCAGTGAATGGCACCATTTCCCCCCCTGAAAAACATGATATCAGATTCTCATCTGAGAAGGTTAGATCAGAGGGATCCAAGAGAGGATTGAGAGGAATGAAAAGATTTAGAGGAACTTCTTTTCAGAGTGTTATAGAGGGTTGATATGGGTTGATATGGCAGATAGAGAAGGATTGTTGACATGTAACATTTGTAGTGGACCTAGTCAAAATGATTATTAACATGGCAAATTTTGTGTATATTCCATGTATTGTGGAAATGAAAGTATATTTCTTTTTTTTTTATTTTTTTTTAATTTAAAACCCTTAACTTCTGTGTATTGACTTATGGGTGGAAGAGTGGTAAGGGTAGGCAATGGGGGTCAAGTGACTTGCCCAAGGTCACACAGCTGGGAAGTGTCTGAGGCCGGATTTGAACCTAGGACCTCCCATCTCTAGGCCTGGCTCTCAATCCACTGAGCTACCCAGCTGCCCCCGAGTATATTCCTTTTTATCCCAATTCAATTTTCTCCACAGATTAATTAAATGATATATGGTTATTTATGAATTCTGTTTCCTCTTCACTGATACTGTCAATATTTATCCATTCCACTTAGAATGTTAGGTTTACTGTCATTAGTCAAAATAACTTCTAACATCTTTTTTTTAATTTCATCTTTATTGGTGGTAGTCATTTTTGATGCTTTTATTTTGATTTTCTTCCTTTTTATTCAGATTAGCAAATGGTTTACCTATTTTATTTCAAAAAATAAAATAACCTAGTCATAGATATTTACTTTCAATTTTACTAATTTTTCTCTTGGTTTGCAAAATTTCCATTTTGATATTTAATTGGGGATTTAAAATGTTATTCTTTTTAGTTGAATGATCAATTCATTTATCTGCCCTTTCTTTTGTTGGTGTATGTATTTAGTGGTATAGATTTTTCATCTCTATTGCTTTGGCTGCACCCTAGAAATTTCAATATGTTGTCTACTTTTGTCATTCTCAATGAAATTATTGATTGGTTTCAATGATTTGTTCTTTGGCCCACTCATTCTTTAGCATTAGACTATTTACTTTCTAACTATTTTAATCTTTCCTTTAGTTTTAATTAGTCCTTTATTAAATGTATTTTTATTGAATTATCAGATAAAAGGGTCTATTTAAAACTTCTGTATTGGTTTAGAAGTTTTTATACCTTAACATATGATCAAGTTTTTTAAAGGTGCTATATGCAACAGAGAAAATGATATATTCCTTTCTATTTCCATTTAGTTTTCTCTTGAGGTCTATCATATCTAAATTTTCTAAGATTCTATTTATCTCCTTTACTTCTTTTTAAATTTATTTTAAATCTATTTACCTCTGAGAGAGAGAAGTATAGTTTTACCTTCTCTTTCATCCTGTAATTTATTTTACTATTATTTTAGGGATTGTAATGCCATGTAATTTGGTGCATACATCTTTTGTATTGATATTACTTATTTCCATATGATTCCTTAGAGGAAGATGTAGTTTCCCTGATTCTCCCATTTAATCAGTTCTGTATTTACTTTTGTTTTCTCTGAGATCTTGATTGCTACCCTTGCCTTTTTCTATTTCAGGTGAAACACAATAGATGCTACTCTATCCCATCAATTTCAATCTGTATGTTGCTCTCTCTTTCAATTCTGCTTCTTGTAAGCAATTTATTGCTGGATTTTAATTTCTAATCCACTCTGCTATCCACTTTCATTTTATAGGTGAGTTCATGTTATTCACATTCACTGTTACAATTGCTTATTGAACATACCCCTAGATCCTATTTTATTCTGTTTATATTTCTCTCTTTTCTTTCCATCCCTCCTCTAAAGTCTATTTCACTTATGAGCATTAATTTCTATTATCCTCCCTCCTTTTTATCAGTTCTTTCTTTTCCTTGCCCCTTTCCCTACTTCTTCCCTTTTAGGTAGGATAGATTTCTATGACTAATTGAATATGCATAAGTAGTTTTCCATTTTTCAAATAATTTGAATGAGGTTAAAGCATCATTTGCCCCTACTACCATTGAATATTCCATTATAAAACCTTCTTGCATGCTTTTTTTATGTGAGATAATTTTCTTCATTTTCTTCTTCCTTCTTTCTCTAAGGGCATTCCACTTTCTAACCTATTCATTTGTTTTTACATCACCCCAACATAACCAATTCACTCCCACACTTTCTACCCAGAATATTTCAAACTGCTGGAAGAATGATAATGTTTTAATGTGATACATTCAGTATCTTCCTATTAACAATATAAAATTTAACTTTTTATTTTCCTTATTATTTCTCTTTAATGTTTATCTTTTTATATGTTTTTTGAATCTTGCATTTGAAAGCCATTTTATTTGTTCATCTATTCTTATTCCATCAGGAATGCTCAAATTCCATCATTTCATTAAATATTATTCTTTATTTTGAAGAATTCTATTCAATTTTTCTTAATAAATTCTTCTTAGTTTTAATTATAATTCTTATGCCTTTAAGAATATCCTATTTTAAGTATTTCACTTCTTTAATATAGTAGTCATGAATCTTTTGTTACTCTATCTGCAGCTCCATAGTACTTGAAAATTTTTTTTTGTTTTCCTGAAATATGTGATCTTTTCAATTTAACTATAATATTCCTTGAGGGTTTCATGTTGGATGATTGAAAAATTCTTTCCATTTTTTAAATTCTCTGCTTCTAGGATTTTATGACAATTTTCCTTCCTGGGCATTTTCCTTCATAGATAGCTCTTTTGCTTAAAATGTGATGTTTAGGCCCTTTCTTTGATCCTGGCTTCAGGTAATACAATACTTTTTTTAAACATTTATTAATATTCATTTTTAACATGATTACATGATTCATGCTCCTACTTTCCCCTTCACCACCCGCACTCCCCCCACCCATGGCCGATGCACATTTCCACTGGTTTTAACATGTGTAACTGATCAAGACCTATTTCCAAATTGTTGATAGTTGCATTGGTGTGGTAGTTTCGAGTCTACATCCCCAATCATGTCCACCTCAACTCATGCCTTCAAGCAGTTGTTTTTCTTCTGTGTTTCCTCTTCTGCAGTCCTTCCCCTGAATGTGGATAGCGTTCTTTACCATAAATCCCTCAGAACTGTCCTGTGTCATTGCTTTCTGCTGGTACAGAAGTCCATTACATTCGATTTTACCATAGTATATCAGACTCTGTGTACAATGTTCTTCTGGCTCTGCTCCTTTCACTCTGCATCAGTTCCTGGAGGTCTTTCCAATTCACATGGAATTCCTCCAATTTATTATTCCTTTAAGCACAGTAGTATTCCATCACCAGCATATACCACAGTTTGTTCAGCCATTCCCCAATTGAAGGACATACCCTACTTTCCTAGGTCTTTGCCCCCATAAATATGTTTGTGCAAGTCTATTTATCTATGATCTCTCTAGGGTACAAACCCAACAATGCTATGGCTGGATCAAAGGGCAGGCATTCTTTTATAGCCCTTTGAGCATAGTTCCAAATTGCCAGCCAGAATGGTTGGATCAGTTCACAACTCCACCAGCAATGCATTAATGTCCCAGTTTTGCCACATCCCCTCCAGCATTCATTACTCTCCCCTTCTTTCATTTTAGCCAATCTGCTAGGTGTGAGGTGATACCTCAGAATTGATTTGATTTGCATTTCTCTAATTATTAGAGATTTAGAACACTTTCTCATGTGCTTATTGATACTTTTGATTTTTTTATCTGAAAATTGCCTATTCATGTCTCTTGCCCATTTATCAATTGGGGAATGGCTTGATTTTTTATATAATTGATTTAACTCCTTGTATATTTGAGTAATTCGACCCCTGTCAAAGTTTTTTGTTATAAAGATTTTTTTTTCCCAATTTGTTGTTTCACTTCTGATTTTGACTAAATTTTTTTGTTTGTACAAACGCTTTTTAGCTTAATATAATCAAAACCATTTAATTTACATTTTGAGTTTTTCTCCAACTCTTGCTTGGTTTTATATATTTCTTTTTTTTTAATTTGTTTTTTTTAAAACCCTTAACTTTTGTGTATTGACTTATAGGTGGAAGAGTGGTAAGGGTGGGCAATGGGGGTCAAGTGACTTGCCCAGGGTCACACACCTGGGAAGTGTCTGAGGCCGGATTTGAACCTAGGACCTCCCATCTCTAGGCCTGGCTCTCAATCCACTGAGCTACCCAGCTGCCCCCCTCTTACTTGGTTTTAAAATCTTTCCTTTCCCAGAGATCTGACAGGTATACTATTCTGTGTTCACTTAACTTATTTATAGTTTCCCTCCTCATATTCAAGTCATTCACCCAATCTGAATTTATCTTGGTGTAGGGTTTGAGATGTTGATCTAAACCTAATCTCTCCCATATTGTTTTCCAAATTTCCCAGCAGTTTTTGTCAAATAGTGGATTCATGTCCCAAAAGTTGGGCTCTTTGGGTTTATCATACACTGTCTTGCTGATGTCATTAACCCCAAGTCTATTCCACTGATCCTTCCTTCTATCTTTTAGCCAGTACCATATTGTTTTGATGACTGCTGCTTTATATTATAGTTTAATATCTGGTACTGCTAGGCCCCCTTCCTTCACATTTTTTTTTATTATTTCCCTTGATATTCTTGATCTTTTGTTATTCCAAATGAAATTTATTATAGTTTTTTCTAATTCAATAAAGAAGTTTTTTGGTAGTTTGATAGGTATGGCACTAAATAGGTAAATTAATTTGGGTAGAATGATCATTTTTATTATGTTAGCTCATCCTACCCATGAGCAATTATTGGATTTCCAAATGTTGAGATCCAGTTATATTTGTTTGGAAAGTGTTTTGTAGTTGTTTTGGTATAATTG
Organism: Gracilinanus agilis; assembly: GCF_016433145.1. Lineage (NCBI taxonomy): Eukaryota > Metazoa > Chordata > Mammalia > Didelphimorphia > Didelphidae > Gracilinanus > Gracilinanus agilis. The sequence continues at coordinate 61,238,199 of NC_058134.1, read as the reverse complement.
CTGTGTTTGTTTTGGTAGATAGATTCCTAAGTATTTCATATTGTCTAGGGTGATTTTAAATGGTGTTTCTCTTTCTACCTCTTGCTGCTCTAATGTGTTGGAAATATATAGAAATGCTGATGATTTATGTGCATTTATTTTGTATCCTGCCACTTTGCTAAAGTTGTTGATTATTTCTACAAGCTTCTTAGTTGATTCTCTAGGATTTTTTTAAGTAGACCATCATATCATCTGCAAAGAGTGATAGCTTAGTCTCTTCATTGCCTATTTTGATACCTTCCATTTTTTTCTTCTCTAATTGCTGCTACTAGTGTTTCTAGTACTATGTTGAATAATAGAGGTGATAATGGGCATCCTTGTTTCACACCTGATCTTATTGGGAAGGCTTCTAATTTATCCCCATTGCATATGAGGCTTGTTGATGATTTTAGGTATATACTGTTTATTATTTTTAGGAAAGGTCCTTCTATTCCTATACTTTTCAGTGTTTTCAATAGGAATGGATGCTGTATTTTGTCAAAGGCTTTTTCAGCATCTATTGAGACTGCCATTAATCAGGATGTAATGACCTTCCCTGTCTTTTTTAATCATATCTATTTTACTTTGGCTTTGTCAGAAATAATAATAGCCATTCCTACCTTCTTTTTCTCATTTGATGCCCAAAAGATTTTGCTCAAGCCCTTAAACTTAAACTTGTGTATGTCCACCCACCTCATCTGTGTTTCTTGTAGACAACATGTGGTAGGATTTTGGTTTCTGATCCACTCTGCTATTTGCTTCCGTTTTATGAGAGAGTTCATCCCATTCACATTCAGAGTTATAATTATCAGTTGTGTATTCCCTGACATTTTTGTATCCTCCCCTAGTCCTACTCCTTCTTCTTACCCTATTTCCTTTTAAACCAGTGGTTTTCTTTGAGTAGGTATCCCTTATCCCCTCCCTTGATTAACTTCCCTTTCTACCCCTTCCCTTATTATTCCCCTCTTTTTATTTTTAAAGGCCGAATGAATTCCCTCCCCCTTCTCTCCTCTCCCTTTTTTGACCTCCCCACGCCCCTGCTCCCCTTTGTTTATCCTTTCTGACTTTCTCAGTAGGATTAGATAGAGTTTTATATCCCGATGGATAACATAGCTACTTTTCCCTCTTTGGTTTGATTACACTGAGAGTAAGGTTATATATAATCTCTTAATGCTCTCTTCCTCTCCTTCTTATAATAGTATTTATCCCCTCCCCTTCCCATGCCGTCTTTGTGTGTAATAGAATATCCTATTTTTCTTATTCGCTCAAGTTTCTCTTGGTGTCCCCTACTATTCACCCCCCTCTTTTCTACCCTCTATGTCATCTTAGACCATTTAGTATTCCGTCCTATCCCTATGAATTATTCTTCTTATTGCTATAAAAATGAATACTATAATAGTAAATAGATTTCACTACAGAGAATTATACATAGCATTTCTCCACATAGGAATACAGATAATTAGATCTTATTGAAGTCCTTAAAGAGACAAATTTTAAAAATTATGAGTTTTCTTTCTTTCCCCTCTGTGTCTTATTTACCTTTTCATGTTTCTCTTGATTTTTGTGATTAGATATCAAACTTTCCATTTAGTCCTGGTCTTTTCTGTGCAAATACTTGGAAATCTTCAATTTTGTTGAATGCCCACACTTTCCCCTGGAAGTATATAGTCAGTTTTGATGGGTAGTTGATCCGTGGTTGAAGGCCCACCTCTCTTGCCTTTCTGAATATCATATTCCAAGTCTTGGGGTCTTTTAGCTTGGAGGCTGCCAGATCCTGTGTGATCCTGATTGGTGCTCCTTGATATCTTAATAGTCTCTTTCTGACTTCTTGTAAGATATTTTTCTTTTTCTTGGAAGCTCTTGAATTTGGCTTTTATATTCCTGGGTATTGTCTTTTCTGGGTCTAGTGTAGAGGGTGATCTATGGATCCTTTCAATGTCTATATTGCCCTCTTGTTGTAGAACTTCAGGGCAATTTTGTTGAATAATTTCTTTTAGTATGGAGTCCAAGTTTCTATTAATTTTTGCTTTTTCAGAAAGAGGAATGATTCTCAAATTGTCTCTTCTAGACCGGTTTTCTTGGTCTGTCACTTTCTCATTGAGATATTTCATGTTTCCTTCTATTTTATCAGTCTTTTGACTTTGTTTTATTTGTTCTTGCTGTCTTGAGAGATCATTAGCTTCTAATTGCTCAATTCTAGCCTTTAGGGACTGGTTTTCAGCTATAATCTTTTGGTTTTCGGCTATGATCTTTTGGTTTTCCTTTACAATCTGGTCATTTCTGGTGTTCAATTTGCTTATCAGTTCATTTGATTTCTGAGCTTCACCTTCCAATAGCTAAATTGTGCCTTTTAAACTGTTATTTTCTTGCCATATCTCTTCCATCCTTCTCATCATCTCAGATTTGAACTCTTCAATAGCTTGTGACCAGTTTTCATTATTTTGGAAAGGTTTGGATATGACTACTTGTAGATTCTCCTCTGTTGTCTGGATTTTCTCTGTAAAAGTTGTCGAGTGTTACAGAGTTCTTTTTGATAATCTTTCTCTTCTGGGGTTCCTGATTTTGGCTTGCCATTGTTAGACCTGCACCTTCTGTGCTTTATCCTCACACTCATGGTCTGTCTGCACTCTCTAGGCTCCCTAGGTTTCAGGTCTTGTTGTTCTCAGGGTTGAGCCTCCTGGTTGTCCCTTGTCTGCCCCTCTGCCAGAGGCTACTTCAGCAGTCTCAGGGCGCTGCTTCCACAGACGTGCTCCCGTCTGCATATGGTTCCCACTAGAGGTCCAAGCCTGAGCTCGAGATCCTTGTCCATGCCTAGGGCAATGCCTTCATCCACACAGGCACTCAGGGTCTGTATTCAAAGTCAGTGTGTGTTCTTAACCTCTTGGGGTCCCAAGTCCTGCTACTCTCAGGAACAGGACCTGGAGCTGCCAATGACTTAATGGGTTTCCCAAACCTGCTCCAACTCCTGTGCACTGGCCCTGGTGCTGTATGTGGTGTGGGGGGCGGGGGCAGGGCTTCTTCCTCTCGTGTTTTAGTGAGAGTTGTTTCACCCCTTTATAGCGTGGAAATGCCCTGATTCCATGTACCTTCAATGCTGTGCCCTGTTGTGTTGTCCCTTCATTTGTCTGGATTTGTTTTTATGTCCCCTTGAGGAGTCCTGTATGCTTCAGTTAGGAGAGATCAAGCAGCTGCTCCTTACTCTGATGCCATCTTAACTGGAAGTCCCAATACAATACTTTTAAAATTATCTCTCTTTGTTCTATTTTCCAAATTGTTTTTTTTATTTTATATTTCACATTTCCTTCTATTTTTTTATACGTTTGACTTTGTTTTATTATTTCTTCATGTCTCATGAAATTATTAGCTTTCACTTGCCAAATTCTAATTTTGAACAAATTATATTCTCCAGTCATGATTTACATCTGTTTTTCCATTTGGCCAGTTCTCTTTAAGGAGTTATTCTCACCAGTGAATTCCATTTGTTCATTTTTATTTTACAAGATTTTCTATTCAATTTTTTGTGCCTCTTTACCAGTTTGCAGTATTTTCATAATTTTCTTCCACTGCTTTTATTTCATTACTTATTTTTTTCTACACTCCAATTAGATTAAAAAAATACTTGCTTGTTACATTTATACAGCTGATGAACTCCCTTCCTCTCCTCCCCTAATTACTGAAGTCAACTTTTGACAAAGATATATGCATATATAAAATGGTCTCATTTATTTTTATTTGTCAGTTCTTTCTCTTCCTCTGCTCATTTTGCTCTTCATAATTTGAAGTAGCCCTTTCCTGTGTTGATTACCTTAGGAAATAAACCTAAGAGAAGTATTAATGGGTCAAAAATGTATACATAATTTTATAACTCTTTGAGCATAATTACAGATTGGTCTCTAAAATAGTTGTATCTGCTCAGATTCAAAAAACAGTGTTTTAGTTTTCCCATTTTTCCTTTTTCCCACCAATATTTGTTTTTACACCGTTTTTTATTTTAACCAATCTGATAGGAGTGAGATGATATCTCAGAGTTGTTTTAATTTGCATTTCTTTAATCATTAGTTATTCATAGCATTTCCCCATATAATTATATAAATCTTTGATTTCTTTACCCCAAACCATCTTTTTATATCTTTCCATCATTAGCAAATTGCTCTTATTCTTCAAAATTTGATATGAGACCTTTATCTGAGAAACTATCTATAATTTTTCCCCAACTCACTGTTATAATTTTTTAGCTCTCCCAGAAATTCCTGTTGGACATGTGTCCAATTCATAATTTCCTTTAAGGGTTTGGTCTTATCAGTTTTGCCTTCACAGTCTTCTTCTGAGTTTACGTCTTGACTTTCCCTCTCACCATAGTAGATTTTTTTATGGTCATATTCTTTTTTATCATTTACTCATTTTTCATATTTCTTGATTTTAAACTTTATGTTTCACCTTAGTACCTTTCAAGAGAGAGCCATTGCTCCCTTTGAATTACAATTCATGGTGCTCCTCAGGGTCCCTGACCTCCTCTTGTGATGAATAATGATACTGCTCCCCAGGGATCCTGTTCTGTTTTATTGAAAGTACTTTTCTCTACCTGTGAACTATGACCCAGAAGTGGGAATAGTCAATGGACTTGCCAAATAGAATCTTGCCGTTTGTTCAATGATAGTACAAGGATCCCCTATAATTTCTTTATATCCTATTGCCAGATCTTCTTACTACCTCTGGCTTAAGAGTTATTAAAGCTGTTTCTGCTTCTTTTGCCACCAATTAGTCCTGCCATTCATGTTTCATCAGCATGAACTTAGGGTCATTTTCTACCACTGTATCATGTCTGTTCTTTCTGACCTTCTAAGTTATCTTGAGCTCAAAAAATGTCTCACTATGACGTTTTGTTGGCTTCACCACTTCAGAATTTGATTTGAAGAATTATTTTTAAGCTGTTTGGAGGGGAATGTTGGGAGAGCTTCAGCTGAGGGCTTCCTCTATTCTGCCATCTTGACTCCACCTTCAGAATTCTCTTGAGGTAGATATTTTTTAAATTGACTTTATTAAATGTGGTGGAGATAACTTTTCTTCCATTGAAATTTTAATATCCAAATTCCATTTCTATATCTGATTCTTTGATCTCATTTTAAAACCTGTGTTTACATCTGAGAATGAAACTTTACCTTAGCAAGTGAAAATACTAGGTTAATCAGTCCTGTCCTAGGGATAGTTTTCCATCACAGTAAGAAAAAAACATTTCAAAATGACCTGTTTGGAAAAATTCTTCCTTTCTGAGTAACTATGCTAAGCCACATAAGTCTTAGTATCCAGATAATTTGTGAAAGATGCAAGGAAACCCTGAGAACTACATTACCTGTCTTAAGCCATGGATTCTCTTCAAGAAGTACCTCTTCACTTGCTGAATCTTTGAAATTCCTTATCATCAGTCCCAGTTGACCATTGGTTACTTCCATAACAGGTCTACTTTGAGGATAGAGGATAGGTAAGTGGTGTTGAGGAGGATTAAAATGATTTAATCAGATATTATATAAGTTTTAAAGAATTTTAGCAACAGGTCATGCTCCCAGAGATGCCTGAAAGTCAGGAATATGTCGCATATATGAGCTTGTGATGATATGCAAGTTGGACTAATATATCTCCACTCATCTTTGCTCATAAAAATACTCTGAATCTCCATTGACAGCTGCAATATTTTAATAGAAATAGCACAGAGTGAGGGGGGATTGCCTTTTGCTTCAGGGCAGAAGACTGCCTTTTCCTGAATTCTGCAAGACTCTATTTTTCAAAATACAGTCATTTCTTAGAGCAGACATTCATTTTCCATCTTAAGAAACTTTATTGTTCAGAAGCTTTGGGGAGAAATAAAATACTTGCTGACTCTCTGCCATAGGTGCTGAGGGTTATTTTCCCTATAGAAGAATGAAAGGATGACTTTGTGTAAAGTCATAAAGAAAATTCTGCATTTTGACACTGTCATGGTGTCTTGATCTGACGATTAAATTGTACAAAAGCCAACTAACCTGAGAAGGTGCTTGGTGTATTTCATTAGCCTCCATCTTCCAATCCCACTTAATCAGCAGGACTGGCAAAATTAATTATGTGTATGGTTTGTTGGTTCTTGGTGAAACTACCAAAGTCTCCATTATCATAGACTTTGAATCAGAGAATTTTAGATTTGCCTTTGGTGACATTTATAGCTTTACCCTAAGCTAGGATTTTTAAAAATATAATCAATATGACAAAGGTTATCTAAAATATTTGATGACCCTAATACACATACACACATACACATACCACAATTTAGTTAGTTAATTTCTTTTTAATAGAGAGCACTCCATCTGTCCTATTTAAAGGCACAAATCAGTGGTTATCAGAAAAAGATGAATAGCTTTTTAATTTAGGAGGAGAATGGTGGAGTTGAAAGAACAGTGGTTATGGAGTCTAGATGATAAGTTCAAACTATGTCTTCCGTACTTACTACTGATGTGACAGAAAATGTTTTTAGCCCTCTATTCTGTGATCTGTAAAATGGACTACATAGTCTTTGAGCTTCTTCTCCTGTCTAGTTCTGTGATTCTGTCTTTCTAGGAATTAATTGACCTTAGAATTTAATTAAGCATCCTTATTTGACACTGTTGGACATATTCTTTTTTTTTAATTTAAACATTTATTAATAATCATTTTTAACATGGTTACATGATTCATGCTCCTACTTTCCCCTTCACCCCCCACACTCCCCCCACCGATGGCCGACGCACATTTCCACTGGTTTTGTCATGTGTCCTTGATCAAGACCTATTTCCAAATTGTTGGTGGTTGCATTGGTGTGGTAGTTTCGAGTCCACATCCACAATCATGTGCACCCTGACCCATGCTTTCAAGCAGTTGCTTTTCATATATGTTTCCTCTCCTGCAGTTCTTGGGCATATTCTTTTTGAAAGAAATATCTCTTGGTCTATACTGCCCATTATGTTAGTCATTATACTACATGTGGTCAGTGGTTTACTCTGATACTAAAAGTTCACTAACCAATTCTTTAACCAAAAATGTATTCCAATACTCTCAAATAGAAGCACTTTTCAAGGTGGTTATATAATCTAAAGCAGTGGCATAAAACTCAAATAGAAATAAAGCCACTTATATGATGGTGATGGAATACTATTGTGCTCTAAGGAATAATGAACTATTTGATTTCTGTATGAACTGGAAAGACCTCCATGAACTGATGTGGAATGAAATGAGCAGAATCAGGAGAACATTTTACACAGAAAATGAAACATTATGGGACAATAATATGTAATTATCTTTGCTACTAATAGCAATGCCATGATACAGGACAATCCTGGAGGGACTTGGGAAGAAGAATGCTAAACACATTGAGAGAAAAAACTGTGGGAGTAGAAACACAGAAGAAAAACATCACTTGTTTATACAGATATAGGATGTGGGGTTTTGGTTTTTAAAAAATTACTCTATTACAAAAATGAATAATATATAAATAGGTATTGAGTGATAATACATGTATAACTCAGTGGAATTTCTTGTTGGCTCTGGAAGGGTGCAGGAAAAGGGGAGGGAAAGAACATGAATCATGCCACTATGAGAAAATACTTTAAAATAAATAAGTAAATAAAAATAAATAAGGCCACTAATATGTAAGGGCAGTTACATGGTACAGCAGATAGAATGCCAAGCATTGAGTCAGGACATTTTCCCGAGTTCAAGTCTGGCTTAAGACACTAGCTATGTCACTCTGGGAAAGAGACTTGCTCTGTTTGCCTCAATTTCTTCATATGTAAAATGAGCTGGAGAAGAAAATGGCAAACTAGTTCAGTATCTTTACCAAGAATACCCCTAGTGGGGTCATGAAAAGTTGTACACAATTTAAAATGATTAAACAATGAACTATACACAAAGATCCCTCTGGGTCTTATAATGGCTTAGTTTTGAAATATTTTGTTATCTGTTTTACTTCAATTAATTGGTTAAATATTTCTCAATTGTGTTTTTTAAAACATTTGTTAATATTTAGTTTTTAGAAAAGTTAATATAGTTACATAATTCATGCTCTTACTTTCCCCATCAGAACATGACCTGCCTACCCTCCCCACCCCGGCTGATGCATATTTTCACTGGTTTTAACATGTGTCATTGATCAAAACCTATATCCAAACTGTTGATAGTTACATTTGTGTGGTAGTTTCCAGTCTACATCACAAATCATGTCCTCCTCAACCCATGTGTACAAGTAGTTGTTTTTCTTCTGTTTCCACTCCTGTAGTTCTTCCTCTGAATGTTGGCAGCATTCCTTTCCATAAGTCCATCAGAATTGTCCTAGGTCATTGCATTGCTGCTAGTACAGAAGTCCATTACATTCTATTTTACCAAAGTGTATTAGTCTCTGTGTATAATGTTCTTCTGGCTCTGCTCCTTTCACTCTGCATCAATTCCTGGAGGTCTTTCCAGTTCACATGGGATTCTTCCAGTTTATTATTCCTTTGAGCATAATAGTATTCCATCACCAGCATATACCACAATTTGTTCAGCCATTCCCCAATTGAAGGACATACCCACATTTTCCAGTTTTTTGCCACCACAAAAAGTATGGCTATAAACATTTTCATACAAGTCTGTTTATCTATGATCTCTCTGGGGTACAAACCCAACATTGTTATGGCTGGATCAAAGGGCAGGCATTCTTTTGTAGCCCTTTGAGCATAGTTCCAAATTGCCAGCCAGAATGGTTGGATCAGTTCACAACTCCACTAGCAATGCATTAATGTCCCAGTTTTGCCACATCCCCTCCAGCATTCATTACTCTCCCCTTCTTTCATTTTAGCCAATCTGCTAGGTGTGAGGTGATACCTCAGAGTTGTTTTGATTTGACTTTCTCTAATTATTAGAGATATAGAACACTTTCTCATGTGCTTATTGATAGTTTTGATTTCTTCATCTGAAAATTGCCTATTCATGTCTCTTGCCCATTTATCAATTGGGGAATGGCTTGATTTTTTATACAATTGGTTTAATTCCTTGTATATTTGAATAATTAGACCGCTGTCAGAGTTTTTTGTTATAAAGATTTTTTTCCCAATTTGTTGTTTCCCTTCTGATTTTGGCTACATTGTTTTTGTTTGTACAAAAGCTTTTTAGCTTGATGTAATCAAAACCATTTTACATTTTGTAATTTTCTCTAACTCTTGCTTGGTTTTAAAATCTTTCCTTTCCCAGAGATCTGACAAGTAAACTATTCTATGTTCACTTAACTTATTTATAATTTTGCTCTTTGTATTCAAGTCATTCACCCATTCTGAATTTATCTTGGTGTAGGGTGTGAGATGTTGATCTACAGATAATATCTCCCATATTGTTTTCCAAATTTCCCAACAGTTTTTGTCAAATAGTGGATTTTTGTCCCCAAAGTTGGGCTCTTTGTGTTTATCATACACTGTCTTGCTGATGTCCCTTACCCCAAGTCTATTCCACTGATCTTCCCTTCTGTCTCTTAGCCAGTACCATACCGTTTTGATAACTGCTGCTTTATAGTACAGTTTAATATCTGGTACTGCTAGGCCCCCTTCCTTCACATTTTTTTTCATAATTTCCCTTGATATTCTTGATCTTTTGTTATTCCAGATGAACTTTGTTATAGTTTTTCCTAATTCAGTAAAAAAGTTTTTTGGTAATTTGATAGGTATGGTGCTAAATAGGTAAATTAATTTGGGTAGAATGGTCATTTTTATTATGTTAGCTCATTCTACCCATGAGCAATTAATGGCTTTCCAATTGTTTAGATCTAGTTTTAATTGTTTGGAAAGTATTTTGTAGTTGTTTTCATATAATTCCTGTGTTTGTTTTGGTAGGTACATTCCTAAGTATTTTATATTGCCTAGGGTGATTTTAAATGGTGTTTCTCTTTCTACTTCTTGCTGCTCTAATGTGTTGGAAATGTATAGAAATGCTGATGATTTATGTGCATTTATTTTGTATCCTGCAACTTTGCTAAAGTTGTTGATTATTTCTACAAGCTTCTTAGTTGATTCTCAAGGATTTTTTAAGTAGACCATCATATCATCTGCAAAGAGTGATAGCTTAGTCTCCTCATTGCCTATTTTGATACCTTCCATTTTTTCTTCTCTAATTGCTGCTACTAGTGTTTCTAGTACTATGTTGAATAATAGAGGTGATAATGGGCATACTTGTTTCACTCCTGATCTTATTGGGAAGGCTTCTAATTTATCCCCATTGCATATGAGGCTTGTTGATGATTTTAGGTATATACTGTTTATTATTTTTAGGAAAGGTTCTTCTATTCCTATACTTTCCAGGGTTTTCAATAGAAATGGGTGCTGTATTTTGTCAAAGGCCTTTTTAGCATCTACTGATATAAACGTGATTTTTATTTGTTACATTGTTGATATGGTCAGTTATGTGGATGGTTTTCCTAATGTTGAACCATCCTTGCATTCTTGGCATAAATCCCTCCTGATCATGGTGGATGATCCTCTTGATCACTTGCTGGAGTCTCTTTGCTAGTATCCTATTTAAAATTTTTGCATCTATGTTTATTAGGGAGATTGGTCTTGTAGTTTTCTTTCTCTGTTTTTGATCTACCTGGCTTTGGAATCAGCACCCTATTTGTGTCATAAAAGGAATTTGGTAGGACTACTTCTTTGCTTATTATATCAAATAATTTGTATAGTATTGGGATTAGTTGCTCTTTGAATGTCTGATAGAATTCACTTGTGAATCCATCAGGCCCTGGCGATTTTTTCTTAGGGATTTCTTTGATGGCTTGTTCAATTTCTTTTTCTGATATGGGATTATTTAGGTATTCTATTTCTTCTGCTGTTAATCTAGGAAATTTGTATTTTTGTAAATATTCATCTATATCACCTACATTGCTATATTTATTGCCATATAATTGGGCAAAATAGTTTTTAATGATTGCCTTAATTTCCCCTTCATTAGAGATGAGGTCTCCCTTTTCATCTTTGATACTGTCAATTTGGTTTTCTTCTTTCCTTTTTTTATTAGATTGACCAGTACTTTGTCTATTTTATCTGTTTTTTCAAAATACCAGCTTCTAGTCTTATTTATTAATTCAATAGTTCTTTTACTTTTGATTTTATTAATTTCTCCCTTGATTTTTAGTATTTCTAATTTAGTTTTCATTTGGGGATTTTTAATTTGCTCGCTTTCTAATTTTTAAGTTGAGTGCCCAATTCATTAATCTCTGCCCTACCAAATTTGTTTATATATGCACTCAAGGATATAAATTTCCCCCTGAGTACTGGCTTGGCTGCATCCCACAGAGTTTGGTAGGATGTCTCATCATTGTCATTCTCTTCAATGAAATTGTTCATTGTTTCTATGATTTCTATGGTTTCTTCTTTGACTAGAATCATATTTATGACTAGAATCATATTATTTAATTTCCAATTCGTTTTTGATATGTCTGTCCAGGTGCCCTTACTAATTATTATTTTTATTGCATTATGATCTGAGAAGATTATATTTATTATTTCTGCTCTTTTGCATTTGTTTGCAATGTTTCTATGCCTTATTACATGGTCAAGCTTTGTGAATGTACCATGTGTAGCTGAAAAGAAGGTGTATTCCTATTTGTTCCTATTTATTTTTCTCCACATATCTATTAAATTTAATTTTTCTAGGACTTCATTCATCTCTCTTACCTCTTTCTAATTTTTTTGTTTGATTTATCTAGATCTGAAAGAGGAATATTTAGATCTCCCACTAGTATAATTTTACTATCTATTTCCTTCCTGAGATCTGCCAGTTTCTCCTTTATGAATCTGGTTGTTATGCCATTTGGTTCATGCATATTGAACAATGTTATTTCCTTATTGTCTAAACTTCCTTTAATCAGGATGTAATGATTTTCCATGTCTTTTTTAATCATATCTTTTTTTACTTTGGCTTTGTCAGAAATCATAATTGCCACTCCTGCCTTATTTTTCTCATTTGAGGCCCAAAGGATTTTGCTCAAGCCCTGTACCTTAAACTTGTGTATGTCCACCCGTCTCATATGTGTTTCTTGTAGACAACATATGGTAGGGTTTTGGTTTCTAATCCACTCTGCTATTTGCTTCTATTTTATGAGCGAGTTCATCCCATTCACATTCAGAGTTATAATTATCAGTTGTGCATTTGCTGACATTTTCATATCCTCCCCTATTCCTACCTCTTCTTCTTAAACTATTTCCTTTTATTTTTTTTTTATTTTAAACCCTTTACTTCTGTGTATTGACTTATAGGTGGAAGAGTGGTAAGGGTAGGCAATGAGGGTCAAGTGACTTGCCTAGGGTCACACAGCTGGGAAGTGTCTGAGGACGGATTTGAACCTAGAACCTCCCATCTCTAGGCCTGGTTCTCAATCCACTGGGCTACCCAGCTGCCCCCAACTATTTCCTTTTAAACCAGTCGTTTGCTTTATGCCAGTAACCCTTGTCCCCTCCCTTGATTTACTTCCCTTTCTACCCCCTACCTTATTTTTCCCCTCTTTTTATTTTTAAGGCCTAATGGATTCTGTCCCCCTTCTTCTCCCCTCCCTTTTTTAACCTCCCCACTACCCTGCTCCCCTTGGTTTATCCCTTCTGACTTTCTTAATTAGGTTAAATAGAGTTCTATATCTCAATGGATATAGCTACTCTTCCCTCTCAGGGATAATTACACTGAGAGTAAAGTTTAAATATTACCTCTTAATGCTCTCTTCCTCTCCTTCTTATAATAGTATTCATCCCTTCCCCTTCCCATGACCTCTTTGTGTATAATAGAATATCCTATTTTTATTCATTCAAGTTTCTCTTGGTGTCCTCTACTATTCACCTCCCTCTTTCCCAACCCCATATCACCTTAGACCATTTAGTATTCCAACCTCCCCCTATGAATAATTCTTCTAATTACTATAATAGTGAATACTATAATAGTGAATAGAGTTCCTTACAGAGAATTACACGTAAAATTTCTCCACATAGGAATACCAATAATTAGATCTTATTGAAGCCCTTAAAGAGGCAAATTTAAAAAAAATATGAGTTTTCTTTCTTTCTGCTCTATTTCCTATTTACCTTTTCATGTTTCTCTTGATTTTTTGTGTTTGGATATTGATTTCCATTTAGTCCTGGACTTTTCTGTGCAAATACTTGGAAATCTTCTATCTTGTTGAATGCCCAAAAGTTCCCCTGGAAGTATATAGTTAGTTTTGATGGGTAGGTGATCCTTGGTTGTAGACCCAGTTCTCTTGCCTTTTTGAATATCATATTCCAAGCCTTGAAGTCTTTTAGTGTGGAGGCTGCCAGATACTGTGTGATCCTGATTGGTGCTCCTTGATATCTGAATTGTCTCTTTCTGGCTTCTTGTAAATTTTTTCTTTTAGTTGGAAGCTCTTGAATTTGGCTATTATATTCCTGGGGGTTGTCTTTTCAGGGTCTAGTGTAGAGGCTGATCTATGGATCCTTACCATGTCTATATTGCCCTCTTGTTGTAGAACTTCAGGGCAATATTGCTGAATAATTTATTTTAGTAAGGAGTCTAAATTTCTATTGATTTCTGCTTTTTTTTCAGAAAGAGGAATGATTCTCAGATTGTCTCTTTTAGACCTGTTTTCTTGGACTGTCACTTTCTCATTGAGCTATTTCATGTTTCCTTCTATTTTATCAGTCTTTTGACTTTATTTGTTCTTGCTGTCCTGAGAGATCATTAGCTTCTAATTGCTCATTTCTAGCCTTTAGAGACTGGTTTTTGGTTATAATCTTTTGGTTTTCCTTTCCAATCTTGTCATTTCTGGTCTTCAATTTATTTGCCGCACTTTCCAATTGTGATATTCTGCCTTTTAAACTGTTATTTTCTTGTCAGATTTTGGTTTCCAATTTGCTTACCTTTTCGTTTGATTTTTGCGCATCTTTCTCCAATTGGTAGTTTCTGTCTTCTAACCTGTTAATTTCCTTTTGAGCTATTTCCCACTTCTCTCTCCAAATCTCTTCCATCTTTCTCATCATCTAAGATTTGAACTCTTCAATAGCTTGTGGCTAATTTTCATTATTTTGGGAAGGTTTGGATATGATTACTTGTTTGTTCTCTTCTGTTGTTTGCTATGTTGTCTGGATTTTCTCCATGTAAATCTTGTTGAATGTTACAGATTTCTTCTTGATGGTCTTTCTCTTTTGGGGTTCTTGTCTCTGGCTTGCCATTGTTAGCCCTGCGCCCTCTCAAGTTTATCCTTACACTCAGGGTCTGTCTGCGCTCTTTAGGCTCCTGAGGTCTTAGGTCTAGTTGTTTTCAGGGTGAAGCCTCCTGGTGGTCCCCTTGCTTGTTCCTCTGCCCAAGGTTCCTTTAACAGTCTCAGGGTGATGCTTCCACAGTTGTGCAACCCTCTGCACTGGGTCCCCACTCAAGGTCTGTGCCTGTGCTCAGGATCCAAGTCTTCGCAGGCGCTCAGAATCTGTGTCTGTGCTTGGGTCCGTGCCAGCACTTGAGCCTGTCCTCAGGGTCTGTGTTCAAAGTCCGAGTGTTCTTTAGCCTCTTGGGGTCTTAAGTCTTGCTGCTCTCAGGAACAAGCCTTGGTGAGCTGCCAGAGACTTAATGGGTGCCCCAAACTTGCTCTAACTCTTGGGTGCTGGCTTTGGCACTGTAGATGGTGTGAGGTGGGGGAGGTGGTTGCTCAGCTCGCGTTTTAGTGAGAACTGTTTCTCTCCTTTATAGCATGGAAATGCCCCAATTACACGTACCTCCAATGCTGTGCCCTGTTGTAGGGTCCCTTTGTTCTTCTGGATTTGTTTTTATGTCTTCTTGAGGAGCCCTATATGTTTTGGTTAGGAGAAATTAAGCAGCTGCTTTTTACTCTGACGCCATCTTAACTAGGAAGTCCTGATTCTCTTTTAATTGTGTTTTAATCTTGTCTTGGCAAAACTTAGGAATGTTGTGGCTATAGATAGTCAAGGGATGCAGTCTCTGTTATTGCTTTTGTAGAGTATAAAAATAAATGTGTCCCAAATGTTAAAAAGCCATCAGCAAGGAGATTTCTTGAGTTCTGAGTAGCTCCATATCACAGTCATAAAAACTGATTTTATAAATCCTCTATATGGCTTCTTCACAATCTACCCCTACTGAAACTCCCTCCATATATCCTGTGATCCTATGACCCTGACTTCCTTTCTGATCCTTCAACAAAATATTTCTTTTCCCAACTCTAGTCATTTTTTATTGTTTGTCCCTCATACCTAGAATGTGCTCCCTTCTCATCTCTGCCTAATGGCCTTTATGGCTTCTTCTTGCTGCAACTAAAATCCCAACTTCTAGAGGAAGCCTTTTTCAATCCCTCTTCATTCTAGAACCTTTAATATGTTAGTTATTTCCACTTTATCCTCTATATACCTTGTTTGCACATAATTGGTTACATGTTGCTTTCCTCATTAGACTGTAAATTCAGAAGATCAGGGATTATCTTTTGCTTTCTTTATATCCTCAACATACAGTACATAGTAGGCACTTAAATGCTCATTTACTAACTGACTAAATCCTCTTGTCCAAAGTTCCCATAGGTGGGTCAAACCATTTGGTGACAAAGTTAACCTAATCTGCCCAAGGTCAATGAAAATTCTTATGCTGGTAGTGTGTGGAGGTAACTCATCCCTCCCCAGTTTATTGATTGATGTCTAAAACTAAACTCTGTCTCTTCTTCCCATCCCTCAAATGCTTTTTCTTCCTAATTTCTCTATCACTGTAAAGGGCATCATCATCCTCTACAGTTACACAGTTTCACAACTAAGTGTCAACCTCAGCTCTTCATACTCACTTCCCTTTTGCAATCTCTTGCCAAGTTTTGTTGATTCTACCTTTGTAGCATCTCAAATTCACCCTCTTCTCTCCTCTGAAACTGCTCCCACCTTAGGGTTAGACCTTACCAACTCAGAGTTGGACCACTGCAATAGCCTGCTGGTTGATTTTCCTGCTTCAACTTTTCCCACATTTTAGTCTATCCTCCTCTTAGCGATCCCCCTCTGAAGCTCATTAAGTTACAATGGGCCCTTATTGCCTCCAGAGTCCAATATAAAGTGGTATTTATTTTTAATGGTCTCTATAACCTGCTTACTTCTAATTTTGGTTTCCTGGACTCCAAATACTTCTTCTTTTGTGATCTTCCTATGTATCCCTAATTTGCATCAAACCATATAAATCCCATCTCATAGGATAATAGAATATTAGAGCTAAAAGAATCTTAGAAGTTTTTCCAATCCCTCAGTTTTCATTCTGAAAGGTCTAGATTAGACATGATTAATACAAGGAATTTCTGTTGAAGGTCTTAGGTGTATAACTTAAACCTTCTGAAGTTCAGTTATTGCATATGTATAAAGTAGTACATTATTCTAGATGATTTTGAAGGTCCTTTCTTCAAAAGGCTATTCTATTACTAAGTATTCTATTTCTTGCCTCCATTTTATAATGTGATATTGTGAATATTACTGTGTGGAGTAAAAAAAAAACCCAACAGAATGTAGCTAATAAACCCAGAAGGCTAATAGGAAAACTAAATTGGATAAATGTTGTTTTCACTTAGAAAACTCCCTAAATACCCAGCTTTGGTCTCTGGGTATTCTAGCCCCTCTGTTAGTGACAGTAAAGCAGAATCACTTTCTCTCACTGAGCCAGTCACACAAAACACCTTGGAGATAATGTTGTATAAAATCAGTATCTCTATTTATTCAAAGAGATGGTACAAACTGAGGATCAAAACAAGGTGTCCCTGACTCTAAGGGATCTAGCTAGCCAAACTACAACAATCTACATCCCTCTCAAGAGAGAGTCTTCCGATCTTCAAGCTAATCTACCAGCTCCCTATTTCTACTTAGGTGTTCCCCCAAAAGAGCTGGCTAAGCTGCCTATCTGTGTTGGTTTGGTTGAGTTCAAAAGCTGTCTCCAAAACCCGTTATGATTAATTTCACTATGGTTAAGTCCATCCCAGTGGGTCTGACCTCTGAGGTAAAATCTCAAAGCCAACCTGACAGGATTTTAGTCAAAATCTTCTGGAAAGTTGATAAAAACAGTAGGTATAGTCAGATCCTTTGCTAGATGTTCTCTAGTCAAACCGAGAACCTCCAAAGATGATTTTAGGGTTTTTCCTTTTCCACAGACAGGCTGAGGTAGCTAAACTCTGACAAGCCAGCCTTTCCTCTTCCTTTCAGGACAGGAAGAGCTCTTTGCTACCACAGGAAGTCACTCACTCTAACAGTTGCCCCTTCCAGACTGTTCCTACTCTGCCCCCTAACTGCTAAAATCCTTTCTCTAGAGTTCCTAGCATGTGCCTTAATGACAACCTTCCACTTTTTAAAAATCTTATCCTTAGCTCTATCCTTTTCCCATTACAGGAGTTAGATAAGAGAATTGATAACATGGCACAAAAAGTTTTAGACTTGGAAGACAGGGAGATGGAGATCTGATCCTATTGACCTTAGTTATCACTGTAAATGAAATTAGACAAATCACTTTGTCACTTGGACTAATTTTACTCATCTGAAAAAAATGGCACGAGATAAAAATGAACCCAGCTTTGGGAATTTCACTTCAATAAACATACGAATTCATGAACAATAACAAAATAGCTCCTGTGTTTTAAGAACTTACATTCATAAGAGCTAGGACTGTCTTCTGTAATTCTTTGTATCTTTAAGTCTGACTAGAAAAGCTAGCACATAGAGGGCATTTGATATGTGCTTGTTAAATGTCTTTTGACTAATACTCTTCTGTAAAGGAAGGAAATATCATGTTCACAGATAGCTGAATGAAGAGCATATAAATATACTCTACATATTCATATATTTCAATGTCAATATTGAATTTTTGGATAAATACATTCACACTTCAGTGTTACATTTAAAAATTAAGATAAACTGTAAGACAAGGTTCCAACTATGATCAAATTATTAGGTTAGCAGAAACCAATAAATTGTGTTGTCTCCCAAAATGGCCAAAGATTATGAAGAAAGGCTTGTTATTTTCCATATATTTATGGGAAATATAAGAGAACAAAATACAGAGTTGAACAGATGAGAAAACACTGTGTTTGGTTACAAAGTAGAGAGGATCATGGGAATGGGGGCAACATCATTGGTAACATTAAGGAAAGTGACCTAGCATCCACTTAAATAGGACTAGTGACTACCCCTCTATAACATTAAAGAATGTTAATTGTTTTAAGGAACCTATCACCATTTTGTTATCTTTGCTAGAAGATCAAATCTTTCAGACTTGCTGTTCCTTTGCAAAAGATTAAAAATTCCCCTAATTGCACAAGGACAGGTAAGGACAGACAGTAAATCTTTTGTAGGTGGTATCAAGTTAACTCATGGAACTTAAAGATAACTAACAGATCTCCAAGAAGTATCCCTGGGTATACTGGTATAAGAGATAATCACTTTTCTTTTAATTATAACTCAAAACTCATTCAGAAGGAAAGCTAAAACCCTGAGCTCAACTCAGGGATATAGAAAAGGAACTTAAGCAGATAATTATATTATGAAATCAATACAAAATAGAATCAATTACAAAATAGAACTAATTCTGCAGAAATCTATACAGTAGAAGCTCAAGATAATATTAATTTGAATTTCTCAAAAATATAACCCCTGTGATAAGACAAAAAGAAAAAAATTATATGGAATACTATTGTACTGAAAGGAATGATGAACTGGAGGATTTCTATGTGAATTGGAAAGGCCTCCATGAATTGATGCAGAGTGAAAGGAGCAGAACCTGGAGAACATTGTACACAGAGACTGAAACGTTGTGGAACGATCAAATGTGATAGACTTTTTTTACTAGCAGCAATGCAATGATCCAGGATGATCCAGAGGAACTTGTGAGACAGAACACTATCCACATCCAGAGAAAGAACTGTGGGATAGAAACGCAGAAGAAAAACATATGATCGATCACATAGTTTGATTAGGGTTTTGACTTTAAAAGATCACTCTACTGCAAATATGAATAATATAGAAATAGTTTCTGAACCATGATAGTACATATATAACCCAGTTGAATTGCTTGTCAGCTCCGGGAGGTGGGAGGGAAGAGAAGTGGGCAAAGTCATGAATCATGTAACCTAGGAAAAATATTCTAAAATTTAAAAAAACTGAAAAAAAGAAGAAAAATTATTACTCCAAGAATCTCTCATGCATTTCCCATATTCATATCTCTTGCTCTAGGGTCTTTTCTAATCCAAGACCCACTCTATCTTGCCCATGAAAAAGGTTCTGCCAATAGACACCTGTGGGCCTTTCCATCTTTTCTACCTATGGGTCATATTGCCCAGGCAGCTGTACATTTAATTATACAAACAAGATGATATAGAATAAATTACAAGGTAGAATTAATTTGTATTTTTCAATTACACCCTTTGATTCTTGGGAGGCCTCACCTCCCATGAATCATTTAGCATCATTAAAGTTACAAATTAACTAAAGTAAAAATCATGGATGTCTACTGCTACATAATATTTAGTAAATAAATTATTATAGAAGACAAGTTCTGTGGTTTAGAATCTCTGTTGAAATGACATGGTTCCAGTGTCTTGTTCTAATGGTATAACCTCCACATATGGGAATAGGGGCTAATGAAAATTCATATCAAATATTATAATTTAATTGAATTAATTTGAGAGGATGACCCGCAAAACATCAGGCTTAATCATATAGCAATTTTCCTTTGGTCTTTGATACCACCCATGACTAATACATTGAAAAATGCTATTGGGGACAGTACTCTTCAATAAATGAGCCTTATAGAAACAGCAGCATATGTGGAAGAAATGAGAGGAAAAGGTGAATATTTCATCTCTTTCTCAGCAACCCATTCCCCAAGTCCATTTCATCATCACATTATGTCTTAGGTTTATCACATATCACATGCAGTCATATGGTTTTTGAAAGGGTCTCCTCTTTGGCATTCTAGAATGGGCCTGTTCTCAGAACAGCTCTGAAGGTGATTTCTTTCAATAGATTTCCTTCTCTGACTCCAAATCACTTGAAGAGACTGCTAAAATCTGCCAGTTATAAGACTCAATACAATTTAACACAGCTGCCTAAATTTCACTTTTCCAATAATTAGTTTATGTAGTGAAATTCAGCTTAAACTTTATGGTTCTAATCCTATTAACAAGAGAGCTATAAGAACATCAAATTAGGGCATCATAGTCCATTTGAAACTTCTGAGAGTTTAAGTTTTTACATATCTTGTACTATTTCTGGTTTTATTTAACCCAATATTTGATACAGATTTTATCAACAACAAGCTGAAGGATTATTTTTTTAAATTCATTAGGTCCTGACTTATGAAAATGCGATTTTCTATTTCTCTTATCAAAATAGGAAAAATAATTTTGCTTTCTTTATAGTAATCATTTAATATTTCCATCCTTCATTAAATTTTCAGAATTCATTTCCAAAATTATTCCTCGTGCAGGAAGAAGAGCTAGAATGAAGAATTCCAAGAGGAAGAAGTGGTAGAAGCAAGAAATTTTCTGGCATCAGTGAAGCCTAATCAAAAGCACAGGAACAGAAAGAGGAATTTCCTCCCTAAAGAACAACAAAAAGTCCAGTTTGGCTGGAACACAGAGTGTGTTACAGGGAGAATGAGTCACATTGGGAAGGCATTTAAATGACAAACAGAGCAATAGTCATTTCCCCCCATAAAGACAATATGATATGGTTGACCTGTGTGTTAGGAATATCTTTATTGGTGGTTCTTCAGAGAATGGATTGCTGAGAGGAGAGATAGGAAGCAGAGAAACCAATTAAAAGTTTACAGTTAGAAATAAGAAAGGTCTAATTTAGTGTGGGCAATTTAAATAGAGAAATAGCTTTTACTTATAATTGATTGCTTTTTACATAGCACTTGAAAGTTGCAAAGTTCCTTACAAATTTATTTTACTTTATCCTCACAAAAATCTTCAAAGGTAGGTGTTGCTACTATCCAAATTATGTAGATGAAGAAAGTGGGACAAATAGAGATATTTTTGACTTGTCTTGGATCATGCAACCAGTAAGTAACTGAGGCCAGATTTGAACTTAGATCTTTCTGACTCCAAACTCAGAACTCTATCCACTGTACCTCCTACAGAAGACGACTGATTGGATTTGAGAAACAAAGTAGAATAAAGTAGAAAAAAAAAGATGACTTTGAAGATGTGAACCTGAACTAGAAGGATGAGACAGCCGCAAATAGGAATAGAGAATTTAGAAGCAAAATTGAGTTTTTTGGGGATGTTTTCTATTTTAAATCTGATGAATAGAAGTATCTATGGGACATGCATTGAAATGTTCATTAGGCAGTTGGTAATGTGATATGTTGATTAATGATAAAAATAGTTGATACTTATATCATGTTTATGCCAAGCCTTATACTAAGCACTTTGCTATTATTATCTCATTTTGTCCTGACAATAACTGGTAAGTAGATGGTATTATTAGCCCCATTTTACAGGATAAAGAAATGGGCCACAGAGCTGAAGTGACATGTCCAGGGTCACAGAGCTATTAAGTGCCTGAGTCTAGATTTGAACTCTTCTTCCTATTCTAGGCACTCTGCCAACCTGCCTAGCACCAGATGAAATGAGAACCATATAGTTAGAGATGAAGATGATACTTGAAATAACGGGAGGTGATGAGATTATGTGAAGAAGTAGAGAAGAGTAAGATTTAGGACAGGGTGTTGGAGGACAGCTATGGTTATAGTATGGGTGTGATTTTAAACTGTTAGTAGAAGCAGAGAGTATAGAATAAGGGAAGTGATAGTCCTATTTGCTACCTTGTTTATACTATATTTAGTATACTACTTACAATAAGGGCTACATTGTATAAATGAAAAACTAGAGATTTTTACTGTAGAGAAGTTAAGAATTTGAAAGGCCTTAGATGTCTTCAACTATGCAAAGTTTTGCCTTAAAAACAGTTTGCTAAGATTGAATGCATAGGAATAGATAGAGGTTGCAGAGAAGTAAATTTTGACTATGCATAAGAAAGAACTGGGGCAACTAAGTGGCAGAGTGGAAAGAATGCCTGCTTTGGAGGTAAGAAGATTCATTTCCCTGAGTTCAAAGCTTTCTCAGATATTTAGTATCTGTGACTTTGAAACAAGGCACTTAATCCTGTTTGCCTCAGTTTCCTCATCTATAAAATGAGCTGGAGAATAAAATGGCAAATCATTCAGTTATCTCTGTCGAGAAAACCCCAAATGGGATCAAGAAGAGAGTTGGAAAGAAAGAACAAAGAAAGAACTTACTAAAAAAAAAAGAGCCATCCCAAAGTGGAATGAGCAGCCCTGGAGTATAATGATTTCTTCATCATTGAACAACTGAATAATCACTTGTGGAGCTTGTTAAAAAGAGAATTCTCATTTGGATACAGCACTGACTAGATGACTTCTGAGTTGTCATTCTGTGGTTCTGTGATCTCAAAGGTGCTTTCTAGCTCTGATTTTCTATTAATTATTTCTATGTATCTCTGAGACCTCTGTCAGGAATCATTAGGAAGAAAAAAGAGATTAACCTTCTAGAAATTCCATTGAGGAAAGATGACAGACTTCCATTTCTTATTCTCTTTATTTTTGTTGAAAATTTTGAGACTTGACCCTAAGTCATAGAGTCTAAGACCTAGTAGTGTTCTTTTCTTAATTTCTTAGTTAATGTTAACATACAACATTTTATACAATAATTCTACCAGTAGAATGACAGACAACACAGGGGCCAGAATACCTCCCTTGTCATGGAAACCTACTGATACCAAAGATTCACCTAAATCCTAAAGCACTGGTACAGCATGTCAAAAAGATAGGAATCCTAAACAGAATCTTGAATAAATCAATAGAGGGGCTTGCAATTGTTATCAGCATTGTATTTTCAGTAATCCACTTGCATTTAAAACTTGGCCAGGCTCCTTGAATTCTAACCTATTCTAATAAGGCTTTTATTTATAGAAGGTTGGAAGTGCTCTGGTGCCCAAGGAGGGAATCATGAATCATGAATCCTTCTTGCTTCATTTTATTTACTAATGAAATTCTGGAGTACTTCTTCATTAGAAAGTACTTTTGCTCAGTGCTAAGCAGAGATATTAGCCAAGTGATGAGTCAGCTTGATTCTTTAGCCCCCTGGATTTTTGGCAAAGAAACATATTCTACTTTTGCAGGGGCTTTTAAGAGAAATAAATTTGTCTAAAATTAGATTCTTTTTTAAGTTATACTTCTATATCCATTTGGCTTCTGCTATTTTGGGGATTTAGTTCAATAGAATCCCAGTACCTTGGCTTCATTGTTCATTTATTCAGTAAACATTTTATTTTTTAAACCAAAAAAATTCAATTGACAAACATTTATTTCCTTCCTTCTCATTTCCCCACCTCTAATGAAAAAAATGAAAGAAATCCCAAATCCTTACAACAATGAGCATGAACTTTTTAGAGATCAAGTGCCCAAACTGCCTCCTCACTGGTGCATGTGAGCTACCCACTTATCCCAGATAGGGGAGGGAGGAAAGTCTCCCATTGGGTTGCCAGGCAGATGAGTGGGTGAAGTGAAAAATGTCCTCAGGTGGATGTGTTGTGGCGAGGGGTAGGAGAGCAGCCCCCTCCAGTATGGGTGCCATAGGTTCACCAACACAGCTTTATAACAACTATATATACATAATGCTTATTATACATATTCAAACAAAACAAATTCTCATATTGGTCATGTCCAAAAATGTGTATTTCATTCTATATATTTGAGTCTAATAAGAAGGTCAGGACAGGCTTACTTATATTTGCCTGGAATCATGCTAGTTCATTATATTGATCTGAATTCTTAAATCTTTTGAACTTTGAAAAATCAATCAATTAATAAACATTTTTAAGTACCTAGGATATGGAAGTCACTGTATTAAGCATTTTAAATGTCTATAGCATGCAAGATATTCTTTTGGGAAACAGAGTTGCAAAGACATGATATTTCCTGGTACAGGGATATGGGAAGGAGAAGTCACTGGGCCAAATTCCTACACCATCATTTACTCATACAACTAATCATAGACTGTTGAGTTGGAAGAGACTATGGACCAGCTAGCCCAACTGGCTAAATTTTGAGGCAGAAACCAAACCTTAAAAAAGTAAAATGATTGGATAAAGATTATATAAATAGTGAGGAGCAAAGATTAGACTAACAACCCAGGTGTCTTTCCTAGTTGTTGTCCTTCATACTTGAAGCCTACCAAAACAGTATCACTATTGATGCTGTCTCTTGACTCACACATGCTCTATAAATTAGGTTGAGTTGCATTGTCATCAGCCTCACTCTCTCTTCCAAAGTCACTGAAGTCAAATGGCAAGACAAAAGTCACAATGACTGGCAATGCCCTGGGATGTAATGGATGACTTTGGTGTCTTTGATGTCTGACCAAGTTTTAAGCAACCCACATTACTTGCTTCAGCCATCTTCGTGATTTTTGGAACAAATTATTCTCATTTGCTCATTCATTACATAATCCCCCTAACTTACTGATGGTTCTGAGTTATCAACATGGCGGTGTGGTTTTACTGGAGTGTGGTTGCTGTACATGCTATACCTTCTTGGAGCTATAGGTGAGAGCAGAGTGACAGAGGGATATCGAAGGAGGAAAGCAGCCTTGAAAAGGGATCATCAAACCCTTACATCAGAGGTACTATTTTTCCCCAAACACTCCATGCACCCATTGCTTGGTTACCAGTATTTTTGAACACATTTATTTCCTCCATTACCATATTCTGGATCTTTCTTTATAGTCATTATCACCACAAATTTTTGTTCTCTCTTACTCTTACCCAGATCTCCATTTAGAAAAGATATTTACAGTTTCTTCCAGCCTTGACCATCTCTGGAATAATAACACATAAACCTTCTAGAGGATTTATAAGAGACTTTACTGAGAATCATTATCCCTTTCACTTACTGCCAGCAGCTGAGGCAGTCTAGTATAATGGATATTGACCTGGGCTTGGAAGCAGCAAGTTTTGATTTCACATCCCAATTTTGACACATACTGGATATGTGAACCTCTCAATATTGCAAGTAACTTTCTTTCTAAGAACCCAAGTTATTGAGGTGTTGATTTGCATTGGTGGAGGAAATTTCCTCATTGGAAGTGCCCTATAGAGTTTTTTTTTTAAACCCTTACCTTCTGTCCTAGAATCAACACTATGTATTTATTCTAAGGAAGAAGAGAAGTAAGGGTTATACAAAAAAGTAAGGTTTATAATGAAATTACATCTCTAGTTCTTATGTTTGACTCTTTACTATTACTAAAACAATCAAAAAGTATTTCATGAGGAATCTAAGTGGTTCAGTGGATTCAAATCCAGGTCCAGAAATTGGAGGTTCTGGGTATGAATCCAGGATAATTCACTTAACACTCATTGCCTAGTCTGGGGATGGCAAACCTATGACACAAATAGCCATTTTTGATGATGTGGCTGCATTTGGCTGCATACAAAGAAGTATGGGGCCATGTGCCAAGGATAAAACATGTGCTGTAGTGTAGTGTAGACACTCTATGCACTATAGATGACAATTCTACCTATATTAATTTACCTATTTTGGTTTATTAAATACAGTTATATATCACAATTATACATTTTTGTTATTTAAACTATAAATATCATGAAGTTATGGTTTTTTCTCAAGTTTTGTTCATTTTTTTGGTGAATTGTGACACACCAAGATCAAAAGGTTGCCTATCATTGGCCTAGCCATTGCTATTTTTCTGTCTAATGTGAAAGAATTATGGGAAAATGTGTTCCTACCGGAAACTATTGACTATCTACTCTTACTAGGTGGAACAATAATATTTTTAGGAAATCTTACTTCCATTTATTCCATACAAACTGAATAAGCTCATGGTATTAATATTTTGGTGAATAGGCAACTCAGTGCTCACTTAATAATCAAAGAATCAGAGGGCAGCTGGGTAGCTCAGTGGATTGAGAGCCAGGTATATAGACGGGAGGTTCTAGGTTCAAATTTGGCCTCAGACACTTCCTAGCTGTGTGAACTTGGTAAGCCCTTTCACCCCCATTGCCTAGTCCTACCACTCTTCTGCTTTGGAACCAATACACAAAATTGATTATAAGATGGAACGTGAGGGTTTGAGGAAAAAAAAAAAAGATCACATAGCTAATAAGTGTCTTAGACTAGATTTGAACTCAGAAAGATGTGTCTTTCTGACTCTGTATTTGGAACTCTCTCCACTGTGCTCTCTAGCTGTCTACCACAAAGATTCAAATATGCAGAGGGTCAATCTCTGTCTTCTAAAACACAATTAAATACAGTTGAAACCTGAGATGATATAGACTTCCCCTTGCAAAAGTTTCCTTGTGTAGTTGTAGGGTTAAAAAGCCCTCAAAATTCAATCTTCAAAACAAGATGATATACATATAAGAAGGCCTTTAGTCCCCTTAATTTCAACCCCTTTTCACAATACTTAAACTTTCACTGTTGGATTGTTAGGCATTTTATGATTTAAGAATATTTTGATCCATATTTTGGGAAGGAAATCTTGTACATTTTGTTTTATTGAGTTAATATTTTGTCAGCAAACAATATTGAGTGAATTCTTTTTTTATTTGCCCTATTTAGTCAATCATATGGCTACAAAAGTCATGTGACTATAAACTGTAGTATGCCACAGAATATCAATTTTAAAAGCTTGATTATTTCTTCATTATAACTTTGTAGAGGGTATCCTTGCTTTGTGGTTGTTTAATCTCACAGCAATTTTACAGAAATGGGTAAGTAGGTATGAGATCCACTACTTTTTGATATTGTTTTGATTCTTTCATTTTGATAGCACTAATATCCCTGAATTTCCTAAAGCCTTTGTCATACGCCCTTCTATTCATGCCTCAAAAATTGATTTCTTGATATCCTTAGAATGGTGTCACGTCTAATACAGATTTCCTCAGCCTAAATGAAATATAATGAAGCTCCTCTACCCTTCTTCATTTTCTTCCATGGCATTTCTACTCCCTCATATCATTCATTCAGGGTTGTGATAGAGACCAAATATTATAGTTTCAATGTCATTGTCAATGAAAAGAATGTGTTAAAGACAGCTTGAAGAATAATATCAATTTTTTATCTCTTTGCTACATTCTCTCCCCTCTCATTCTTATTGGGATTTAGTTCAGTTGAGTACCTTGTGATTTCTGTAAATTTGTTCTTTTTCTTCCCCTATTTCTCACTATCCCACTTTCAATGTTCACCTCTTACCCAATTCTCATCTATTGCTTGAGGAAGCTGCAGCATACACAGGGGCCACACCACATTAAAATTGTTTCAGCAGATGGGCTAAATAAACCAGGCTGAGGGTAACCAAAAGACCTCAAGCCCATAGGGGAGTTAGGGGAACAGATAGCTCAAACATGTGAAGACTTCCCCTGGAACAATGGCCAGATGAGAACAATTTATTCCATAGATGACCTTGGCATCTTTGATATCTGACTAAACCCTATGCTGAAAAAGGTGCTGTGGTGTGCATAGGGCTTACTTAGTCAGATATAAAGATGCCGAGGTCATCTATTGCATCCCCAGCCATCATCATTAATTTTGACTTTTGACCTACCACTGGACTTCGATGTCTCTAGAATACAGAGTGAAGTCAAAGACTATGCAGCTGTGCCTCACCTAAATCCACTTACTCTCAAGCCAAGACATCACCCTGGTGATGTCATCATTTTCTTTCAAAATGAAGAATGAACAACAATGACAACAACTCCATGAAGTGATACTGCCCTAAATCTTCTGCCATTCTCATATGATATGTAAGATTATACAAAAATGAATTTATATTGTGAATCAGAGCTGCCCTTACCTTCTAGATCTCTATGCTTGGTAAAGAGACCACATGTTTTCTGGATGAAACCCTTTTTACGCTTTCTTGGCTTCTTTGGTGTGGCTATTCATTTCTGTTAAAACTAGGAAATTTTCATAGTCTGCCTCAGTTTCTGTTCTTTTATTCATTCTCATTCCTTGGATTCATCATCTTGTTTAAATATGTTAGACTGTAGTAGTATCATGTTGGTGCCATGTCTTTTTCATTTGTATTCTGTCTTCTAATTGGTTATTCATCTTGGTCTTTGTTCTAACAAGTCAGTGGTTAGACTGAATTCAAGAAGTTTCCAAATAGAAAATGTATGGAAACCAATTCTCAGGGAAAAAAAAAAAGTACCTCCTAAAAGAACTCCCCAGATGCAGGAGGGTAGCACTTGTGTCAGTCTGATTTACACATGAATTCTATAAAACATTTAAAGAACAATCCCTAAGCTACATAATTTATTCTTAATAATTGGGGAACAAGGTAGCAGAGATGAGATTTGATGTGGGTCCTCTGACTCCAAATCTCATATTCTTTCTACAATACAAAATTGTTTTACTTCTCTCTTGGTCCTGTTCCCAGCTCCCAAACTTCCTCACTTCATTATATTGTCCTGAAACTTCTCTCAGAACCTTGGGTCCCCATGTCTTAGATCAGCTATCCATTTTTTGAGGTCTTCTTTTTTCTTTTTTTCTTTTTTTTAACCTAGAATATTTTTCCATGGTTACATGATTGATGATTTCCATCCCCCCTCTTCTCTACCTCCTCCCAGAACTGACAAGCAATTCCACTGGGTTATACATGTATCATTGTTCAAAACCCATTTCCATGTTATTCATATTTGCAGTAGAGTGGTCTTTTAACATAAAACCCTAATTATATCCCCATCAAACCAAGTGATCAATCATGTGTTTTTCATTTGTGTTTCTGTTCCCTCAGTTCTTTATCTGGATGTGGATAGTGTTCTTTCTCATAATTTCTTTGGTGTTGACCTGGGTCTTTGCATTGCCACTAGTAGAAAAGTCCACTACAATGGATTGTGCCATAATATATCAGCCTGTGTGTACAATGTTCTCCTGGTTCTGCTCGTTTCACTCTGCATCAATTCCTGGAGGTCGTTCCAGTTCACATGAAATTCCTCCAGTTCTTCATTCCTTTCTGCACAATAGTATTCCATCACCAGCAGATACCACAAGTTGTTCAGCCATTCCCCAACTGAGGGATACCCCCTCATTTTCCAATTTTTTGCCACCACAAAGAGCATGACTATGAATAATTTTGCACAAATCTCTTTTCCTTATTATCTCTTTGGGGTACAAACCCAGCAGTGGTATGGCTGGGTCAAAGGGCAGACAGTCTTTTAAAGCCCTTTGAACATAGTTCCAAATTGCTCTCCAAAATGATTTGACCAATGTCTTTGTGTATTAATAAGGAATGTCTCCCTTCAAGGTCTGTCTCTTTGATAAGTCCTTCCCAGAGCCTCAATTTTCTAGAGAGGCCCAAACTTGCCTTCATCCCCCTCCTATCCCTATTCTTGACTTCACAACTTCAAAACCATGCCTCAGGGTATCTTCATTCACAAACCCCACCCACAAGTTGTGATAACAATAGTATTAGTTGTAGTGATAGTGGTACGAGTAATAGTATTATTAATGGTAGTAATACTAGCAAGAGGAGTTGTGGTGATAGTAAGAATCATAGTAATAGTAGTAGTAGTAATCTTAATCATAGTAATTGTAGCAGCAGCAGTTAAAATTTATATAGCATTTACTATGTGCCAGTCATAGTATTAAGTGCTATAGTTTTTAAGCCATTAAAATGTAGGTCCTTGAGGTCAGGCACTGTCTTTCATTGTGTTTCTACTTGTATATAAAATATTTAGCACAATATCTGATATAAAGACTTCTTTTCTTCCTTCCTCAAATACATTCAATCTTTTCCCATATCTGAACTCATGCTCACACCATTTTGTCTGCTCTTCTTGCTGTATCTTTCCTCTGCTTGTTGCTATCTTATTTGTCCTTTAAGATTCAACTTGAACATCACTGTGAGAGTATATTTTACTTTCTTTTTTCCGGATACATGATTCATTCCACTTTATAGCCCATTTACCAAGTGATCAGTTTCCTGGAAGTAGGTTATGGGTCTCATTTACCTTTATTTTTCCTCCATTGCTGAATATAACAATTCATTCAATTCATTAAGTTACTGAACAGAAGCAAAAATGAACCAAACCTCACCATTCAATTAGGGAAGCCAGGATATTTCAGTAAATTAACACTTAAGCTTCAGGTTTTCTATACAGGTATTTTCCTCTAGCACCAAATAGTCTGCCTCCTCTCTTCACCCTCTCCCCACCTCTTTGGAATTCTTGTGGAAACTCATTTCTCTCTCTATCTATCTATCTATCTATCTATCTATCTATCTATCTATCTATCTTTTTTGGAAAGCCATTTTCAGTCTCACACCATCCCTAGCCTTGGACTGAGCCCTCTCTTTGATTTCAATCCTTGTCATAATCTCTTCATAGTTGCTTCCCTGCTTGATCTCATTTAATTCCAGAAGCTTACTGGACTCCTCTGAATATTCCTTCAGCCTTGTAACCAATGTGGTAGAGAGATACAGGTTTAAGAGACTTTAATTTAGGTGAATTGTCTCTTGAATAACTTACTACCTGTGAGAAAGTTCCGGGGGATGTAGATCTTGTCCTGCAGACATATTTCCAATAGGCTGTGAGTATTAAATGTTTTATATATTTACCGTGTTGGGCTTATGCTATGGTTTTAAGTCTCATAAAGAGAGATCCAGCAATCATCTGACCCTACTTCATTTTTATGAACAGCAATAAGACTCCTTTTCACAGCCAATGCATTGCCTGTGCCTATCAATGATTTTTTCCTCTCTCTCTCAATCTCTTTCTTTCTCAATCTCTCTGTCTTTCTCTCTGTTTCTGTCTCTCTGCCCCTCTCTCCACTCTCTTCCCATCTCTCTCTCACCACACGTGTCTTTCATTTTTTCTTCCTTTACAACTACTACTACTTCCAAAGAAGGGCCTGTCCTAAGGATATTTATAAAAGTAACTCACTCATACATCATACTAAGGCTTACAAAGCACTTTGCTTCCAACTCTGATAGGTGGTAGATAAGATTCTTGTCTTCATGAGTTAACTAAGGTCTCTCAATGGATATTCCTCTGTTGCAGGAGTCAGAAATGGGTTCAAATCTAGCTCAGACATTATTAACTGTGACCCTGGACAAAGTCAATTAATTTCTGTCAGCTTTAGTTTCCTCAACCAGAGATGGAGATAATAGCTCTGATGGTTGTCATGAGGACCAAATGAAATAATGCTTAGTACTGTGTATGTCCTTACTAAATGATCCTTTCCATGCTTCCTCACTTTTTGGAGAAGGAAACTTGTACTTGGCATGGTGAATGACTTGAATCCAGGTCTCTTGATTCTACATCCAGAATTCTTTCCACTGAACTGATGACATCTTTCATACAGACTGATGTATAGTTGGTGATCAATTTCCTAGAAAAAGTCTGTTTTGATAACTTCTGGGAACAAAGGAAGGAAAAGGAAAGTATCCTTAAGAATTAAAAATATAAGAATGTGACACAAAATGAGTAAGAAAAATATAAAAGTGTCAGGCTTTTTTTTTCAGGGGGAGGGAGTAAAGATGTGAGACTTCACTGGTACATGGATAGTATCCTGATAAATGTTTAATAATCAGTTCTCTAAAAACAAAATACACCCAACTTAATTTTGTGTTTAATCTTATTATTAATATCTGTCCAATCACTCCCTTGTCTAAGAATCAACAAAAGAATAAATTAAGCTTTGATTGTAATATTTGTCAATTATCAAGGTATAAATGTTCACACTAAGAATTTGACATCACCTTCCTAGAGCTGGTTTGAGATAGTGGCTCCTCAAGCATACTTCTGAGAACTCCCTCTATGCACACATCCTCCACCAATATAGATCTTTAATTCCTCTATGAATTTTCATTTTGGAGATTTAAGAATACCTGGAGCCCTCTGTAGGCAAGGGTATATAACTTTGTTTCTTCTCATGGACCCTTTCTCATAATTGTTTTTAAATGCATAAAATGCATAGGATGACTAAGGAGAGTAACTACATTGGAATAGAGATGTATTTTTTTTTACCATCTAAATTGACAGATCCTGTGACATTGATCCATAGGCCAGTGAACCTCTCGTTAAAAATTCTTGTTCTAGGTGATTTATTTGTGGTCATGTAGCTAACATATGGCAGAGAAAAATTTGAAACCCACATCTTACTGACTCTAAGGCCAGCCCTTTTAGATATTATCCCATATTGCCTCATAAACGATTACTTGAAAATGTCTCTTGTGGTACAAAGAAAAAGGTGATGGATTTGGTTCTAAAGACCCATGGTTGAATCTTTGCTCTATCATGTACTCTGTATATACTAGGGCAGTTTACCGAATCTCCGTAGCCCACTATTTCCTCACATGTCAAAATAGGGAGTTGGACTAAATGACCTCTAAAGTCCCATCCAGTTTTAAATTTGTGATTCTTTGGTTTCCTTCACTGGCCATTTTGTTCTGAAGGAGCATAAGAGTATGAGGAGGATAACATTTCTGTTTGTAACAAAAGGGTTAATATCCAAATAGAGGAAAAATTTTATGGGTCCCACGTAAAGGGGGAAAGCTCAAAGATGATTATAGCCAGGTTTTAAGTCTCCTTCCTCTTTTCTGATATTTTTTCCCCACCCTTGGCTGCCTCAAGAGGGAAGCTCATTTCCATAAGGACATTTTGTGAATCTCATCAATATTCTATCCTCTTATTTTTCAAAAGACAAAATTCCTCAGGGTAAAAGTGTTCAAGGCTTTGAATGACATTTGAGTGTCAGAAAAAGTTTGATTAGGAAGTCAAACTTGTGATCCTGGAGCTCTGAGACTTGAGCTCAATGATGAATTTTAAAGCCATCTTGAGAGCCAAGGATAGGTTTGCCTATGAAGTCCTTATGTTCTTCTCAATGCCCCTCCCTCTTCCCTCTCCCCATATCAATATTAGGATAATTACCAAAGTACAAACAAGGCTTGATTCTTATAACCAAGCAGTCACTCCACAGGATTCAAAGAAACTCCCTTTGACAGCTCAGTCACACTGGGTTGATCATGTGCTACAAATGGACAGATAGTAATTCTCAAGTAGCTTCTCAGTAGATTGGGAGAAAGTAATTTCCCTAAATGAGTTGGAGCAGAATCATTCAGAATTCACATGAGCTTCAGGAAACTGGCACAACACTGGAATAGCAGCCTAGAAAATGTCAGAGCCAACAAATATAGTTTTCACATCCTACCATGAAGCCTTTGTAGATCCCACTCTCTTCTCAATGTCAGAATTAATTGTTTTCCTCCAAATTCCTCATAGAAGTTTTCTTGGACCTCTCCTTTTTTTCTCCTTTGTATCATATTTATCCATATACAAGGCTTTCCCACATTTGTGTTTAGTATTTATAGAGCACTTGGAAATTCATGACAACCACAACCACCAGCCTGTGAGGTGGAGGTGTTATCCCCATTTTATAGATGAGGAACCTGAAGCTCAAAGAAGTTATTTGGCTTCTCCAAGATCACAGCACAAATAAAGTGTTAAAATAGAATTTGAACTTAAGACTCTTCTGATTCCAAAACTAGGTTATTTTTTACTGTGTCAGCTTTCCTTTTTGACTTTGTATCTTGAGGTCTAGCATAGTTCACTGAATATTGTAGTTCCAAAATAAAAATCTATTGAAAGAATAAGTGAATGACTGAGTGAATGAAAGTTTGGAGCAGAAGTATCATGTCCAAAGGGGTAAACCCTGAAAAAAATTTTTTAATCCTTGCTGAGGAAGAATGGCACATGCATAGAACCAATGTTAACATTTATATAAATATATCTCTTTATTTATCAGATTTTATATACATAGGAATAAACAAGGATGAAATCTGGGCAATTCAAATATATTTCCAAGACATTTATATGCCTAGGCATGCTCTGCATAGTGTTGCCTGGGCATTGTCATTACATTATATATAAACCCATCAAAAGCCCTCAAAGCCCTGCTTTCTCTTTATTACGTCTATTTATGACATAATTTCGATGTATCCCCTTCTCATGTAATATTGCTTTACCTAAGATCATATTTTCACAAAACCGGCATCTAGTATTAGGTGGGCAAACCCATGTATTCTTTTATCATTAACAGAAGTGTAAACAATAATTTTGAAACTGAGAAACCAATAAAGAAGAATCCTATGTCTTTACTCTTTTCTAACCTTGTCCCTTTCTCATTCCTTAAGTTCTAAATCTGAGCTAGATAGAACATTTTCTTGTATTTCTCCAGTCCTATTACAACCCAAAACACAAATTCAAAGACCTTTTATTTTCAAGAAAAGCAGAGATAATTCATTTTTTGAAATTCAGTCTAACATATAACTTTCTTAGCTACTATGTTTTTTGGGGCACTCTGTTTCTCTGGTTCAGAAGGACTTCCTTTAGATTTTATATTGATAACTAGATATGTTACAATGTACACCATTTATTCTTCAAATTTTCTTATTGTTAACAGAAGGCAAGAGGTATTTATTAAGTACTTACCCTATGCCAGATGCTATGTTAAGCACTCTGAAATATTAATTCATTTCACTCTCACAACCAGACTATTCAATCTAGAGTCTGACCTGAGTGGTTTTGATACTTGATACCTAAGTGATCTCTCACCTCATTCTGGGATACAGTTTTCTTAACTTTAGAAAAGATGAAATTGGATAAGATGATTTTTAAGATCTCTTCTAACTCTAAATTTATGACCCATTTTCTTAGTGCTTAGGAAAGTGCATAAGTACATATTGTGACTTGTTTTGATGGGACTCATTTGTTTGTTTAATTTGCAGAATTAATAATTATACTAATTCCATCAATGGCAAAGTATTTTCTCTGTCTACAAAGAAAGAGTTAGCAAGGCATAGTTATATATAAATATATAAATATAAATATAAATATAAAATATTAGAGGACATGAACCATCATAAGGCATAAGGAATAGTGTAGACTCCATTGAAGTAGAGTCAGATAGTCAAAAATTATCTTTGAATTCTCCTCATATCTCCTTTTATGAATGTCCCAAAATCCTTTATGTGGAAAGTTGTATTAAGAAAAAGGAAGGGAATTTTTAAGGAATTTTAAAGGAATCTTTAAGGAAGACTGGGAATTTTCTACCAGTGTTTTCCTTCCTCTACCTGTTAATTCCCATTCCTACTATAATAGTCTACTAAATTTTAATCTTCCCAAGGAAATCTTTTCCAGTCCCAATAGCCTATAGTATTTCTTTCTTTAGTCTTTGCATAGCACTTAATAATTTTCTTAAACTGGGTTCCATGAATTTATTATTTTAAAATATATTTTGTTGAACATATTTTAATATAGTTTCCTTCATAATCCTATGTATTCCATTGTATGCATTTAAAACTTAATTATTGATTAAAATTATTCTTAGGAGGGGTCCATATGTTTCAAAGAGATTAAAAAAAAGATAAGCACCCCTAAATTGAGGTTTAATCCTCTCCCTTCTTACAGATCTTTCTCAAATTCCCTTCTTTAAAATATGGAAAATGAGATATAGGAAGGTTAAATTACTTGCCCAGGGGTCAGCTATTGTCCAAAATGGAGTTTAAACTTCAGTTTTCTAGATTGCAGGTCCAGTTGTCTACCTGTCAGTCCAAGCTACTTCATAGGAAAAAATTAATTTTTATCTAAAATGTTTTGAATATTTCTTTATTATTTCATTTATGGTTAAACACAGATTTTCAGGATGGGTCACCCTGGGCTACATCCCGAGTTCCATTGCTCTTTGTAACACATTATTCTACTTCTTGAATTTTCAGGTGGGTGGAAAAATGTCTTGCTATTTAAATTTCTTTTCCTTCCTATTTGAAAGTATTTCTCCGCATTGATTGTAGAATCAGTTGCTTCTTAACTAAATAGTTAAAATTAACTACTATGTATCTTAGAGTTTGGAATTTCAAGTTTTTTTTTTCTAGAGGTAATCTATGAATACATTCACTTGATGTTTCATTTTCTCTGCTTCTAGGTAGTTTTATTTTAATATTTCTTTAAAAACTATTCTTTCCAGATTACACAGAAATACAATTGTTAGCAATCACTTTCTAACATTCTGTGATCCAGGTTCTCTCTTTCCCTCACCCTCATATTCCAGACAGCAGGTAATATAAGATGGACATATGTTATCATACAATACACATTTTCATGTTCTTCATGTTATGAAAGAAGATACATATCACTTATACTAGAGAAAAATTCATGGAGGAAATAAAGTGAAGAATGGCAAACTTAAATCTGCTTTAAGACTCAATCATTTTCTTCTATGGTAGTCAACAGTCTTTTTTGTCATGAGTCCCTTGTAGTTGTCCTAGATCTTTGCATTGCTATTAATAGTTTCCATTCACAGTTGATTATATAATTTCTTGCATTATTATATTCATGTTTTTTTACTTAAATTCTGGGAGACCTATCTTTTCCTTGATATTAATGTTTTAAATAAGTAGAGAATATATTTGTTTTTAATATGTTTGCTTCTTTTCTAGATATTCCTTCATTTCTGTATATTTGTATTCTAATCAATTGAAATGAAGGAATATCAAGAAGAGAAGCAAAACATACTAATATTCAAAGAAAACACATGTTTTATACAAGCAAAACATATTAAGCCTGAAGACAGCATATATAGAGATAAGCTAAGGATTATATGTCCCCCAGAAGAACATTATAGTTGATTGTACTCTCTTTGGGTTCTTTGGTGAGACTTGCTATTACACATTCGAGTTTTTCTATTATGCCAGTTATTTCCATTGTGTAGGCCAGAATTCTCTTATAATGATTATTTCTCTTTTAAACAACTCAGAACCTATGTTTTATGGTTTCATGAATTCTTCAAATTCCACAGTCTTCTGTCTCATCAAGTGCTAAGTTACTTTCTCTTGTTTTATAGTATTTTATAGTATTACAGTATTTTATAGTATTTATTCATAGAGATCTGAACTCATTTTAGTAGATCTAGAATCCATACTTTCTTCTGTTAACATTTTCCCTTCCCTGTTGATTTATCTGTTATGTTTAATGTCTGTGAGTATTCTTCCACATGAGATCTTTCTTAATTTCAGATTCCCCTCTCCCTTATTTTCCCTTGTGATTACTTTCTGACTCCCTCCTCTCTGATGATGGATTACTCCCACATAGGGCAATTCATTATTTACCCCCTTTGATCTCTGAGTGACTTTGGGGGAGAAATAAGTGGTTCTTCTTTAATGCTAGGTGGTTTATATCTAGTTTGGGCCACACTGTTTTCTAATTTTCCCAGCAATTTTTATCAAATAGTGAGTTCATATCTAAAAAGGTGGGATCTAGAGGTTTATTACACACTAGGTTGCTAAAGTCATTTACCCCTAATCTGTTCCATTGATCTGCCATTCTATTTCTTAGCCAGTACCAGATTGTTTTGATGATTTCTGCTTTATAGCACAGGTTGAGATCTGGTACTACACAGTCCTTCATATTTTTTTTATTCATCCCTTCATATACTTGACCTTTTGTTCTCGTGGATTAATTTTGTTACTATTTTTCTAGTTTTATAAAGTAATTATTTGATATTTTGATTGGTATGCCACTAAATAAGTAAGTTAATTTAGGTAGAATTGTCGTTTTTATTATATTAGCTTGGCCTATCCATGAACAGTTAATGTTTTTCCAGTTGTTTAAATCTGATTTTATTCATATGAAAAGTGCTTTGTAATTGTGTTCATACAATTCCTGTTTGTCTTGGCAGATAGATTTGCAAATATTTCATATCATCTAGGGTAATTTTAAATAGAATTTCTTTTTCTATCTCTTGCTCATGGACTTTGATGGCAATATATAGAAATGCTGATGATTTATGTGGATGTATTTTGTATCCTGAAACTTTGTTAAACTTATTAAATATTTCAACTAGTTTTTCAGTTGATTCACTAGGATTTTCTAAGTATATCATCATATCATCTACAAAGAGTGATAATTTGGTTTTCTCATTGTCTACTTTAATTCCTTTAATTTATTTTTATTGTCTTATTGCTAAAGCTAGCATTTTTAGTACAATATTAAATAGTGGTGATAATGGGCATCCTTGCTTCACCTCTGATATTATTGGGAAGGCTTCTAATTTATCCCTATTGTAGATGATACTTGCTGAAGGTTTTGATAGATATAACTTATATAAAGGAAAGACCCATTTATTTCTATGTTTCTAGTGTCTTTATTAGGAATGAGTGTTGATTTTGTAAAATAATTTTTCTATATCTATTGAGATAATCATGTGATTTCTTTCAGTAGTATTATTCTTATGATCAATTATGCTGATATAAGTTCCATCTTGATGTTGGTGGCATAGTGGATGGTGAGGTATTGTGAGATTCTGAGTGAGATCAGTTTAATAATTATCTCATGGCATTTATGTTACATTCTTTTGGGTTCTTCATCTTATAGACCATGGAGACAGCTGAATTCATTTCTCATGCATAAATTCAATTTCAGTGGTTAATTTTAAATTTGATCATGTTAAATGCTGTCATGAGACTTGATCATTTATTGAGATTTCTTGCTTGTCCTCTGACAAATATATTTCATAGATCATGTTTATTTTTGCAGGGGGTCTTGTGGAATTTGCTTTGTCTGATGTCAGTTGGGAAATCTCATTTGGTTCAGACATTCCTCACCCCACTTCTGCTAGCCTTATTGAGCTGGACTGCTTTCCTGCTGACAGCCATGGAAGTTAAACACTGAACTGTTTCTTTGTGTGCTTCTTTCCATAGTCTAGCCAAAGAAATGACAGATAGGGAGCTTTTGACAGGGTTACTGACTAGCAGTTAAGTTGTTTGTTAAAGTATTCTACATCTTTGGAATGCCAGAAATCTCTCAGATTTTCAGAAACATAGAAGATGTTCCAGCAACTTAAATATTACATTTTCTCAGTATGTACAAACAGAGACTATCCTAGGAACAAATTTCCAAAGAAAATAAAACTACTCATGAATTGTCTGATGGCTGTTCTCTGGAGAAAGATTGTAGACAGACACATTTATCTCCATTTGCCTTAACATTTATGATCTTTCCAAAAGGGTGTTACATATCCTTGTGATGTCAATATTTGTATTTGTTTGTAGGATCATAATTTCAAAGCTGGAAGAGACTGTAGAGGCCATTGAGTCCAACTCACTTATTTTCCTGGTGGAAAAAAAAACACCTGAATCTAAGGGAGCTTAATTGACTAGAACAGGATCACATAGCTAGTAAGAGACAGAGGCAATCTTCAAACATGTCTTCCTGATCCCAAGACCAGGAATCACAAGGAATGGATGCAACAGACTTTCTTCTTAAAGTTGAGTAGGAGAAAGTTTAATGTTAGAATTGTCTGCAGTCAGAGAATTCAATCTTTAGCAATATCACTAGCCTACTCTTTCTTTTCTTTTTTTTATAAATAACCCTTAACTTCCTCCTTAATATCAATACTATATACTGGTTTCAAGGTAGAAGGATGGTAAGGAATAGGCAATGAGGATTAAGTGACTTGCCCAGGGTACACAGCTGGGAAGTTTCTGGGGCCAGATTTGAACCTTGGACCTCCCATCTCTAGGCTTGACTATCAATCCACTGAGCCACCCACCTGCCCCCTAGTCCACTCTTTCTTGAACTTCCTCAATACCTTTCCAGCTAAGAGAACTTTGGTAACTTATAAGCTGTCCAACTCAGTAAAACAAAATGAAACAAAAACAAATTCCAAAATGACTACAAAGCAATAGCCATATCAACAATTAGGAAATAGGAACATACTAAAAGAGTCAGCATTTTTTTCTAGCTGTTTTACTCATATCCTGAAGATCCTTTTGGTTTCATACTTCCTTGGAGAAAATGAATATAGAAATCTTGAGGAGTATATAGAATAAGATGATGAATTCACCACAAATCAAAAGACATAGTAGCTTCCAGTCCAATTCTCTTTTAAAGATTTCATAAAATTAACAGCTAATTAATTTTCTAATATCATCATGCATACATAATGGAGGAACAATGAAAATAAAATAATTTTGCCAATAATGCAAGCAACAAAAACAAAACAAAGAAAAAAGTCTTTGATTTCTTAGATGACACTTTTCCAAAAATGATTTAAAGGAGAATCCAGAATCAGTAACACCAAATGTAATTGAAATACCATTTTGTATAAGGATGACCTTGGATAGCACTACATTCAAAAGGAGGCACTTTGAAATAGAACACTGGGCAAAATGGCTAGATAACAACAGCCAACAAAGCTAACATTTCTGATGAATTTAATATAAACATAGTACTCAGAGTGGAGAATATTAGAGTCCTTCTGTAATTCAATCTTTTCAAACACCAATGGGAGAATTGTGTTCAGTTCTAGATACCATGTTTCTAAAGGGGTAACAACAATTTAGGAAGAAATCCAGAGTTAAGGTGATGATACTCAGCACTATGCTATGTGAAGATATTTTGAAGGACTATTACATATTTGAGATGGAGAAAATAAGAGTTAAGAGGGGGTATGGCTGCCATCTTCAAATAGTTAAAAGGTTATCATGTAAAAGAGGGGTTGGGTATTTGTTATGAACAATGGAGGGACTATCTAGGACCAAGGAAGGAGTGGAAGTCACAAAGAATCCATTTACAATTCTTTATCCCTTGAAGGCTTCAAGCTGATTGAGTGACCACTTGGTGGTATTTTAGAAAAGACTCATGATTTGGGTAGATATAAGGAGAATTCTCAAAGGCAACATCAGTATGTAGATATTTGATTTTGCAGAGAACTACTTCCTTTTGAAAGATGAACTTCTCCATACTTCTGAAGGTGGTCTTTTTTTAAGGGTTTTTAAACCCTTACCTTCCATCTTAGAATCAATACTGTATATTGGTTCCAAGGCAGAAGAGTGGTAAGGGCCAGGCAATAGGGGTTAAGTGACTTGTCACAAAGCTAGGAAGTATCTGAGGCAAGATTTGAACCTAGGACCTCCCATCTTTAGGACTGTCTCTCAATCCACTGTGCCACCCAGCTGCCCCCAGAA
Source organism: Gracilinanus agilis (assembly GCF_016433145.1). NCBI lineage: Eukaryota > Metazoa > Chordata > Mammalia > Didelphimorphia > Didelphidae > Gracilinanus > Gracilinanus agilis. Next base: position 61,197,128 of record NC_058134.1, on the reverse strand, counting down.
GGTAGTCTTTGAGAGATGTTATAAAATAAAAATTCATCACAGCATCCACCTCTTGATGAAATTATTAGATTAGAAACTCATCATTTGATGACACACATACAATATTTCATTGAATTCCTTAGTGAATTTTTCCTTCTTAGTAGGGCTAGATAGAATTTTTATTCTTTCTTTCCATTTAATTTCCTCTTGACTTAAAATTATCTGGAGAGAAAGATGCTTAGGTAGAAACATAAGTTTATTATATCAGGTGTATTGGTTAGGACATCATCATAATCCATGAAGTGATACAGATCTCCAAGTCTCTCTCATAAACAGGAATGACCTGAGTTGGGTCTGAAAGTTTAAAAATAGATTTTTAGGAGCCATTAGTCATCCCTCTCTTGACTATCTCACAACATTATTAATTGGCGAATGGCTAATTAAGAGGTGGGCCATCAACCTATCTATCCCTCCCCAACCCAACATCATGGGGGACATATACAAAGGTAAAGAACCTTTGTCCTCTTCATTTATTAATCAAATTCTATTAAAAAGGAAAATATTCTCGTGGATTCCTAAGGAAAAAGAAAAATTTAAAAACAGCAGACTGGATAGTATATCTGACTCTGATCATAGACACAAGAAAGTATATTAAGTCTTCCTAGTATAAGGGAATTAATAGAATATATCAAAATATAGTCTCACATTACTATCCTTTTCCAATTCAAGATCCCATGCCATCTGTTTTCTGTATCTTTTTTCAGTTATACCAAAATTCTTTGTATGTCAGACTCTTGGTGTGTGTGTGTGTGTGTGTGTGTGTGTGTGTGTGTGTGTGTGTATGTGTGTGTGTTTGTATGTCTTCTGACCTCCTTTGACCAACTTAGATAAAAATGAAGTTTAAGTGAGACTTGCTCCCACAGCTCCTTCTACATGTTTTTACTTGTGTAATTCAGGGATGAGAGGTAAGGTCTTTTGTCCTTTGTTCTATTTCTAGTCCCTTACTCAGAACTGCATTCTTTCCCTCAATTCTTTATTTTTTATTCTCTCAGAAACACCCCAAATTAACAAATATACTTATGGATTTTTTTCTCTCATTTTGTGATAATTAAGATTTGAAAAGAATAGTTTTATCATCACCATCTCCAACACTGGGATGTAAAAGTTCACCTTTATAAAGTTTTTTGTTTTGCTATTGACTCTTTTACTCATATTTCAAAATTCATTTTTTAGTTTTATTTATTTTCATTAAGAATATTGGGAATTCATTAGACCTTAAAAATAAAAAAGAGGGGCATAACAAGAGAGGGGGTAAAAAGGGAAGAAATCAAGGGAGGGGTCAGGGGTTACTGGCTTAAAGCAAACCACTGATTTAAAAGGAAATAGGGTAAGAAGAAGGAGTAAAACTAGGAGAGGATACCAAAATGTTGGGGAATACACAGCTGATAATTATAACTCTGAATGTGAATGGGATGAACTCTCCCATGAAACGGAAGCAAATAGCAGAGTGAATTAGAAACCTAAATCCTACCATTTGTTGTCTACAAGGAACACATATGAGGCGGGTGGACATACACAGGTGTAAGGTAAAGGGCTTGATCAAAAACTTTTGGTCTTCAAATGAGAAAAAGAAAGTAAGGAGTGGCAATCGTGATTTCTGATGAAGCCAAAGTAAAAATAAATATGATTAAAAATACAGGGAAGGTAATTACATCCTGATAAAAGGCAGTATTGACAATGAGGAAATAATAGTGCTCAATATGTATGCACCAAATGGCATAGCATCCAAATTCATAAAGGAGAAACTGGCAGATCTCAGGAAGGAAATAGATAGTAAAACCATACTAGTGGGAGATCTAAATATTCCTCTTTCAGATCTAGATAAATCAAACCAAAAAATAAATAGGAAAGAGGTAAGAGAGGTGAATGAAATCCAAGAAAAATTACATTTAATAGATATGTGGAGAAAAATAAATAGGGAAAAAAAGGAATACACCTTTTCAGCTACAAATGGTACATTCACAAAGATCGACCATATAATAGGGCATAGAAACATTGCAAACAAATGCAAAAGAGTAGAAATAATAAATGTAAACTTCTTGGATCATAATGCAATAAAAATAATAATTAGTGAGGGCACCTGGACAGCTAAATCAAAAATGAATTGGAAATTAAATAATATGATTCTCCAAAACCAGTTAGTCAAAGAAGAAATCATAGAAATAATCAACAATTTCATTGAAGAGAATGACAATAATGAGACATCCTACCAAACTCTGTGGGATACATATAAGACAGTACTAAGGGGGAAATTTATATCCTTGAGTGCATATATTAACAAATTAGGGAGGGCAGAGATTAATGAATTGGGCATGCAAATTAAAAAATTAGAAAGCGAGCAAATTAAAAATCCCCAGATGAAAACTAAATTATTAATACTAAAAATTAAAGGAGAAATTAATAAAATCAAGAGTAAAAGAACTATTGAATTAATAAATAAGACTAGAAGCTGGTATTTTGAGGAAACAGATAAAATAGACAAAGTAGTGGTCAATCTAATTAAAAAAGGAAAGAAGAAAACCAAATTGACAGTATCAAAGATGAAAAGGGAGAACTCACCTCTAATGAAGAGGAATTAAGACAATCATTAAAAACTATTTTGCCCATTTATATGGCAATAAATATAGCAATCTAAGTGATATGGATGAATATTTACAAAAATATAAATTGCTTAGATTAACAGCAGAAGAAATAGAATACCTAAATAATCCCATATCAGAAAAAGAAATTGAACAAGCCATCAAAGAACTCCCTAAGGAAAAATCGCCAGGGCCTGATGGATTCACAAGTGATTTCTATCAGACATTCAAAGAGCAACTAATCCTAATACTATACAAATTATTTGATATAATAAGCAAAGAAGGAGTCCTACCAAATTCCTTTTATAACACAAATATGGTACTGATTTCAAAGCCAGTTAGATCAAAAACAGAGAAAGAAAACTACAGACCAATTTCCCTAATGAACATAGATGCAAAATTTTTAAATACAATACTAGGAAAGAGACTCCAGCAAGTGATCAAGAGGATCATCCACCATGATCAGGTGGGATTTATACCAGGAATGCAAGGATGGTTCAACATTAGGAAAACCATCCACATAATTGACCATATCAACAAGCTAACAAACAAAAATCACATGATTATCTCAATAGATGCTGAAAAAGCCTTTGACAAAATACAGCACCCATTCCTATTGAAAACCCTGGAAAGTATAGGAATAGAAGGTCCTTTCCTAAAAATAATAAATAGTATATATCTAAAATCATCAACAAGCATCATATGCAATGGGGATAAATTAGAAGCATTCCCAATAAGATCAGGAGTGAAACAAGAATGCCCATTTTCACCTCTATTATTCAACATTGTACTAGAAACACTAGCAGTAGCAATTAGAGAAGAAAAAGTAAAGGAAGGTATCAAAATAGGCAATGAGGAGACTAAGCTATCACTCTTTGCAGATGATATGATGGTCTATTAAAAAATCCTAGATAATCAACTAAGAAGCTTGTAGAAATAATCAACAACTTTAGCAAAGTTGTAGGATACAAAATAAATGCACATAATTCATCAGCATTTCTCCATATTTCCAACACATCTCAGAAGCAAGAGGTAGAAAGAGAAACACCATTTAAAATCACCCTAGACAATATAAAATACTTAGAAATCTACCAAAACAAACACAGGAATTATATGAAAACAACTACAAAAACACTTTGCAAACAGTTAAAACTAGATCTAAACAATTGGAAAAACATTGTTTACTCATGGGTAGGATTAGCTAACATAATAAAAATGACCATGCTACCCAAATTAATTTACCTATTTAGCGCCAAACCTATCAAACTACCAAAAAACTTTTTCACTGAATTGGAAAAAACTATAACAAAGTTCATTTGGAATAACAAAGGATCAAGAATATCAAGGGAAATAATGAAAAAAAATGTGAAGGAAGGGGGCCTAGCAGTACCAGATATTAAAATATACTATAAAGCAGCAGTCATCAAAACAATATGGTCCTGGCTAAGAGAGAGAAGGGAGGATCAGTGGAATAGACTTGGGGTAAGTAACGTTAGCAAGACTGTCTATGATAAACCCAAAGAGCCAAAATTTTGGGACAAAAATCCACTATTTGAAAAAAACTGCTGGGAAATTTGGAAAACAATATGGTAGAGATTAGGTTTAGATCAACATCTTACACCATACACCAAGATAAATTCAGAATGGGTAAATGGCTTGAATATAAAGAGGGAAAGTATAAAAAATTAAGTGAACACAGAATAGTATACCTTTCAGATCTTTGGGAAAGGAAAGATTTTAAAACCAAGCAAGAGTTAGAGAAAAACCAAAATGTAAATTAAATGGTTTTGATTATATTAAGCTAAAAAGCTTTTGTACAAACAAAAACAATGCAACCAAAAACAGAAGGGAAACAACAAATTGGGTAAAAAATCTTTATAACAAAAAACTCTGAAAGGGTGGAGTGAAATCAAGCCATTCCCCAATCAATAAATGGGCAAGGGACATGAATAGGCAATTTTTACATAAAGAAACAAAACTATCCATAAGCACATGATAAAGTATTCTAAATCTCTAATAATTAGAGAAACGCAAATCAAAACAACTCTGATGTATCACCTCACACCTAGCAGATTGGCTAAAATGAGAGAAGGGGAGAGAAATGAATGTTGGAGAGGATGTGGCAAAACTGGGATATTAATGCATTGCTGGTGGAGTTGTGAACTGATCCAACCATTCTGGAAGGCAATTTGGAACTATGCTCAAAGGGCTATAAAAGAATACCTGCCCTTTGATCCAGCCATACCATTGTTGGGGTTGTATCCCAAAGAGATCATAGATAAACAGATTTCTACAAAAATATTTATATCCACGCTTTTTGTGGTGGCAAAAATCTCGAAAAGGAGGGTATGCCCTTCAATTGGAGAATGGCTTAACAAATTGTGGTATATACTGGTGATTGAATACTATTGCGCACGCAGGAATAATAAACTGGAGGAATTCCATGTGAACTGGAAAGACCTCCAGGAATTGATGCAGAGTGAAAGGAGCAGAGCCAGAAGAAAATTGTACAGAGACCAATACACTGTGGTAAAATCGAATCTAATGGACATCTGTACCAGCAGCAATGCAAGGACCCAGGACAATTCAGAGGGATTTATGGAAAAGAATGCTACCCACATTCAGAGGAAGAACTGCAGGAGTGGAAATACAGAAGAAAAGCAACTGCTTGAACACATGGGTTGAGGAGGACATGAATGGGGAGGTAGACTCAAAACTACCACTCCAGAGCAACTATCAACAACTTGGAAATAGGTCTTGATCAATGACACATGTTAAAACCAGTGGAAATGCGCATTGGATATGGTGTGTGTGGGGGGAAGTCGGGGAGTTAAGGGGAAAGTAAGAGCATGAATCATGTAACCATGTTAACTTTTCTAAAAAATAAAAAATTTTAAATAAAAAAAAGAATATTGGAAAGTCTTCTATTTGATGAAAAATCAATTTTGTCTGTTGTAGGATTACACTCAAATTTTTCCTGAATAAGTTATTCTTCATCTTAAATCATTATTTTTTGCCTTTTGGAATCTTATTCTGGTTTTACTTTTTTATAGTGGTAGCTGCTAAATCTTTTTGATGCTTATTTCTCCATTTTTTGAATGTTTTCTTTCTGGCTACTTGAATAAACTTTTCTTTTACATAGAAGTACTAGATTTTGGAAATGACATTTCTGGACGTTTTCTTTTGGAATTTCCTTTAGGATATAAATCATGGACATGTCTACTTTCATGTTTTTTTTTGTTCTAACATGTCTGGCCATTTTTTCTACTGATGTTGCCTTTGAGAATTTATTGTCAAATCAGAGTAAGATATTAGTGGAGTAAAATGCTTTGTGAACAAACATCAGTGTTTTTTAGTATCAGTCATTTGACTTCAGTTCACTAAACACTTATTATGCATTTTCTATGTGCTAAGCCCATAGCTAATAATTATTAATTTAAGATTAATAATGGGTATAGAAAACTTATTTAAAGTTCATGCTAATAATCCTGCTTCATCCAAAGTATAAACTATGTCCCTAAATCTTTTAAAATCCACACATTTTTGGATCAAAAATAATTTGGATTTTTTTGTGAAATGACAAAGCAGAAGAATTATGTTCCAAATGAGAGGTAGAGGGAGTATTCTATCACTACTATTTTTTAAAAGAATTATCCAGTAATAATTGAAATACAATACATGATTACATAGACAAATATTTTTCCTGGGCATGCTAAATAAGAATGGTGGAAAGAATCTGAATGACTATTATCTCACCTATAACATGATTGCACATCTCAGAACAGAAGTATTACCTTTAAGCAAAGTTCAGCATATAAAATCAATTTGGGATATTATAAAATGACATGTCTTAATTTTATGAATAAATACTTAAACCTGGAAGCAACTGTAGAGGTCATCTAGTCAAATCCTCTATTTTATAGATTGGGAAACTAAGATCTAGAGAGGATTTAGTGATTTGCCCAAGATCACTCAGTTAGTAATAGAGCTGAGATTTGAGCCCTGAACATTTGAGCCTAACTGAAATATTTTTTATCCACTGTGTTAACTTATCTCATCTAAGTTAGTGATAGCCCCTCAGTGATAATTTCAATTATTGTTTCAAATCCTTTCAATAATGATATTAGCTTAGTTTCAAATGACTTTTGATGAAAAACTTGCCACCCATCACCTCATAATGATATGAAAAATTTGGACCACTAACACTACGTTTCCCCTTTGTTTGGCTTCCCTGTGTTTTGTTTCTGTTAAGTCTAGTGTCTCATTCCTCTAGGATAAGTTCAAATCATGGTGTTGCAAAAATATAAATTGAATAATATGAAAGAAATTTACCTTTAGAAGTTCTTCCATGAAATATACAACAGAGAACTTAATCATAAAGAGTGAATTCTTAGTCCTATGCCACTGAGATTTTTTTGTGTTCAATTGTACAAAGGACATGGATCCTCTTCTGGCTATATCCTAAAGGATCCCTTGGCTTCTCTTTTCTTTACTGTGTTCCTTGACTTCTGTTTGCCTGGATTAAAACCATATTTCACATAAATTAAAGGAGTGGCTGTAGTATATGAAGATGGAATTGCTTTGGCTTTGTGTTTCAATAAATTGTTGCCCTCGCAGTGTCAATTTTCCTACATTGTACAACACATGGGAAGATGTTTCATTCATTCATTCATTCATTCATTCATTCATTCATTCAGTTATTTATTCGTTCATTCCTGTCCATATTAATTGATTCTCCTTTGTGAAATGTAATGAGTTAGATGATGGAGGAAATAAGAAAATTAAAAAAAATGACTTTTGCCTTCATGGAACATACACTCTAATGTATGAGTGAAGAAAAAAAGGATACATATGACAATACTAAAATCCTTACATTTTAGAGGTCTTTTAAGGCTTACAGAATCCTTCTTCACAACAAACTTGTGATATAAATAGGGCAAGTCTCATTTTCATTTTACACATGAAAAACTTGATGCCCAGAGATTTAAGCAAATTGCTCAGTCACCCAGTGCCAGAACTAGATTTTAGAATCAAATCTCTCTTAACTTGAAATACAGTGGGTTTCCCCCCCCCTCTATCACAGAAATTTAAATTAGAATACTATGTGGATACACACTTCTGTCATGTCAGAAGGAGAAATCATTTTCATCTGGCAGTGGGAGGAAAATTTCATTGACGTGCTGCCATTTGATTTATATTCTAAATATAAACATAGCAATAGCATGGAGAAGAGAAGAACCTTCCAAGCATATAGTGGTATGAGTAAAGGGATGAAATGGAGAATTATAGGATAGAAACCAAGAGTTAGTAAAACGAAGATAGAATAAATCTATAAATCAAAGGCAGGGACAGATCTGTAATGAATGTGAACACATATTCTGTTTTAATCCACCTTCAATTTTCTTTTTGCCTAACAGTAGCTGCTAACAGAGGAGTTAGCAGCTTCTAAACAAAATGTTAGTATGACAAATGTCTGGTTTAAATTGAAGCCAGAGGATGTCACATTCTCAGGCCCTTCCTAGGAAGACATATTCTAGGCAGTTAGTTGCTCTTTGCTTTTCCAACATTCTTTTATAACAACTTATAGAGCAAAAGCAAATTGGCTAAATCTTTACAAGAAATGAAAGGCTTTTTGTGTCAAGACAGAAAAATTTGAGCAAAATATCCTAGTTGCCCTCTTTTCATGATGCCTTTCCCTTCAAGTCTTAGGCACAGAATTGGGACCTCAGTAACACTCAATGTGAATGAAACCAATGAGATCTAGACAATGAGCCTGCACAGGCATTTTAATCCTTTTGTGGATCAGAGCTTTGGTTTTCTTTATCTAGAGAAATCACAGGAATGCAGTGAGAAATATGGGGCCCTGCTTCTTTGAGTTCACATTGGTAGATTACAAATGAAACTCATTGACCTCTCATACTTGGAGTTTGGAGATTTCAAAGCCTGATTCTCCAAGCATGAAGCTTGGGAGGAAAGGGGGGAGGAGTGGAAATCTGAACCCAAAGTCATCGCAATTGAATGGATCCTGCAGAGTTTGGGTTTGCTCTGGGAAACTGGTTTATTCTTTTTATAAAAGAAAGGGAGATCTCTACTGCAGTTGAATGAGTCATATGATGAAGTTTTAATGTGTGAGGTTGAATACTATAAAATTGTGAACAGACCTTTAAGAAATATGAAAAAGTTCCTTATCTAAAACAGAAAGAGACAATGTGATTTAACTGAGCAAAAAATTTGCCAAACATCTCATGGCTGTTATGAGGTTGAATGGCTAGGTAATCTATAGATAAGTTTCAAATCATGAACTAGGAGAGAAGGATGAACCAAACTACTGAGAGGGAATCACTTTGGGGAATGGCAACAGAACTTGAGGAGAGGATCCATTTCTCTTCCTTCTGAGGGAAATAGAGGTTAAGTGACTTGCCTAGAGTAACACAACGTATAAATGTCTGAGGCCAGATTTGAACTCAGGTCTCTCTGACTCTAGATCTAGTGCTCTATCCACTACCCAGTTCTCTGAAGAAATAACTTCTAAGCACTATAATAGTGCCAGGACTTATGAGTTGCCATTGGGATACTTATCTCTTAAATGCGTATCTAAAAGCCAGATTGACCTAGCCTAAGGTTAAGCCCAGTTTTCCATTGGTACTGTTTTATTTGTGATATAATTTGCCCTACATTTATTGGGGGGGAATATTTTGTATTTTGTATTCTTTTCTTACAATGTTATCTTAGTAAATTCACTCGTTTAACAGTCTACTGGCTTCCTTCTTATGATGACCAATGCATGCTCATGCATTATAATGTTAGTAGTGTAGACTATTTTAGAATCAAAGCTGGTTCCTCTGATGACTCATATCAACTGCAAAATTGATGAAAAGCTCTTTGTGACCTCTTTATATCACTCAGCACTTATCCTAGTACCTAGCACATAGCAGATATTTAATAAATGTTTGTGTACTGACCAAAGGAAAGTTAATGGATTACTCTCATACATGGTTATGCATGTTTTGCTGAGAAGTAGAGGGATATGGGATGGGGGATGGTTTAGTTTGATATTTGACATCCATTTAACAGCTAAATACAGATGGAAAAGCTTCCCACTAGGAAATACTCCAATTCCACATTTAGTAGATGCTTTCCATATGGAGCATGTAGCTGTAGAAAAGAGGGCAAGTTTCAAGAAATCAAAGCAGAACTTATTTTCTTATTGAATGGATGGATTTTAAGTCACTTTTAGCAATTTGATGTGTCATGGGGAGAAAAAATGGAAAGTCTTCAGTCATTGTACATTGGGTTTCTATAAGTCTTATAATGCAGTAGTCATTTTGGATTGGTAAAAAAAATAAAAATAACATTAAAAGTCATCATATTTCAATGTATTCACATGTCTTTATCACTTTGTGTCACATTAAATATTCATGAGTATAGCATCACAAGATCAAATCTATTATCTTTTTATAAAGGGCAGAAATATGTTCATGAACAAAGATACTCCCTAAACGCTCATAGAGGTATAAAATTGATCTGAATAAATAAATTATTAAAATCATAAAGTTCAGTAAAATAACTATAGCAAAACCATTTCCATATAACTACACATAAAGTTCACTGGCAAACATAGTTGTGAATTTATGAGAAGCCTGGTGAAATATTTTTAAAAGTAGTCATTTAGTTTAGTAGATTTGGTCCAAAAATCAATCCAAGTATCTTGGAATTTTAGCCTTGTATGTATAGTCATGGGATTACTATATTGTTAGCTAAAATTATTTATAAATAAAGATTATTAAAAATTATTCTGGCCTCATCTCACTAAACAAGCTATCTCATCATGAGTGAGAACTAAGTTCCAAACGTCTCATTGTACAGAGGAAAACAAAATGGAGACTCAAAGAAATCCTGAGTCTCAAAGTCACATAGGTACTCTATGATAGAATCAGAATTTGAACCTAATTCCAGGGACTAGTGAGATGATAGACTTATTCTTACCAGAGAGCTAGAAGAAAATAGGCACCTTTTGGGCTTTCCATTTGCAAATTTATGACTCTAAAAGGAGTTGTGCCAGATGGCCTCTAATCAAAGAGCAATTAGTCCTTCAAAAGTTATGAGAGCTTTACCATGTGGAGTTTTGTCACATTTTAGTTTAAGGTTAAACATGTCACATACAAAATGCCTATGATTGAGAGATTTTTAGGGAGAGATGAGAAATAATTTTTATTCTGCCCAATGAGATAAAATGAAAAAAATAGTAATTCCAAAATAACTAAAGTAACCCCAGTCTTTAAAAGACACAAATGTCAACTATATAAGAGAGTCTGACTTGGTCCAAGCAGAAGAAACAAACCCATCTGACCATTCATGTTGTTGGTAACATATGTTTTCATTCAGGCTACTAGGATGGTGTTCAATGAATTAACATTTTTGTCCACTGTTGGTAATCTATCCATCAATATGTCAAGTGAATCTTCTCATTGTGTCTCCAGAGAAAAAGGCTATGCTAAGTCTAGAGGTATTTGTCCAGACATTTTCCTTTGTTCTTTCCAATAGTATGATCCACTCATTTATAGAAGAAATTCACTACAAATGGAATGTTAAAAATTAGCTTACTTATATGTGGAAGGAAAAAAAAACATTACCAAAATGTAGACAGTAAATAAATATGATTTAAAGTAGAGTATGCCAATTCATGACAGGATTAAGACAAAAGACGGAGAATATGAAAAGGGGATAAATTCATCATCAAATTCTATATAGTCAGGATCCTCTTTAAGTGGGGCAATGTCCCAAAATGCTTCATGATTATATTCAGTCCAGGGTAAAAGTGGCCTTTCCATGCAATCAACTGGCTATTGACTAACTCAGTGCATAAACCCTTTGAGCCCTATTGTCGCTCTTGAGGACCCAGAAGTTTGTAGCCTTTCCCAGTCAAATGATTTCCACCCAACACTATTGGTGAATCCCTCCTTCATCTGAGGAAAAATACTTTGTTATCAGCCCCTTTATTAATTCAAGACTACAAAAAGATCTGTGATCTGAAAGGAAGTCTGGCATGGTGATGAAAAGTTCAATTTGGATTTAGGAAAATCAAAATTCAAATTCTATCCTGGGCTCTTCCTAGCTAGGTGATGCTAGGCAATTAGCTTGATTTCTTTAGCCTCAGATCATTTATCTATTAAAAAAAAAAGGGAGGTTGGGGAGAAGAGAGAAGAGATAATAGAGTCTACTCATGAAGACCCAATATATATAATAGATGAAAAGTACTTAAGAAAATTTTAAGGTTTTTTAACATATGTTATTTTATGCCTAATGATTTTACAATTAATTACGATACTATTAATAATGGAAACTCCCTCCATCAGTGCAGATACAGGCTAACTATAACTTAGTAGATGTTTTAGGGAGCCTTTTGTGACACACACCTAGTAATGTATATATGAATATTATCAATAATATTCCTCTTATATATATATTTCATATGCCCAAGATAAAACAAAAAGTTCTAAGGCTATGTCAGCATAGTCTGAGAAGTTTATCACTGATCAAAAAATTCTTTAGACAATTGTCACAAAGTTATAATGTTCTCACTGCCCTCAAGAAATTGCTATATTCTTGAATTAATTTTTAATCACATTCTAATGACCTATTACCTTTTAACCCTTTGAGGAACTCAGCATCAAAAGAATAATCTCAAACAGTATGACAAAAAATAAGTTTAGATCAATATCTTACACTCTTTACCAAGATGAGGTCAAAATGGATATATGATTTTAACATAAGGAGTGATATTATAAGCAAATTAGGGAAACAGAGAATAGTTTACATGTCACATCTACAGAGAAGGGAAGAATTTATGGCCATATAAGAGATAGAGAGCATTACAAGATGTAAAATGAATACTCTTGATTATATTAAATTTAAAAGGTTTTCTATAAACAAAACCAATGCAATCAAGATTAGAAGGGTAACAACAAACTGGAGAAAAATTATAACAAATTTCTCTCATAGGTGTCTCATTTCTCAAATGTATACAGAACTAAATCAAATTTATAAGAATCCAAGTTATTCCTCAATTGATAAATGATCAAAGTATATGAACAGGCAGTTTTCAGTTGAAGAAATCAAAGCTATCCATAATCATATGAACAAATGTTCTGAAACCTTCTTGATCAGAGAAATGTAAATTAAACAACTATGAGGTACTATCTCACAGCTATAAGATTAGTCATATCACAGTAAAGAAAAATGACAAGTAATGGAGGGAATGTGGCAAAATTGGGAAACTAGTGCATTGTTGGTGGAGATATGAACTGATCCCAACCATTTTGGAGGGCAATTTGAAATTATGCAAAAAGGGCTATAAAAATGCATATTCTTTCATCCAGTAATACTACTATATAGGTCTAGATTCCCAAAAGGTTAAAAATATAGGAAAGGATCTGTTTGTAAAAACATATTTATAGTTTCTATTTTTGTGGTGGCAAAGTATTGGAAGGTAAGGGAATGTCCATCAGTTGGGGAATGGCTGAACAAACTGTCATAAATGATGGTGTTGGAATATTATTGTGCTTTAAGGAAAGGTGAAAAGAATGATTTAAAAAAGAGCTAGAAAGACCTAAATGAACAGATGCAGAGTGAAATAAGCAGAACCAGGAAAACATTGTACACAGTAACAGCAATATTGTTGAAGGATCAAATGTGATAGACTTAGCAACTAACAACAATACAATAATCCAGGATAATTCTGAGGGACTTATGAAAAAAGAATGCTATCCAACTCCAGAGAAAGAATTGGAGTAGGAATGCAGATGAAAACATATGATTCATCAGTTGTGAGGTTTTGGTTTCATAAGCTTATTCACTTACAAACATGAATAATATGGAAATAAAAAAAGGATAATCTCTTTGGAGTCTAGTATGCATGTGGATATGCATTTCTTCAATATATTTTACTTTTCTTCCTTCCTTCTCTTCCCTCCTTCCTTCCTTTTCTCTTCCCTCCTCTTTTCTATTTTACTTTTCCTCCTTCCATTTCCTTTTCCATTTTTCTTTCCCTTCCTTCATTCTCTCTCTCCCTCCATCCATTCTTATTTTAATCTTTTCTTCCTTCCTTCTCTCCTTCCTGCCTTTTCTTTCCTTCCTTCCTTCTTTACTTCCCTTTTCCCTCCATTATTACATCCCTCCTTTCTTCCCTCCTTTTCCCTTCATTCCCTCTTTCTCAACCTCTAGCCCCCTTTTCCCTTTCCTACTCCCTTTCTTCCTTCCTGGGAATACTTCATTTATATCCCTTTTAATAGAAAAAATATCATATATTATGAGATAGGTTTTTATTGCTTTCTCTTCCACTTAGTAATTTCACATTTGTCCCTTAAATCTTATCAGCAGAAGGTACAATGTCATTATCAAATGTAACTAAGATGTTTCTGAGTTCCTTTGCTTCTGGCATCCTGGCTTCCTGGTTTCTCTCCTTGGTAATAAGGACCAATGCCCTTCTATAGATAAAAAAGAAAATCAGTTATGGTATTTTAATAGACTTTCATGGGGGAAAATTTAAAAGAGTGGATAAGACTGAACAGGTTTTTCCTATTATGTTCATTGTTTATTTGTGGATTCCAGAAGGCATAAAAAATCTCAACCATTTCCTGGAGTTTCTTAGAAGATGAAGGCTCTGTATTATGCTGTATGTCAAGGCTTTCCTACTTATTTCCAGTTATTGGAAGAAAAGCAATGACTTGGGAGGCTACAGAGGAAAAATAAGTCTGGTGAACAACATTTCAAGGTGAACATTCTAATGTTTCTTCTACCTCTGTAGATTATTTCAAAGAAAGTACAGCAGCAAAATAAGTTCTTGCTAAGTGTCATGCTTTCCTTTATTGTTTCCGTGTTAAGAATACCAGGTCTGCAACACTGACCCTTCCTTGTGTAGGGTAGGTGAAGAGTACCATGATAATAGAAATTCTGAAAGCCTGATAAAATGTTCTTTGCATTTTAAGTGATAACACCAGCAAATTTTAAATTTGATCACATCCTCCTAACTCATTTCAAAATCAAACAGAAATATTGGTTCAAAGATGAAGAGAACACGTGAGCAAAAACCCCCAACACTTCACATATGATTAAGGCAATTCATATCCCAAAATGCATTTGTGGTCCAATTCATCTTGATCCAATTGGTTAATGAATGTCAGACTCTGTATAAGTTAGAATTTAAATGAGAAGGGATGCCTAAATGGTGTTTCACATTGCTGGTTAGGCAATTCAAGAGCACAAGTTATATAAGCTGTCACTTCAGGAAAGTCATCCTTAAAATATATTGGGATACATTTTCAACCACTGAAATTGGGTGTAGCAAAAGCTATAAACAATAGGAGGGTAATAAACTCCATAACTTGGGCACTATATTTCTTCTTTTCCATTGGGAAGTCAAATAAAAAGTTAGGGAATATTAATACAGTTCCTGTTCACCTTACTTTGTATGAGTAAAGCTTATTCCTAATAAATAAATAGAAGACAGAAGTAATTGTGCTTTTTCCTCAATGGACAAAGTATTTCCCACTACTCATACATTTTCCTGTGGTTTCCTCAAAAATGTCTTGCTTTTTCTGTGGCTATAGTCATCACTGTACAGTATAAGTTAAGTGTACCAAGTATCAAAAACAATAGGA
Source organism: Gracilinanus agilis (assembly GCF_016433145.1). Classification (NCBI taxonomy): domain Eukaryota; kingdom Metazoa; phylum Chordata; class Mammalia; order Didelphimorphia; family Didelphidae; genus Gracilinanus; species Gracilinanus agilis. Next base: position 61,181,851 of record NC_058134.1, on the reverse strand, counting down.
GAGTATAAGATAAAAAATTAGTTGACTTATTAATGTTACGATAATGAGTGTTAGTTGTATCATAAAGCAATCTCCAGGTCATTTGGAACTGGTAAGCATCACCTAAACTCAGAGATTTAATTGGACTCAATCCAACAAGCACTAAGGAAGCCCCTACTCTATGCAAATTGGATTCCCCAAATAAAATTCCTGATTTTCTAAGTCACTACATGACATTAATGAATTTACATTTTAATAGATAATGCACTATGTAAATGTTGTTTTTGTTGTTTAGTCATTTTCAATCATTGCTACTCTTTGAGAGTGTTTTTGTTGTTTTCTTGGTAAATATATTGGAGTAGTTTTCCATTGCTTTTCTAGCTAATTTTACAGATAAGGAAACTGAGGCAAACAGAGTTAAAGGACTTTCCCAAGATTATATAGCTATTAAATGTCTGAGGCTAGATTTGAATTCAGGTTGGCCTGACTTCAAGTCTAGTCCTCTATCCCACCTTCATCAATGTGCAAATAGGTAAATATAAATTGAGGAGAAAAAGAATAATATAAGGGGAGAGGAATTGAATGTATCTTCCCATAAGAGGGATTACTTGAGGAGAGCTTAGAAAGAAGATAAGGATGGAAAAGCTAAGAAGTAGAAGTGAGGAAGAAGTATATGAGTTGTAGTATACACAGTGCTCACACACTGATAAACTGTCTCAGCAAGGGGGTTAAACCAGGTTGAGGGTAAACTACAGACTTCAAACCTATCAGTGATTTAAGGACATGTGAAGACTATGCCCTGTGGAAGAGGCAGATAAAAACATTTTGTTTCAGTAAACATGAAAGAAATGGAAGAGGGGACTCTGGAGTGCATAGATCTTTATTAGAGATTGAAGAAGTCAAAATTACCCACTACACTTCAAGTCACCAGCATTTATCCTGATTTTTGCCTTACTACCAGATTTCAATGATTATGAAGACAGATTGAGGTTGACAATGTCATGCAACTCTTTCACTTAAATCCAATTTATATGTGCATCAAAAGACATTACCAGTGATGTAATTTTGTTCTTCTTTGAGTACAAAGGACAACAACCAACCAAACACTTATGTGAAAGTATGGATGAGAGATGGAATAAACTTTACAAAGGGCATGTACATGATGTGTAAAGTAAAATATTTAGAGAACTTTGAACCTGTGCACCCCAGTGGTGGGACATAGTCACAGAGTCACATGTTACCTGGCATGGCCAGCATGTCCTGGATAAGCCAATATTCCCCCAGTGTTGCCAGGGAGGAAGGAGCTATAGGTTTAAAAAACCAGCTTGAGAAGTGGAACTCTCTTTTTTCTGATCCTGGCTCTTGAACTAACTTGCTCTCTGGGCTGGTGCTGCTCTCTTTGCTCTCTTCCCTTACCTGACCATCTCTAGTAAACAGTAGCTTAGAAGCCATCTGAAATGGAGAATTAGATTTTTACCTAAAATTAGAAAGTCTAAAAATATTTTTCTACCTTTTTTTCTTTACTAATAAATGTTTATAAATCTGGTAATAAGCTTCCAGATAAATTTTTATTTATAACAGGAAATTATATGGAATTATTTGGAAAAGTAGATTGGATTCTGATTGTGAAGAGTTTTCAACCTTCCCCACCATATGATAGGAGGAAATGGCATGGTCATTCCTGTGATTTAGGAAGATTAATTTGTCAGATGTAGAATATAGAATAAATGAGAGATGAGATGCATTGAAACAAATTAGGAGGCCACTGCAATTGCCCAGACAAAAGTTGATGAGGACTTGGGTGATGGCATTGGTCATGTAAATAGGGAAGTGGTCATATGTTAGTGATATTGTGGAGATAAACCCCAAAGGAAAAAAAGGAGGACATTTCTATACACACACACATTTTTGTATCCATAGGCATAGGATATTGCATATAATATTTGTTCTAGGTATTGATCAATTTTGATGATTTCTTTTTCTTAATTATATGAGTTGGCTTTCCGAGTGGTCAAGGAAGGAAATGTGACATATAGTTAGAAATTCTAAAATCAATATTTTTGAAATGGATAAGAATTGGCAGTTGATTTAATAGAACAATGAAGGAAAGGGAAGATTCAAGGATGACTCTACAACCCTGAACTTGGGTCACTGGAATTAGAGTGGTGCTCTTTTTGGAAACAGAGAAATTTAGATGTGAGCAACTGGATGCAATTGAAAAGAGGTATTGGGCAGAATAATAAACTAAGACAAAATGGAGGATGGGGTAGACAATGACTAATTCCAGGGAAGTTAGCAAAATCTGGAAGGAATAGGCAGAATTGGTATGCTTCAATTTGCATTTGGACGCTATCTCTTCCTTCTATGGCAGTGGATATTCTTTTTCATCATGAGTCCCTTGGAGGTATCCTGGATTTTTGCCTTGTTATTAATAGTTAACTCATTCACAATTGATTATCATACTTTATGACTATTACCATATGTCTTTTAAATAAATTTTCATTTTTGCTTTGTTTGAGATTGTAATTTCAACTTCTGCTTTTTTAACTTTGGCTAAAGCATAGTAGATTCCTTTCCATACTTTTACCTTAACTCTGTGTGTCTCCTTGTTTAAATGTGTTTCTTCTAGATAATGTATTGTGGGATTCTGGCTTTCTAATTACCTCTGCTATCTTCTTCTATTTTATGAGTGAGTATATCTCATTCACAGTTGTGGTTACTCTGTTTTCCTCAATTTTATTTTCCTCTGTTTATCCTTTTCTTTCTCTACTTTCACCCTTTCTCTGTTCACAAATATTTTTGTTTCTGACGGCCACTTCCTGAGTTCACACTACCTTTTGTCTGTCCCCTCATTTTCTTAATCTCCCTCCTCCTCTTGTTTCCTTATAGGATATGATGGGTTTCTATAGATAACCATATGTGGATGTTATTCATATTTTGCATCTATTCTGATGTGAATAAGAGTCAGACATTGCCCACCACTCCCACATCTTCCCCCCTACTCTATTGATTATTATATTCCTCCTCATGTAAAATAATTTACTACAAGTTTTCTCTTCTCTTTTACCAGCATATTCCTCTTTATTCTGCCTTGATTTTGTTTTATTTTTCTTTTTTGGGGGGTTGGGAGGAGGATAATATTTCATAATATTCTACTTACTCCCTCCTATTTACTACTCTAATATGATAAAGTTCTTAAGTATCTTTGATACTCCAAGTATATTAAATACCTTAGCTACTTAAAATATCATATCTTTAATATTTTAATTATCAACTTATATAATAATTCAATAAATTTAAATCCATTGTTTCCCTTGGTTCCTTTAAGTATCTTAAATACCTTAAATATTTTTATTTTATAGATTTTGTAAGTATCCTGGATAACATTTTCCCGTGTAGGAAAGTGATCAATTTAACTGTACTGAATCCCTAAAGTTTTTCTTTTCTTTTTACCTTTTTATGCTTAAGTGTTGATTTTGGTCATCAGATTTTTCTTTTCTGTTCCATTAGTTTCCTCCAGAATACCTAGAATTCTTTTATTTCATTAAATGTGCATTTCTTCCCCTGAAGTATTATATTCCATTTTGTTGTGTAGGTGATTCTTGGTCATAGTTCTAGATCTTTTGCTCTGTAGAATATCATATTCCAAGCCCTTTAGTATTTTAATATGGAGGCTGCTTTATCCTGTGTATGGATCTGACTATGGATCTCTTTTATAGGTCAGGTGTTTTTCCAGTAATGTATTTCAGATTTTTGTCCTATATTTTTTATCTTTTTGAGTTTGTTTTATTGTTTTTTTTTTTGCTGACTTATTGGATAATTAGCTTCCATTTGTCCCATTCCAATTTGTAAGGAGACCTTTTCTTCTTTGGGATTTGTATATCCTTTTTTAGAGAGTTATTTTCCTGTTTAAGGTTTTGTATTTAATTTTTTAGGAATTTGTTTTCTTGTCAGTTTTTGTTTGAAGCTGTTGATGTTGTCTATCATTTTCTTTTCTAATTTTTCTTTTGTCTATTTTTATTAGTTTTTTGATCCATTTTTGGATGTCTTCCAGAAGTCCATATTGGATATGATAACCTTTCTTATTTCCTTTTTAGGGTTAACACATTTCCACTTTTGCATAGCCTTCATCTTCTGCTCTTTTGTTTTAATCTTCCCTTTTGATGCAATAGCTTTCCAGGATCAGGGCTTTTCTCTGTCTTTTGCTCATTTGTGGGGACAATGAGGATTTTTTTGTGATTTTGCCTATATATTGATGGTTGGTTCTATTTCTATGGTGGAGATAGTGCTTACCCTGGGTTCTCTACAGTGCCACATACAGTGAATTTTCATGGACTTTGTTACTCAGCTGCCAACTCCTCCTGGTGGGTGTTGGGAGTACTGAGGTTGTTCCTTCTAGTGAAAGTTCTCCTGGGCATGCCTGTACCTATTGCATCTCTTCAACATGTGTTTGCACTGGGCCACTCCTTAGACTGCTAATTGTACTACTTTCATCTCTTACCCCAGTGAGATGGATCCTTCCTGCTGCTACTCTACATTTTTTTTAACTAAACTTTGCTTCACTCTGTCTTCTGTTGGTTCTATTGCTCCAAAATTTGTTTTGAGGAATTTTTTTTCTTTTGTAGTTGTTTGGAACCTGGATTTGCTTTTAAAGCTCTATCCTTACTAGCTGTATGACCCCTGTTAAGTCACTTAACCCTATTTTTCTCAGTTCCTCCAATAAAGTGATATGAAGAAGGAAATGGCAAACTACTTTGGGATTTCTGCTGAAAAAGAAACACCAAATGTGATCATGAAGATTTAGACCCAACTGAAACAACTCAACAATAATAATTTTTGTATAAGGTCCTAAAGAGCAGGCACAGAAGAACCATATATTTATCTTCATATTTGGTATATAGAGAGTGCTTAATAAATTGCTTTTCCATTCAGAGCATTTCCAGAGTAGTGCAGCCAGAAGATAAATGACCTACCTGTGCATGGCCATGGTCCAGTCAATTAGCCAAACCTCAATTTCTTTATCTGTAAACTGGGGTTAATATCTTTCACATCTACCAAATAGGCATGTTAAGAGAACTGTAGAGTTAAATAATCTTTCTTCTTCATTTTCCCTGGCCAATTCCTCATCTTTTTTTTCTGTCACAGAAGAACAAGTCCAGTAAAGCATATATTCTTTTGATAGTACTGTTGACTGTTTCTTTAAAAAAATTAAGGTGGGCACAATTCTCTAAATCCCTCTGCTAAATATGAAAATCACAGAATTGCTTAGCTGGAAGGAATTACAAAGGCAATTCAGTCTAATCTAAGCAGAAACACTGACTCCCCCTGCTAAGCACCGATCATCTTCTGGTGTTCAGGAGCCCACAACCTATTATTGTGAAGTTTTCTCTTTCAGTTTCTTAAATCAGCCTTTCTCAAAATTCCACCCACTTCTGCTAGTTCTGTCATATGGGACCATATTGTGTAAGTGTAATCCCTTGTTCACATAACATCCCAACATAAAGACAATATGTTGACAGAGACCAAATTTCTTCTAAAATGAATGATCTCAGCTTTCAATTGTATTTGAATCATCTATGGTTCATTTTCTCTTTTCCTCAACCTGTACCTCACAGAATATTTTATTTTTAATTGTCTCCATTTCAGAACACTCCATCTGTGTTATTTTTCTCTCTTCACTAGTGTAAGTAGAACTTCCTTCTTTTATAGTTATTACTTATGTCATACATAAATTATATATATATATATTACATAACATACAAATTACGTAGATATAAAATATGCATGCATACTTACATATATATGTATTGTGTATATTAACATACACACATATATTGTTTTCGTTCTATGAGCTGACCACTTCTTCTACTTCTGGAACATAAATATAACAGATGAAAACATGAACAAATAAGTGAGTGTGTTGTCAGGATGAGAACCCAGCTTACTACTTTATCATATATTTTATCATAGATTTCTGAGTCTGAAGCAACCATACAAGTCAAGATATCTAATCCATTTATGTCAAAGATTAGGAGCCTGAAGCCCAGGGAGATTAAATGGCTTGCTACATATTTAGGAAGTAGAAGAGTTTGGATTTGAACTCAGAGCTCCCTAACAGTAATTCCAACATTATTCAATAAACAGCATTGCCTCACATCATCTGGTACACACTAAGATGGCCAAAGTAATATTTAATGGCTCTTTCCATTATTCAATTTTATGATTTTTCCATAATTTGTATCCTTTTTTTTTCAGCTTTAGGTCTATGCATAATTAAATGGGAGAGAAGTGAAGTAGAAGATATTTTAGGGGGAAATTAATTTTGTCTCACATCTGAAACACATATCTTAAATATACTAGGCAGTTTGTTTTTTATTGTTATTCAGTCATTTTTAAGTCATGTCCAAATTTTCATGACCCTATTCAGAGGTTTTTTGGCAAAGATACTGGAGTGGTTTGCCATTTCTTCTTTCATCAGATATTTTACAGAAGAAGAAACTGAGGCAAATAGGGATGAATGACTTGCTTAAGATCACAGAGGTAGTGGGGCAGCTGGATGGCTCAGTGGATTGAGAGCCAGGCCTACAGATGGGTGGTCCTGGGTTTAAGTCTTACCTCAGACATTTCCCAAGGTGTGTGTTCCTGGACAAGTCACTTAACCCCCACTGCCTAGCTCTTACCTCTCTTCTGCCTTGGAACCAATACACAGAATTGATTCTAAGATGGAAGGTAAGGGTTTAAAAAGAAAAAAAAAGATCACACAGCTAGTAAGTGTCTGAGACTACATTTGAACTCAGAAAGATGAGTCTTTCTGACTTCATATTTGGCGCTCTCTCCATTGTGCTGTCTAGCTGACTTTCTGGCTTGCTTTATAAAGATTCAAATATGCAGAGGGTCAATCTCTGTCTTCTAAAAAATAATTAGATACAGTTGAAACCTGATATGATATAGACTTCACCTTGCAAAAGGGGTTTCCTTGTGTAGTTGTAGGGTTAAAAAGCCCTCAAAATTCAATCTTCAAAACAAAAGAAGATGATGTGAGCATAGGAAGGTCTTTAGTTCCCTTAATTTCAACCCACTTTCACAACACTTAAACTTTCACTGGTGGATGGGGAAATTCTTCCAAGTTACATAATGCACAGAAAACAGTAAAACACATGCTGTATGTGGGTGAAATAATCTACCACATGGCATCCTTTCAATACAGGTGTTTCTGGGGAAACAGAAAGAAACCTGACATTTGGGGCCTGAAGGCTTTTTTTTTTTAAATTCTGAAACCCTTTCCCATTTGAAAAGGGCCCAAAGCCAAATCATCCCAGCTTCTGTTCCTTGTTACATAAGCTAATAGTGCTTGGAAATCCAATCCATTCCAATCCAACACTCTTGATATGGTAATGGAGAGAGAGAGACACACAGACAGACAGCTTTCTGTCTCTTTTTTCAAAGGACTCTTATCCAAAACACTCACCATTATCAAACATTACTTGATTTTAGGTCCCTTGCCTTCAGAAACAGAATAAAATATACACAGTGGCTGGAAGCAATAATTTTGGGAAAAATGTGACATCTTTTAAAGAACATTTGTATCTCTTAGAAGAATTTACTGCAAAGCAAAATGCTATTTCTATGTATTAAAAAATAAATAAAATCACCTGCTAGAAAGTGAGGCATTCTAAAGACAGAATACTTCTATTCTTCTCTCAGCAATTTTAAAGTTAAAGGATGTAGTTCTTTTTTTCCCCATGACCCATTTGTTCAATTTATACAGCCCTGGAGGGAATGTACAAATGGTGGGTGAAGATGGAGATAGTCTATAAAAGGAATGATTCAAAGTTACTTCCAAGTAAAACTAGGGAGTTTTTCCTCAGGGATGAGATATCCAATACAGCTAATAACTGTCCCAGATAGGATTTAAACTCACTTCCTCCTTAACCCAGATTTGAATTCCTTTTTTCATTTCAGGTCCAGTACTCTATCTACTATACTACTACCTAGTTGCTTCTTGTGATTCTACAGTTCTTTGATGGGGAACTCAACCTTTTATTCTATCCCTATTAAACAAATGTTAATAAATCATCTATTCTGCATAGAATGCCACATTGGATGCTAGGCAACATATGAGCTTTGTTTTAGGCATTGCCCATGTTTTAAGGGAATGTAAGCTATAATATGAGGTTAGACTAGATAATCACTAGGGTTCTTTCTACTTCTGAAATTTATGATTCCACTGCCTGAAAATCTCAGTTATTTTGCACGGTGGCTAATTTGACTTGGCTTTACATATTCATAGTTTAACACATAATACTTTAATAAGTTTTAATTTATATTAATCTTATATTTTTCAGATTATTTACGTTAGAATGGCAAGACTCTGGAGAAAGAGAGGTAGAGGGAAGTAGGGAGGGGAGAGAGAGAGAGGAAGGAAGAGGGAGAGGGGAGGAAGAGAGAGAGAGATGGAGATGGAGAGGGAAAGAAAGAGAATCACTTACAGTTCTAAGGAACCCTTGATTTTTCTTTAGTACTATTATCTTTAGTTCACATTTTCCTACTGTTGAATGCCAACAGTTAGTATTCCAGTTCAATTTAATCAATTAATATTGATTAGTTTTTATAAATGGAATCTAAATGTGAAAAATATCACAAGAAAAAAGTACAAATATTGCCCTCTTCATGCCTTGGAGCACATTCTCCCCTCTATCATCTCTGTCTTTGGGAGAGTGGGCTGAAACTTAAAGCCAATACTACAGTATAGAATTGGTATCACCAAGTTCACTTCCATATGAGACATAAGTAATAGATTGATAAGTTCACATCTGTTCCACATAGGGGCTGAGACAAGCAGGTTGTTTGAGATTTTTTTCTTCACCATCTGGTTTCCGCCAAGTACCAGCATGAATTCCAGCTCTTAGACTTTTGGTAATTTATTCTTCTGAACTTTCAAATTTCTCAAGGTCATATCCATTTCCAAAATTACTCCCCATAAAAGCCAGAAAGGGTGGACATAATAGTGATAGAATGAAGAGCAGGGCCATATGCTTTTGGTTTCATTCTGGCTCTGGATAAACAATGGACAGAGGTTCTTCCTTCATCAAGAGACCCATAACATTTCCTCCTTCTCAAACACTAGCTAGTCTGGGTAGAGCCAGATTAAAAGCCTCATTTTTGTTGGTTATACCCTTTTAGAGGTAGTAGCTAAGTGGCACAGTAGATAGAGTGCCAGGCATGCAGTTAGGAATAGTGCAAATTTGTACTCAAACACTTACTAGCTGTGTGACCATGGGCAAGTCATTTTAACTCTGTTTGCCTCCATTTTCTCAACTGCAAAATGGGGATAACAGTAGCATCTACCTTCCAGAATTGTTTTGAGGATCAAATGAAATTATATTTTAAAGTGCTTACTATAGTGCCTGGCATAAAATAAGTGCTTAGTAAGTGCTTAGGCCTTCCATTCCCCCATCCCTTTGAAGAAACCCCATTTAAGTTCCAAAGCCCACCAAAAAGATTCTTCTTCATGTGGTGAGCAGATTAGAATCAATAATAGATTGTATCTACATGCCCCAAATCAGAGACCTTCCGATACATGACATCATGCCTTTCCCAAAATGGATTCCTCAGTCTTTACCACATGGGGATAGCATCATCTGGACATTCCTCACACCCTTATAAACTCTCTGCCCCCTTCTCCTTAACTTACATGAGTATAATTCCATCTTGTCTCAGATCATGACTAATATCTATGCATGGCTCGTTTTATTCCTCACAAAGACATCCGCTAATCAAAAAGTATATATTGAATAAATACCTAATAGAAAGCAGCTTCTGTGGTAAGCACTGAAGATGCAAAGAAAAAACAAAGAGAAGCAGTTCTTGTCTTCAGAAAACCTACACTAGAATAAGGGAATCAACAAGTATATATGTAAGAATATAAGAATATGTAGAATTTACATATTCATACTTTAAAACACAATACTTTAATGAGTTTTAATTTATATTAAACTTATATTGTTCATATTATTTACATTAGAATGGCAATACTCTGGAGAGAGAGAGGGAAAGTGAGGGAGGGAGAGAGAGGAAAAGAGAGAGAGGAGAGAGAGTGTAAAGAAGAGAAAAGAAGAGAAGAGAAGAGAAGAGAAGAGAAGAGAGGAGAGAAGAGAAGAGAAGAGGAAAGAAGAGAAAAGAAGAGAAGAAGAGAGGAAAGGAGAGAGAGAGAGAGAGAGAGAGAGAGAGAGAGAGGCGGGGAGAAGAAGGGCACCAGTAAGCATGTTTTAGGGTTGAGAGGGAAGCATGGGACCAGATTAGCTTCATTTAGAAGGTGGTAATTTACTTGAATCTTGAAAGAAAACAAGGATTTGCAGAGGTGAAGAAAGAGCATTACAGGCATGGCAGGACAGCCAGTCCCAAGGTACAGAAATGGGAGATGAAGTGCCATGTATGTAGAAGAATAAATAAGGTCAGTAAGCCTGGATGAAAGGATAGGACTAGGGAGGTAAAGCATATGAAATACTGGAAATGTTGACTGGGACCAGCTGGGAAGAGATTTAAATGTCAAATGTTCTGTCAGATTTTTTGTGTGCATGTGTGTGTGAGTGTTTAAGCAAGGGGATTTTCTAAATTCAGCACATTTCTTCTTTCAACCTCAAAAATAAAGCACTGATATGTACATAGCTGCTTTTTTGTTTTCCTCTTACTCTAGTTAAATACTCTCATTATGTGATTTATTTCAGGATTTGTTCATCACCTGGAATTCTGCATCTTTCTTATCTTTCAGAATAATAGGTGCTATGGTCAATGAGAAGATATAGGAAAAGGTCCAGTAGATGTATTTTACTCATCTGCTATTGAAGAGAAGGACTTCATATATGTTCAAGTCTGTTGGACTAGACCTCTCATTCTACTTCTTTGAGAATTGTAATGGCTATCTCAGTGATTTATCTGTGGTCTTCTTATAAAGTCTGATAGGAGGGAGATAAACTGCTACTGTAATTGATACCTTTGGAGAGGTCTTGGAAAATGGAGAAAGGAGAAATTCTATGGAACTGAGTAGATCTGAACATGAGGAGAATATTCTATCAGAGAAGTCCTGTTGAGAATTGTATTTAATGTGTGATATGATAAAAGGAGGTAAATAACAGCTGAGACCCCAAATTGTTTGACAATAAAATCAAAGACCCTGGAGGGAACTGGACATTTGAGGCAATTTAAAAGAGGGAGAAATGAAAATAGAGACAGGTTGACAGACAAAAAACCTAGAAAGCTTCAAAAACATGTCATTTATTCTGCTTTATTGAAGTTCCTTGTTCCTGTTTTATGGATATAGCTTAACCATGCAGGTGAGAAAGTGGAAAGAAGATAATGATAGTTAGCCATAGCATCTCAAAGAGAGAAAAAACCTGGCAAGGTGGGTGGAGGATATTGAGAGAGAGAGCAGTCATTTCTCTCCCGGCTACCATTCCCTAGCCTTGTGGGACTTCAGTGATAAGTCTGATGGCCAGATGGGGCATAATTCTAAATGATGTACTCAGAGTGGTGAAAGCAAGCAACTTTAGACTCCAGGAAGACCAAAGAGATTTTTGTGAAAAGTCTAAGTACAGAATACAATCGAAGTCAAAGAGGCATTGTATTTCTACTTCAATCTATCTCATTTCCTCATTTCTACTGAATCAATTATTTGCATCAATTTGACCTACAGTGCTTCTAGAAAGTTCTTATTCTGCTAGGTTATCAGCTTCATTCTGAGTTGACTTTCTTCTCATCTATCAATATCCCTGTAATTAATAATTTCAGTTACATTCTTTTTAGCCCCCTTGAAATCATTGCCATCTTATCTTCCTGCTATAACCACCTTATCAATCTTTAATGTGGTCATATCCCACCATCCACTTTCTGCCCTCTTCTTCTCACTTTGGTAGTAATTTCTAGAAAAAAATTCATAAAGCTGTTATTAGAAAAGGACAAGTCAGAGCAAATTTTTTTTCAGTTTTTTAATAGACCTCAGAATTTCTTTACCTAGTCATTGGTAAGAGGAGTGTGTAATTAGAATCTTCTCCCCAGGAATACCACTTTCCTTCTCACCTTATATCCTTACATTTTGGAGATAAAGTTTGTGTGTGACCCCACCTCTCTCTCTCTCTCTTTTTTTTTTTTGCGGGAACATGGCTGGGAAAACTTCTCTTTATTCTGTCTTTTATTTTGTCTTTTATTTCTTCTACTTCAAGTGATTATTAATAAATCTTATAAAATATAATGCTTGAGTTATTGGATATTAATTTTAATCTTACAGGAGGAAACTGAAGCCTATAGTAGTGGCTTGAGTACCCTAAATCGCATGGGTCTAACCATCAAGAACATCTCTTTTCTATTTTTGGTTATAAGATTTTTGAGCCTTCTAACCTCAAATATCCTTCTTTGTACTCATCATGGACTGCCTCCTCCTGTGGTTGTTTTTGCATTTCTCCTACTGAATTGCTAACAGGAACCTGGCACCTAGTATATATTCAATAAATATTTGTCTGTTAGATGAAAATGAATGAATGAGCAAATATTGTGCAAGCAGATCATTATTTCTTAAAATGTTTGTTAGAAAAGGCATTCCAATATTAGCATGAGAGAAATGGAAATTGGCAGTGAAGTGACTTCTACTAGCAACCCATTTTTACAGAGTAGAATAACTATTTCAACTCCTTGTGCACATGAACAGAAAGCATTTTCTCATAGTTGGAATTGATCAGGGTCTCCTTTGGTCTAACTCTGTGTTTCCATCTTTTTTTTTTCATTATTTCTCAATGCTTAAAATTGTGTTCATCATTACTGGGACATAGTGACAATAGGAGAAATCTAAGTCAGTGAGGAATAGGAAACAATGCTGGCCATCTGCTGGTCGTTGGAGTGTGAGAATGGGGTAGGGGACTTTTCAAATAGGGTTATTGAAGCAACAGAGTATTCCTAGATGGGCCTCAGCCATATGCCTATAAGTGTGTTTGGGATTGTTGCCAAAGACTTATAGAAGGTGATGGGAGTAAGGGAGTCAAGTGAGCACTCCAGATAGTACAGTTTTCTGGTATAAATACACAAACCCAACTGACTGGGGATTCTCTTTCCTTCTCCTATAGATTTACCTATAATTACTCTATATCTGGCACATAACTCCTTCTTAGGGAAGGAGCAATTGGAGAGTTGAAAAGGTTTGGAGAAAGTGACTTATTCATCATCTAGCCAGTCATATTACCTCTCCAGAAAGCTCCTATTCATCATTGCAAAAGAACAGATCTCCTATACTAACCAGAATGACTTTCATTTGCCAGTAAGCAAACCTCTGACTCTTTTGGGCAATTCCTTTGATCCCTACAATCTATTCATTTCTGATTATGTAACTAGTACATCTCTTACTTTTTCAGTGACTTTTGGCTATTTCTTTAAAGTCATGATTAAAGATATCAGAGCATCCTAAAATCTGTTTTAGGATCAACAAAAACAGTAACAGACTATAATAATGTTGTAAGCTTTTCAAGACACTTTATGTCTTAACCTACCTTAATTCTCATAGAAATCATATTAAAGATGAAGAAACTGAGGCTAAATGATTTGTTTATGGATATAGTTTCCAGTTCTTTGCACCATAAAAAATGCTATATGTATTTTTGTAAAAGTAGATCCATTTCTCCTATATTTGATTTCTTTGGGATACCAAGCTAGTAGAGGTATTTCTGTGTCAAAAGCATACACCCAAGAAATTTTCAAAAATTTCTTAGATATGTAGAATTTCTTTATTGCTTTGTTTTGGTGTATATTGAAAAGTGATTCTAGCTAATACTATGAAAAATGTATAATTTTTTTCCTTCCAAGGTCCAAATCAAATGCACAAAAAAGTTAAGATGAAATGCTGTTTCACTATTTAAGATGAATGAGAATTTATTCTTCAGTTTATTGTTTCCTGGAGTTTGCTAGTTTAAGAAATTTACTCCTAGAATTCGCACTTCATATATATTGTTCAGCCCAATGGAAATTTAATTTCTGAATCTATTAAATTCACAGAAACAGGTCTTAGGCTCTTTTAGAAAATGCTGAGGGTTTCAGAGTTGCTTTATTTTTATAATGTTCTCTTGCTTGTCGACTAGTTTGTAATAAGGAATAATAACTTCTACATGCATAAAAAACCCAAGTCATTTTAGCTCATGATTTTGAGAAAGGAGAATAATATAAGATATTTCATATACAGATTTCTCAGGGGAAGACAGAACAGCAGTATAAAACTTTTTGTATTATTAACAAGAAAAAATGTCATGCTTTGCAGTAGTCATAAGTAAAGATGTCAAATCAAAAACAGCATATGTAAATATTTGTTGGCAAAAAATTAATATGTCCCCCTTTTTCAACAGCAATGTTAAAAAGGATAGAAACTACCAATTGTATGTGATAGTATTCCAAAAATATTTTTATGGAGGAGATAGCTAGTGAAATTTGAGAAAGCATTCTCCTTCTCAAAGAGGAGATTGCTCTTAATTTTGAATCATTCAATTAATCTATTTTATTATTATCTGGAAAAAATCTCTTGGAATAATGGCTTGTTACATACAATATCCAAGGAACCAGTTTCCATTGTAGGATTAGGGAAACTTTAAGATGACAGGGGTCAGTGGCAATGAAGTCTCCCTAATTCCTGGTCTTTGGAGAAACAGGCAGACTTGACTGGATGGGAGGGGCAGAAGCCTGTGGAGTACTCCTTCACCTCCCCCTACTCCCTGTAAGCAGTTCGAAGTCAGTTAACTGTCTGATTATGGAGGATAATCTAGCTTGGTAACTTCTGGGCCAAGATGGTAAGTGGATAAAGATTAAACCCCTTGTGATATCTTTCTCTGTATGTATTATTTTCCCATAGAATAGAATAGGCGAGGCTTGATGTCTTAGGAGCAGCCCACTGGCTCAGAAGTTAGGATCAACTTCAGAGCCACTAGTAAGAGGAACTTGGTTTATGGAGGATGTGAGTATTTCCCCAAATTATCTGTATCCAGACACAGTTCCTAGATTATAATGGTTTAATGATATCTGGGAATAGGAAGGGGGGAAATGGTTTAGGAATGATAGGTAAGGGGAAGCTACCTAAAACAGCTATGCCAAATAAGTAGCCCCTTCCCCCCAAAGGGAGAAATGTATCTTAAATGGCTGACCTCCTATCTAAGCCCCTAATAATTTTCTTTCTAAACCTAAACAGCAAACTAAGGTAGACTGTGATCTTGCTTGAAGGTCTAACAAAGTAAAGCAGATTTGGCTGTCAGAGACTGAATTACCCAGCTCAGAGCTACACAGATTGCCACTCTAGAGGCTCAGACCCAAGAGCAAAGAGTCAGGACCCTTGCAAGAGGGGTGTCCTGGCTTTTATACCAGGACTCCAACTGTCTTTAAATGCCCCCTCTCTTAGAGTTCTGGGCGTGCACTATGGAATTCTGTGATGCAGCTTGAACCCCTCTCAGAAATGTGGATCCCACACCATGAATATGATTCTAGATGATTCTAAACAGCAGTTTGAGTTTATAGTGTGGAATAGAGAATGAGAAAAGCAAGCGATGATATGCAATTCATTTTGCAGGTAAAAGGTCAGGAGGTTTCTCAAGGATATTTTTGTTTCATTTTGGTGAATTAGCAATCTTAGCCCATAAAACACTGGAACCTGTCTATTCATTCTTTTCTGAGAGCTAGGTCTGAATATTTGAATGAAACAATCCTTTTTTAAGTCAGGCCATTTAAAATGAGCATATTCATATTAGCAATGATACTTCTCAATTCCTTCCTTGATGAAAATGAATGTTTACATGCAGGAAAGCACTTTATATCATTTGCTATCAAAGATGATGAGGTGGCCTTTACACAGAAGGACTTGGTTGCTGTGAACAGGGCTTGAGTTCCCAAGAAAGTGGAAAGCACAAATAACTCATTTCATCACTTGGTGTGACCAGTCTCATTGGTAACATGTCAAAGATATTTCCAAATAAAATGTGATACCCCTACCAGCTTTCTCAGAAACTCATTTTGTTTTTTTTTCTCTCATATTGGACAATAGGCTTAATCTTAATCACATCTGAGAAAGAATCAGACTCATATTCCAATAAGCAGAGAAGATGTAGTTGTAGATATAGTTAATATAGTTAAACTAGAAAACAGATTTCAAGATGGAATCCAGGCTATGAATTTTGACTTTAATATTCTGGGTCCTCAAACCAAAGTATGAATTTTCCTCTTGTTTTAAGACAAATTTATTTGAAGGAAACTTTCCTTTTATTTTTACCATATTTTCTAGAAAGCTCACACTATATTTAAGTTAGGATCATATAACAAGAAGAATATTTTCATTACTCCAAACAGTTTACCTCCATAATACCAATTAGAATTTAAAAACTGGGATGCTTTGATACTCCAATTTTACTTTGCTGTGTCAGGATTGATTCAAATGCAAAGAACTGATGGGTCAGCATTGTTGCTGCCAATCCATATGGCTTCAGGGGGTAGCCAAGGTTCCTGACAGCTTAGTTTCTGTCAGTATTAACCAAGTTACAATAATTTACAATCATCTACAGTATTTCTTGGTCATAATGCTGGTATTGCCTTTAGGGTAGCTACACAGGTAGGGTGAAATATAGGAGGTTAGAAGAAGCAAACTATAAAATTAAAACAAATATATAAACTGGCATATTTCCCCATCCCCTACAACTCTTTATCCCAAGACAATTTGAGATAACATAGAATCTTGAATGAGGAAGGAAGGGAAAAATCATTTATTACATGTTTACTCTATGTCAGGCCCTATGTTAATCATTTTATAAATAAGTATTTCATTTGATTCTCACAAAAAATCCTTCTTTATTATCTCAATTTTACAAAAGAGAAAATTGGGGCAGAGAGAGGCTAAGTGATTTTCTAGGGGCATACAGCTGGTAAATACCTGCAGCCAGAATTGAACTCAGGTGTTTTTTGACTCCAGGCCCAGTGTGCCATTCAATAGACTGCCTAGCTGCTGTTAAAATACAGTTTGGGTTAATGGTTCAAAAACAAAAGTCACTATTCAGTTCCTTCCAATATCATTTCTCAAATTTTCTCCCAGGGGCAAACAAAAGAATTTCCTCCCATAATCAAAGTAAATTCCCTCCCTTTCTTTCAAAGTAGAAGGATTGCTCAATCTTTTGTGGAAGAACAAAGAAGAAATTGCTGTGAGATGGGTCAGAACAGAGTGGGGAATAGGACCACATGATCTAAATGGGACAAGAGGTATTCTTTGTTCAAAGATTTGGTGACAACTCAGAAATAATTTCTCTAAGAAAATACTTTGGTCCTTGACCTAACTCACCCTTCAAACACAGAAGTCCTGGAAGGCACTTTTAAAAAAAGGCAAATAATGAACATTTTTTGATATTTTCATTTGATTAGAAAAGGGATGTTTAATACACTTTTATATTTCTTGATGATAATCCAATGCCCATCTACTATTAGAAATTGAGAAAGCATAGACTTATAGGCTTAGAGCTAGAAAGGCTGAAAGGAAGATTAAATGCCATTTAATCCTACCTTCTTGTTTTACAAATGTTGTCATTGAGGCTGAGACAGTAAGTGATTTGACCAGGGTCACCTAGTTACTGTGTATCAGAAGCAGAATCTGGCTTCCACTTCAGTACTCTATCCTTAGGTGACTCATCTGGTTCTGTGTTCAGCTTTCTTATCTTCTCCCTTTATAGTGTTTCATTTCTTGATCTCATCAACTACAATGAATTAAATTATCATCTCTGCTGATGATTCCCACATTTACCTATCCTAGTCTAACCTCTCTGTTGACCTCAGACCTCTACCATTTCCAACTGCCTTTCAGACATTTCAAAATGGATGTCCAGTAAATATCATAAACCAAACATGTCCAAAATAGAACTAATCTTTCTCCCCAAATCCTCTCACTCCTACTTTCCCTATAGCTGCAGAGGGCAACACCATCATCCCAGGTCCTGAATGAAGTCCACAACCTAGGAGTCATCCTGTATTCCTCACCATCTCTTAGCACCTCTCCTCCCCATATGCAATTTGTTGTCACGGTCTCTTGATTTCACCTTTGCAACATCTCTTGAATATGACCCTTTCTCTCCTCTGACACTGACATCCCTTTAGTATATGTCCTCAACATCTTGTGTCTGGATTATTGCAATAATCTCTCAGTAGGTGTGCCATCATCATTTCTCTCCTCACTCCAACTCATCCTTCATTTAGCCACCAAAATATTTCTCTAAAGTATAGCTCTGATCATGTTAACTCCCCATCCCCACTCAATAAACTGCAATGGCTCCCTTTTGCCTCTAAGATCAAATGCAAAATGTTCTGTTTTGTATTCATAACCCTTCACCACCTAGCCTTATTATTCATTTCCAATCTTCTTGGATCTTACTCTGTGCCATATACTCTTCAATCTATTGACACTGGGCTCTTTTAAGTTCAAAGAACAAGATCCTGGGAATTTTATCTGGCTGTCCCATGTGCCTGAAATGTGTTCCCTCCTATCTTCTGCCTATTGCTTTCCTTGGTATCCTTTAAGTCCCAACAAAAAACCTCATCTTCTACATTAAATTTTTCCCAATGCCACTTAATTATTGTGCCTTCCCTCTCTTAATTAGGCAGCTAGACCATTCAGCTTGGAGTCAGGAGAATCTGAGTTAAAATCCAGTCTTGGACTCTTACTAGTTGTGTGCCCATGGGCAAATCATTGAACCTGTTTGCCTCAGTTTCATCAGCTGTAAAAAATCAGGATACTAGTAGCACTTACTTAACAAAGTTAGGTAAGAATCAAATGAGATAATATTGGTAAAACACTTATGTTCAATGCCTGGAACAGAGTTGGG
Source organism: Gracilinanus agilis (assembly GCF_016433145.1). Taxonomy (NCBI): domain Eukaryota; kingdom Metazoa; phylum Chordata; class Mammalia; order Didelphimorphia; family Didelphidae; genus Gracilinanus; species Gracilinanus agilis. Next base: position 61,163,003 of record NC_058134.1, on the reverse strand, counting down.
GATCCTCAATAAATGTTTTTTCCATTCCTACTCCACTCCCAATTCTTATCTATCCTGTATATAGCTTATCTGCACATATCTCTTTGTTTGTTGTCTGCCCATTTGATCATAAGATCCTTGAGGGCAGGAACTACCTTTTGCTTCTTTTAGCATTCTCAGCAATCAGCACAGTGCCTGGCATATAGGCACTTACTAAATGCTTATTAGCTGCCTGCCTGCCTACCTGCCTGACTGATTCCTCTATTACACCAGGTTGGTGCAAACCCTTATCCAGTGATGGTGAACCTATGGCATTGATGCCAAAGATGGCATGCAGAATGTTCTCTGTGGGCATGCCACTGCCCTCCTCCCCTTCCACACAGACTTCTTTACTAGAAAGGCAGAGGGACTCCGGGGGAGCTGCTCCCCTTCCCCCTCTACCATGCCTGAACATTTTTTCACATCCCCATCCCTCTGCCCTGCTGCCCAATGAGAGTACACAGCAGGTAAGGGAGGTGACTCACAAGTAGCAGAGCTGGAGGGGAGCAGAGAGCTTGGACCACTCTGCTCCTCCTCTCTATTCTTGCTGAGGATATTTCTCACTTCACCCACCCCTCCACCCAGCAGCCCAATGGGAGAACCTTCTCCTTCCCCTGTGTAAGGTAAAGTGGGGGAGCAAAGTGTGCCTGGGACTCAATGGGGGGTGCACAACAAAAAGTCTGGTGGGTAGGATGGGGTGGAGCCATCTCTAAAAGGTTTGCCATCGGGGGCAGCTGGGTAGCTCAGTGGATTGAGAGCCAGGCCTAGAGACAGGAGGTCCTAGGTTCAAATGCAGCCTCAGACACTTCCCAGCTGTGTGACCCTGGGCAAGTCACTTGACCCCCATTGCCTACCCTTACCACTCTTCCACCTATGAGTCAATGCACAGAAGTTAAGGGTTTAAAATAAAAAATAAAATAAAATAAAATAAAATAAAATAAAATAAAATGTCTGCCATCACTGGCCAACCCTGAAAACTCTCTCAATGCTAGTCAATTTGGAAGAGTGTGTGATGCATCTTCCACCTAAAAGGCCATGGTATCAAATGAAGAGAATCCTCCTGCCTTATAGCCTCGACCAGAAGCTATTAGATAATTTTCCCGGAATGGCAAAAATTAGAATATGGAGAGTTCTTGTCCTTCTGCTCCCATATGAATTATATATGAGACTGAAGCTGCTACCTAGATTGTCAGCTAGTATACTGAATTCATTTCTGTTCCTTTAACATCCACTCGGCATTTTCATTGACTGTCCCCAAGTCTGAAATTCTCAATCTCTGCTTCCTAGCTTCCCTATCTTCCTTCAAGTCACACCTAAAATTCCTCCTTTTTTTAAACCCTTACCGTCTGTCTTAGTATCGATTCTAAGATGGAAGAGTGGCAAAGACTAGGCAATTAGGATTAAATTACTTGCCCAGGGTCACACAGCTAGCAAGTATATGAGGCTAGATGTCAATCCAAGCCCTCCCTACTCCTGACCTACTGCTCTATCTATCGTGCTACCTAGCTTCCCCTAAAATTTTCCTTTTACAGAAGGCCTTTCTCCATCCACATACGTTATAATGTCTTCCCTGAGTTAATCATCTCCAATTTATACTTTCTTTTTCTTGTTCAAACATGGCTTTTTGCATGTTGTTTCCCCCATTAGACCAGAAGCTCTTAAAGACCTGGAATTATCTTTTACCTTTCCTTGTATCTTTAGCACTTATCTCAGTGCATTGCAAGTAGTAAGCACTTAATGAATGGTTATTGCTTGGCTGACTTGAAAGAACCTGGTGCCTTGAGCATGGAATTTCCTGGGAAGACCCAATTATGTTCTCCAATACTCTTTAAAACAGATAGATCTATGCATATTGGCAGGAGAGGCAAAGTCTTTTAAGGGTTTGGGGCTATTCCTGTGGTTTTTGCTTTTCTACAAGTGTATAACCAGAAGCCTCTGGGCTTTAAGAGTAGTAGTTGAGCTCATTCATCTTTCTATGCAGAAAATATTGGGCTCAAGCCGAGAACTAGAAATTGAAAGTAGAAACTAAGCTTAGGGAGGTTAATGGAGGCAGTCGAGTCATGCTGTTGAACAATTGAGAATAGCACATGGATTAAGTTCTAACTATGTGCCAGGTACTGTGATGGGTGCTGGGGAAATGGAAACAGGGAAGGAGGTCAATTCCTATTCTAAAGAAATTCACATTCTAATGAACTAGACAAAACCAAGGAGATCTAGTGCTTGGCACAGTGCCTAGCACATAGTTTCCTCTTGATAACTGATTATTGATCAGCTGATTAATATGGAAAAGCTACAAGGGGTGAGGAGGGTGTCGACACTTAGGAAGGCCAGGCTGCTGGGGTGGTGGAGGGCAAGCAAGTCAGGGGATCATAGAAAGTAGAAAGTGAGCAGCAGACAGGATTTAACTTAGGTGGAAAGTAGGCTCACCTGATGATTGGCCTCAAGTGCAAGATACTAGAAAGGATTAAAAAGCCTAACATGAAGTCACCCCAAAATGTCATGATCCTAAACTGTTAGTGCCATGAGTTGTCCCTCCACACATATATCTCTTCCATATTATTATTACTAATAGATTTCCACATCCATGTTCCCTATCTGTTTCTACTCTATCTACCACAGAACTGATTAATCTGGGGACAATCTAGGTTCTATGGATTGACTTCAGGTGGTCTGCGAACTTGGACAGGAAAAGCAAAAAGATTACATCAGTATTTTCATTAATATCTAACTAAAGTTTAGTTTAAAACTTTATTTTGAAAGGAGTTCATAGGCTCCATCAAACTGCTAAAGTGGTCTCCAACACCAAAATAATTAAGATTCCCTGAGCTAGAGACAATGGTGTAGGACATAATTACTAGATATGGGGTCAGGAAGATCTGATTCTGAATAATGCCTCATATATTTCTTAGCTATACATCTTGGGCAAATTACATAAACTGTCTTAGTCTCTATGAAAAATGAGGATGATGACAGTAACTCAATACCAAGGTTCATGTGAGGATCCAATATGTAAAGCACTTTACAAAATTCATTTAAATATTAGTTATTGTGTCATTATTGGATGAGTGGAAGGACTTGATCTATGATTTCATGTATGTATAGGGAGCTCCCAGGTGAGAAAATTTCCTCCACCAATGCAGTTGGCACTATGAAACTATGTAATCTGAGAGAGTTGCCTATGGTGCTGAATTGTGAGCTGTCCAAGGTCACACATCTAGGATGTCTAGGGAAGCCAGTTCTTCTGGGCTTCAGAGGCAATTCTTTAGCCTCTTTCCTGTAATGACTCTGTCATCATCAACACTATCACCATCAGCATAATCAATTAGTAATAGCAGTTTATTTACTGATTATCTATATTAATAGCAGAATATGCTACATGTCTAGGGGAATTTTTAATTGCTGGTTTTCTTATTTGTATTATTTGATTAAATAATTTTGTTTTTAACTCGTGCTCTTTGATTGAATAGTAAAGGTAATCAGAGCAATTCTTTGTCAATCTATTGAATAGTTACCTTGCAATCAGGATCAGAATGAAAATCCAGTTTCAGGCACTCACTAGCAATGTGACCTTGGAGAATATCCCTTAAGCTCAGTTTTCCTCCATCTCCTCATTGGTAAAATTGAGATATTCTGTTATCCCCACACTTTCATTTATTTTCAATTTCTCTCTCTCTTTCTCCCCCTTTCTGCCTCCCCTTCATTTCCTGCTGAGTACATAGTTGTTTCCCTTATTCTGAAAAAAATCCCTCAAATGATTTTTTATCACACTAACTGTAGTCATATATATTTTTTGCCTTTTGTAGCTAAATTCTTAAAAAACATTTAACAATAGGTATTTCCCCTTTATCTCTTCTCACTCTTATTTTTTTGATCATTTTATCCTTTTATTTTTTCTTTTTGAGATGGTTACTTTTAAAATTGAATTTATTTTTCAGTTCTCACTCCCTTCTTAACTCCTTATAATCGGACTTCTAACTTTATCATTCTACCCTTTCTCCAAGGTTACTAATAATCTCTGCCTAGAATGAATGTATTCATGCCTGTGATGCTATCCATCCTATTCTCTGACTGTTGACTGATCTGGATTCCCTTAAGTAGCCATTAAAATCTCACCTTCTAGAAGAAAAGCTTTCTCCAACCCTTCTAAATTCCTATGTCTTATCTCTATTAATGATTTCCTATTTATCTTATAAATAGCTTTATATATATATATATATATATATATTTGTAAATTTTTCCCCAATTAGATTATAAGCTTCTTAAGGACAGGGAAAGTCTTTTGTCTCTTTTTATTATCCCCAACCTTTACCACAGTGTCTGGAATAGCTGGGGTTTCATAACAGTTTGCTATTTGATTGAGATATTATTTTTAAAGAACTTGGTAAATATTAAAGTACTATATAAATGGTAGATATTATTGGTATTATTGTCATCATCAACATTATTGTCATTATCATCACAAAGGTGATGATGAATTTATAAGCTATGTTTTTGAAAGGCAGCAGAGAGGATTAAGTGCTGGACTAAGAGTTAGAGAGACCTTAGTTCACATCCAGCCTCAGAAACTATCTGTGTGACTCTAAGAAAGTCACTTAACTCTATTTGCCTCAATTCCTCATCTATAAAATGAACTGGAGAAGAAAATGGCAAATATTTAAAGTGTCATTGCAAAGAAAACCCCAAATGGGGTCATGAAGAGTTGAACCTAACCAAAAAATGACTGGAATTTCTTTGAATGGGTGAGGACAAGAAAAGTACATCAAATATGATAAAGCTTTATCTTCAGGATACCCAACATCAGATGAAAGAATGAGCTAGTTGCTACACTTCTTCCAACTATTTTTGTGGTCCTGCTTTGAGGGGTCAAATGGAAACAATCCAATCCCTATTCTGCCTTTCAAAATGTTTGAAGACAGCAGCTAGTCTACCCATCTTAAATATTCCACTTTTCAGGTTTTGAACATCCCCAGGGCCTTCAACTTCATTCTTCATAGGGCTTGATCTCTAGATTCTTCAATATCCTGGTTTATTTTTCTTGATATTCTTCTTACCAGTATCTTTTCCAAAACTGGTGCCCATAACTGAACACTGTATGACCAGAAGAGTATAATGGAGCTATACCTCCTTATTCCTTGACTGAATTAAATTGTCTCCAGTTTGTGCAACACTAAGGCATTTATTCTATCCAGTAAGTAATTACTCTACTTAAGGCTTCACATTGTAAAATAATTAAATAAATAAAGAATAGTCAAAGAGGTCCCTGCTGATTCAAATCTGTTAGAACTGGTCCTTTGCAAAGGTTTCCTGTTTTGACAAGCTGAGCTCAAGAAGGATTAACTAGATTTTACTAAGAAGCCAACAACAAATTTCAGGTGTTTTGAATTCATATTTTATGTTCCTACATTTCATTTAAATATATCTAACCTAGGGCAAGTGGCAGGATAAGTAGTTTTCATTCCTTTACTTAAAAGAAAATGGAAAAACAAGAGATGAAAAGAGGACTGTTTTTAAAAAGATTCTATTTAAAATAATATGCTTGTTTTCTTTATTACAGTACCAATTTGGGGTTCTAATACAATTTCCCAGAAATACCTTGCTGTATATTACTGCTGAAATAATAGCAGCTGCAAATCAAAAGCTGGTAGGACCATCTCCATGGTTATAAATTAGACTGGGAGGGATTTTTTTCATATCATAAATCACATACAACATGGTGTGTGAAGTTCATAAAATCAGTGAGTAGGATTTAAAAAATGTACTGGGAAAGAAGTAAGTTTGGGAAACTTTGAAAAATTTTGCATTTCCCAGAACAACCAAGTGCAGCATTATATATCAGACTCACTTTTTTACCACTGTTCTGTCACAGGGAGAAAATTCTACAGGTGCTTAAAAAACAGTAAATATGACTATACTGATACCTCCAAAAGAAAAAGTCATATTTTGTGTTAGGTAAAAAGTATGACCTAGTATGCAAAATATAATAAAAGTTCCTCCCTTTGTTATTCTTCTGCCTTTGTTATTACAGGGTTTGGGAACTCCAGGCAAATCAGTAATTGTATTTTTTGCATAATTTCCTTCTTTTCTTCTTCAATCTTTTCCCCACCCTCAAATATTGTGATGAAATTACTTTGACAGAGTGAACTTGGGTAGCCAAGAGCATAATTTCTCTCTTAGGCAGGCTGTCAAGACTGCCTCTCCCTTGACTTGCCAATATTTCAAAGGGCACTTATAACTATGTAAATATAATAGGATTAGACATGAACCTGCTATGGGTGAGGTGTCTAGTTGGTTTAATTCCCAGAAAACCAGTTTAAATGTTTAGTAGGGGAAGCTAGGATTTAAGGGTTTCATTTTTACTCCTAGAAAAAAAAAAGATTTTCACATTATTACCCATGAGCAGCATACCTGAAAAGTCGGAGGTAGCAGGGAATATCAAGGAGGCAACTTTTATTGACCTTGTGGAGTAGATTCATAACATCAAATTATCTTAGGTTATCTCCATGACTAAAGCCCTGAGCTGTTTGAATAGTGAACATGTACCCCCCCCCCCCAGGCCCCAGGGATGGGTTGTAGAGGAGGGAGGACAGGAACGATGCACATAATAAACCTGTCCAGAGCTTTCCCCAAGGAAGAGGCATTCAGGCAGAGGACACCCCAAAGCAGAAAAACCTGGAGAATTTCTAGTATTTTCTGGCATACTGGATCAGGATCAGTTCCTTGGTCTGACTCAAGTGGTTCTGTTGTACACAATATTAATTTACTCTGTATCAATAGCAGGATCAATTAATAAATGGATTAACAACTATTTATTACAAATCTACTTTATTTCAGGTGATGTCTCAGATGATGCAAAGATAAAGACAAAAATGAAATAGGTTTTGGCTCCAAAGTGCTTTCATTCTATTGGGAGAGCCAACACATACATTTATAATTAGAGATAAAATATATATGTAGCACAGACTGGTGCTTTTTCTCCAACTCCTCTCTTGCTCTGGCAGGCTGTGTTTCCAGAGGGGCATAGTTCTATCTTCTCCCATGGAGATCTATTAACACAATATCCTGCATAGTGTAGGGATGGGTCTACTACAAGAACCCTATTCAGGTTTGGTTTGGGGTGGAATAATGTATTAAGTCATTGAATAGTTAACTAAATGGGTCCTAATAAAGCAGGGAAATGCAACAAGGGTATAGTGGTAATTAATTTCTCTGGGGTTCTCTCCCCTCCAAATTCTTCTCTGAACAAAGAAAAACATATCTGTCTTGTCACCAGTGAAAGGTAACAAGTGGTTTTCAAACATATACTGAGTTGGAGGGAACGTAAATCCATATGAGTGTGAATTTGAATGTCTTTAGGTGATCTTGGAGTTGCATTAAGGGACTCAGGCATCAATAAGGTTCCAAGGATAACTTTGTTGCCTTTTAGGAAGGATAGAAGGAAGGAAGTTCCCATTTAGTAAGTACTTATGTGTCAGGAACTGAACTAAGTAAGGGCTTGGAGCACAAAGAAAAGCCAAAGAGCATCCCTGTCTTCATACTCTGTAGTCTGGCTCCTGGCCTCAATCTCATCATTCAGTAGAAACTTTTCTCTCCAATGTTACTATTTCTAAATTCCCAGGCCTATCCACGGTGGTCTTTTCTTAGTCCTCCTTCTCGACCTCTTTCTACAGCCTTTGGACATTTCCTGTCACCATCTTCTCCATAATACACTCTTCTCTCTAAGTTTTCCAGACTATTCTTTCCTCATTTTCCTCTTACAAATTCAGTCATTTTGATCTTTTCTCAGACTTTTTTGCTGGATCATCATCCATGTTACGCCTGTTTTTCTTTTAATTTACTTTTTCAATCTTTTTACATATTGATATAATTTTTAATTATTGTTTTCTGACATTTTACAATTTATTTTCTGTCCTTCCCTCCAGCCCTCCCCAAGGTGACAGATAGTATGATATAGGTCATGCATGTTTAATCATACAATACATATTTCCATGTTCATCATGTTGTGAAAGAAGACATATATTGTTTCCACAAGACAAAAATTAATGGAGGAAATAAAATGAAAAATGGTATGCTCCAATCAGCACTCTACTCCATCAACTTCCTTTCTATGGCAGTGGAGAGGCTTTTTTAGTATGAGTCCTTTGGAGATGTCCTGGATCTTTGCATTGCTGATAATAGTTAATTCATTCACACTCGATCAGTTATTGCTGCTGTTAGGATGTTCAGATTGTACATATTAACTATGGACATCCCTATACCTGGCTCAATTTTCTTCTCCTTTTATACTATTTTACTTAGAGATCTCATCAATTCCCCTGGCTTCAAATAAATCTTTGCTGATGATTTGTAAATAGACTTATCCAATCTCACGTCTTAAATCACCTATTGTACATTTTAAATTGGTTGTGCTGCAGACATCTTAAACTTAACATGTTCAAATTTAAAATAATTAGCTTTTTCTCTCAAACTTTCCTCTCTTCCTAACTCTCTATTTGATGCCTTCCTTCTGGGTTAATTTACAAATGTTCTTGGAATGATCGGGTTCACTTTATAGCAAATCTACACACTCATTTTCTCTGACAACTACACTTTTGCTATTTCCAAAGTCTTAATATTACTCAATTTATTTTCAGCATTCTTCATAATCATTCGCACATAAGCATACACTTCAATCTTGTGCTGCTCTTGGTTATCATGTCTTCATGCTGGGCAAGGAGATTGTGATTTTGTCTGATATGGCTTCTGTGCTGTTCTTAGCCTTCTTATTGGATAACTTGTGAATTAAATTTGTCTGAGAAATGGCAATATAGTGAATCAGTTAATTGATAATTATTTATTAAACATTTATGTGCCAGGGACTAAGGAGATACAGGCAAAAGTCAATAGTCCCTGACCTGGAGGAGCTTATAATTTAGCCAGGAAGGCTAATTATAAATAGATAGAAATTGAAAAAAAAATAGGAGTAGAATTGAAGAAATGATTTCATTTGTAGAAAGAACTCCTAGATAGAGAAACTGCTAAGTAGCACATTGGATAGATAGTGGCATATTGGATTAGTCCTGGAGTCAAGATAGTCCTGAGTTTATATATGCTTTTAAACCCTTAAAAGCTGTGTGAACTTGGAAAAGTTACTTAACCACTCTACCTCAGTTTCTTCATCCGTGAAATGACTATAATAACAACTCCTATCTACTCAGGTTTTATCTGAGGATAAAATAAAATAATATTTATAAAATGGTATCATTTATTCTATTCTTATTGTTCTTTTATATTACATATTAATATTTTCTATTTACATATTTATATTATTCTATTATACAATGCATTTTATTATGATCAATATTATTTTTATCATTAACATACAAATACAGCTTGTCATTTTATCAAGTCTGTGCTTTGCTCTTCTTTGTCTCCATAAACATCTATGGTTAGGTGTTTCTTTTGCTGTTTGCTGATTTTCCCAGCCTTTACTTTTATCTTAAATGTGAGCTCTGTTCTCAGGTAGAAGGGGCCTCTTAAACTTTTTCTTGCTGCTTTCTCCATCTAGTTTTCAAGGTGGCATAAGGGCTTTGGGGCTGGGAGCTCTGAAAGCTGGTGATTCAGTTTCCACTAGGAACAGGTGATGGCTTGCAGAACTCAGAGCACTGTGAGCTACTTTACCTTGATGTTAGGGGCTTCACCACAGGTTTGAAAGGGCTAAGTACCATGGACTTGGGGTCTCACTGCAGGCTTATGCCAAGTCTTTGGACTTCCAGGGCTAGACATTGGGTACTCTGACACTGACTTAGGGAGGGTCCAGAGGTCTAAAATTTGGCTCGTGTCCAGGTTTGGAACCTGGTGCAGTAGGTGTGGGATGGGTGGCTTAAACTCCTCTGTTCACTATTCCACTCTTATCCATGAAATAGACCCTCTCTGCTCTACCTTTCAAGGATTTTTCCACAAGGAGAATCACTTCATTTTGTCCCTTTATTGGTTCTGAGACTCCACTTTTCATTTTGAGGCACTATTTTAAGATTGGTTTGAGAGGATTCTCAGAGTGGTTCTAGTTTTTCCTGCTGCTAAGCCATCATCTTTGCTCCATACCCCTCTTCTTTTTTCCTGAAACTTAGAATCTTAGGTAACTACCTTGAACACTGAGAGGTGAGAGACGTACCCAATGTCACAAGACCAGTATATGTCTGATGCAGGATTTGAACCCAGGATTTACTGGATTTAGGGTCAATTCTCTATAATATCATGCTGGTAAATAGATTGCAAAGTAAATAAGGCTTATGTGTAAACCCACAAAGCCAGGATATCATTCTGACTTAAACCTTGGACAAGGCCATAGACTTAGCCTGTGGGCTCAGCTGCCCAAATAGAATGTCTGCTAACAGATTTTCTGTTACTGTTGGTTAGAGAGAAAGCTAGGATTGAATGGATGGAAGTGATGGCTGGAATGGGCCTTGGAACACATTGATGGCCACATGTATAATTTCAGCCACATTTGTGGGGGAGCATTTGGCATACTAAATATTTTATCATCCCTGTTTTCCTGCACCTAAAAATAACAGTTTATTATAAAACCAAAGTGGCCAGATCTTTTACCACTTTTCTTTTTTCTGATCATTAACGGAGGTGTGGCAGGTAGTTGGTGTGAGTTGTAGGGGGAGAATGGAGAGAAGGGTTTAGAATTTCATCAGATTTTACCAAGACACAAGGAACTCTCATAGCATGGCAACATGAGTCAACTTGATCAATTTTATAGCACAGAGCATGTTAAATATTCATTGATGATGATAATCTTCTGAGAAAACATTATCAGATTAAGTTGGCCCTTCTCTTATATCACTAATTACTATAACACCCACTAAAAGAAGTAGCTAAGCAAAGAGAGAGAAAGGAATTTTTGTAACATAGAATGTTACCTCATAATCCTTACATCCCTATAGAATTTTTAGTCCTGAAAGAAAGCACTGGGAGCCAACACACTGAGCCATTTGTCCCTAGTTTGTCCCTTTTATTTTATCAATTTAAAAAGGGTGATCCTACATAGAACTCGTTGACAAAGGTATTCTTTACTTCTTAAGACTCGTTTTGTTGTCCAAAAATGATTTATTCCCATCAGAAGATGTCTCTTACATTTTTTTACATTTCAATTTGGTTTTCATTTAAAGAATCTTTAAAAAATAACATGCTGTACCTATAAATACTCACCATCTAAACTAACAATACTTAATTTTCTTTTCCTTCACTATTCTGTTCTGCTTCTCACTTCAGCTACTACAGTCATTTCAGAGATCTTTTTTCTTCATTATTCTTCATTTTCATATGACTTCTGGCTCCAGAGATGCTGGAATCACATGCACACAAACACATTTGTATATTTTTATGACTATATTTTGAAGATCCAGTAAATACAAATAGTCCAAATTATCAAATAAGCTTTCAATGCTCCCTCTTATCTAAATTAAACAGACCATGTGGGTCTTTGGGGCTTTACTCTTCATTCCCCATTGCTAAATGATTTAATGGGGGTACCAGAAACAGCAAATAGCTCGGGAGGGTAACTGTGAATGTGGCAGGACTCAGAAGTGGCCCAATGAAGAATCTCATTTTTAGAATATATTGATAAAGTTCTCTTTTAGGATTATGATTAAGCATTTCTCTTTCATACCACTCCCTGATGGAAGGTGTTCCTTTGTTATTCCCATTTTGTTTTATTTTTCAGATAATGCCTTACCTTTCTTTTAGTCACAAAACAACGTGATCTGCCAGCTGCCCTTGTTTCCTAGTTAGCAGCATGAAAAGCTCCACACTGTATTTCATTGTGTCCCAGAAGCCTTCTTTGGTACAACTGGCCTTCCTTCAAATTTCCCACTAGCAGCTGGTGAAGCCTCAGAGAGATATTAAATTTTTTCTCAAGACCAGCTGAACTCCATGACCATCTTCTCATTGAAGCTCCCCTCCTCCCTGAACCTGGAAGACAAGCTTGTGGTCAGGGTTATTTAACAGAGAAAAACAACTGCCTGGAAATCAGCTGTCTTAAAAAAACAAATGTTTTTCATTCTGAAAAACATTTTATTATGAAATTTTTCATCATGAAAACAGTAAAATTCTCAGTAAAATCTTCCCAGTATATACTCTAACAACATATGTATATATAAAGGCAATGCATCAAAGAAATTAAAGGAAATCAACATTTGTGTATTTCTATAAGTCTTCAAAAACACATGATTTTTCAATATCTGATCGTTTCTTTTCTTCTTTGTGAAACTCAGAAACTCTAATCAAGAACTTAATGTGTCCCCTGATACTGTTCTTTGCCTGAAATTTTTTGCATAAAGCTTTGTTTAAGAGCAAGACAAGTGGAGAGAGAGAACTTGAGAGAGATTAAATGTGTTGTAAAAATGATTTCAGTCTCCCTTTCTCCTTTAGTTTATTTTAGTTTATCACAAAAGAGGAAGATGAACACTGACTAGCTCCAAACCTACCTGCAAATGACTCTTGGTAAAGATTTTTAATGATTTAAAGTTCAAAAGAAAATGCCTTCTAATGGCTGCTTCCTGTAGAACAGCACAGAGACTTCATTGCCTCAAAGCATGTAGACATCTATAAGTCAAATACATTTTCATATATACAATATATGTGTATATATATACATATATCTGCTTCACTATTTCACAGATATTCTTTCAGTCAGTTGATATAAAAGTTTTATGGAGACTATAAACCTCATATAATTTAGGAAATGGTCTTCAAGAATCATTATGGCCAAAAGCACTTACTACCCCCAAACCAACCTAAAGATGGGCCTTCCAAATTTATCTAGGCTGGGCCTTGGAGATTAATCATGAAGTGCATGACTGGGACTCAAATCTCTTTTATTGTGGAAAAATTTCCCAAAGTTCATACTTTTCTGTAATAACCTCATTTAATCCCATATAACTTCCATCCCAGAATCAAATGTGGCTTTAGAGGAAGAATATATAATGAATTACTTGTCTGCTGTGTATATGCATATATGCATAGTCACACATTATATACGAGGTTTCCTCATCTGTAAAATGGGGTAGCATCTACCTTCTAGAAAAAAGGACAAAATAAACCTTTTTTTTCCAAGAAGGATAAAATGAAATAATATTTGTAAGGCACTTTGTAAACCATAAAGTATTTTGTAAATGCTAGCTAGATATTATTCAATTAAACTTCCTCTGGCATGGCTTTAAGATCCATTTTCTATCCTCTTCAGAAGAATTGAACTCCTCAGGACCCCACTTGAACTTTTCATTGTCTCTGATATTGAGATGTCTAGAATGGAAGACTGAAGAAATGCTTAGTTGAATCTGTAGAGAATTTGAAGCTGGATGAGTCAGCTAATATTTGGATAATGGAGACCTAATTCAAAGTATTTCATAAGACTACATTTATAGACTGACTAATAAGATAAAAGAATTATCATGGATAAGTCCAAAGGTGTGCTCTTCTTCAACATTAAAAGAGGAGAGGATCAGGACCAACTTTTTAGATCCAAGAGGTTTCACAGCGTTTTGGGACATGATGCTACCAGCACAGTGCCATTCCCAAACAGGAGTATCCAGAGGAACTGAATATTTAGAGAGAATCTCTTGTCAAGTTGGACCCTACACTAAAATTTCTGCCCTCGGATTAATACTATAAATTAGAGAGAAGATATTGATCTGTGTTAGTGGAGAGAGTTTCTTGCTTGGGACTGTACTATGCCAATAAAACCACAAATCTAGGCACTATCCTACAGTGACTATTAGCATTCTTTAAAAATTGAGGATGTACCATTGGAAAGAAAGGCAAAATGTAAAAACCACAGCATTATGCACATGGAATGTCATAACTCTTAATTATGTCTTTTAGGATCTGATTCAGCTGCCAAAAGCAAGCACTCTGTTTATAAATAAATCACTTTCCTGGGCCAGCTTCCTTACCACCTGTGTTGTTTGGGTTTCTTTCTGGAAAGTGGATTCCGAGAAATAATGGACTTCAAGGACAAAAGGGCACCATGAGAGGTCATCTAAACATTCTCTTCTCTAATGCAAAAGAGCTCCAGGGAATATATATTCCCAAGAAGTTTTATCTGTCCATAGAAATACAACATTTTTTCACATATATCATTGTTGGATCATCACAGTATTCCTGGGATACAAGGCAGATCTTATTGTCTCTAAGGAGGAAGCTATTCCTTGTAGCCTTTCATTTTTAAGAACCTACTAGGCAACTGGAGGATTCCCAAAAGTCTCAGTGCAGGTTTAAGCTCTTAAAACTAGTGAAGCACAAAACTGCACTGATTTTTGGGGCCCTGTAAGATAACAAGGAATAGTAGAAATTGTGTTGGTTTTGGAGTCAAGAATACCTGAGTTCAAATGGTTCCAAGTCACTAAAATTCCCTAATCCTTAAATAACTACTAAATCATATATGAGTCAATATCTGTATCAGTGCAGAGAGTTCCCACACCACAAGTTCTTTATATTAATTAAATCATGGTCCCTTCTTTTATATCTATTAAGTGAATCATTTATCAAATGCATATGAGTGGAACTCTGCATTTCAGTCATAAAATGGTAGAGTAAGAAGACACCACAGAATACACTCTATCTAATTTTAGAGAGAATACAACAGATTTCTAAAGAGATGGAAAACTTTCCTACAGTAACAATAGGTAATGACGCAGGCAAGATGAAGTCCTAGGTATATAGACTTCCAGAATATGAATTTCTGTGGGAAGAATTTTAATAATAGCAATAACACCCCTGATTTACTTTTGCAGAAATTTTATGTTTTTCTCCCTCTTTTTAATATTGTTTTCCTCAAATGATACCCATATATAAAGAACATGATAGCTTATTCTGTCATTTCTATATTGAGCAACATCGTCGTATCTTTGTCAATGTTTCTCTCATATCTTTTGGAAAGTGATCAGGCAATATGATAGAAAATCTCATGGTGATTGGAATATAGCAAAAATATACCCCACCTCCACCCCTACAATTCCTTTTGCTGGAGTACAAGTCAAACTCCTTAAGAAGAAAAATAAAATGCAGGCTTCATTTTTAAGATGATTACCACTTCTGGCATTAACAAACAAATGAAAGACAAGTAAACCCTCAAGAGATAAATTTTCCTGCAAATTTATTCTGGCCCAAGTCAACTCTAGAAATCTAAGAATATCCTCTTTTTTATATATGTTACTATATATGTAACGAACTATAAGAATATAAAGACAGAGAGAGGGAGAGAACATGGATTGCAAAATATCAGAAAATTAGAATTCAAAATTGTATGTGCAATTTAAAAAATATAATCAAAAATATGTTCTAAACTGAGAAAAAGAATACAAAAGAAAAATCATTAAAGGCATGTAAAAGAAACGAACAGTATAATTACTGAAAATTTTAAATGAAAAACTACAAACTCAAAAGTTTATAAAGCACTTTATCTGCATTATCTCATTTCTTAATCCCAAAAGTGAGGTAGCTATCATTTCCTTCTTTTATAAAAAATTTAAAATGTTAAGATTGCATACTAATGTAACCTTTTTTAATATTCACTTTCCAACATTTTGCAGTCCAGGCTTTCTCTCTGTCTCTGTCTCTGTCTCTGTCTCTGTCTCTGTCTCTGTCTCTGTCTCTCTCTCTCTCTCTCTCTCTCTCTCTCTCTCTCTCTCTCTCTCT
>NC_058134.1:61130203-61147299 GCF_016433145.1 Gracilinanus agilis | reverse complement strand
CTCTCTCTCTCTCTCTCTCTCTCTCTCTCTCTCTCTCTCTCTCTCTCTCTCTCTCTTCCCATCTGCAAGAAGGCAGGTAATATGAAAAAGTTTGTACATATATTTTCATATGATGATTATTTCTATGTTTGTCATGTTGTAAAAGAAGTCACATTTCCTACACTAGTGAAAAGTTTTTATAGGAAATAAAGTAAAGAATAGTATATATTAATTTGCATTTGTGCTTTTTGGTGTTTTATAGATAGATAGATAGATAGATAGATAGATAGATAGATAGATAGAGATATATATGTAGATATAGATATGTTTGAGTCTCTTGGAGTTGTCCTTCTTAATAACAGTAGAATCATTCAAAGTTGATCATCATACATTGTTGTTACTTTGTGCAAGACTCTCCTTGTTCACTTTGTATCACTTCATATAAGTCTCTCCAGGTGATTTTTGTGATCATCTTGGTTGTCTTTTTTTAAGGCATATTGTGTTCCATTACAAGCACAAAGCACAAACTGTTCAGCATTCTCTAACTGATAGACAACTTTTCCATTTTCATTTTATTGCCACGACGAAATTAGATACCATAAATATTTTGTACAAGTAGGTTCCTTTCCCCTATTTATAATCTCTTTGAGATACCGATCTAGTAGTGGTATTGCTAAGGTAAAGGGTATGCATAGTTTTATAGCCCTTAAGACATGGTCCCAGATTACTCTCCAGAAATATTGTATCAGTTCATAGCACCACCAGCAGTGTATTAGTTTCCCAATTTTTCCACCTCCCCTGCAGAATTAATCATTTTCCTTTTCTGTCATTTTAGTCAATCTGATCATTGTGAAATGATACCTCAGTGCTGTTTTTATTTGCATTTCTCTCATCAATAGTAGTTTGGAGAATTCTTTGACTAGAGATATTTTTAATTTCTTCATCTGAGAATTACCTGTTCATATCCTTTGAATATTTGTTGTTTGAGAAATGCTTTGTATTCTTATAAATTTGACTCCATTTTCTATATATTTGAGAAATGAAGCCCTCATCAGAGACATGGTAAAAATGTTTTTCTCAGTTTGTTGTAAGATAGATTTTGAAAATTAACAGAGGGTAGATGTTATTTCTACTTTGTGCCAAATCTGATGAGAGGAGGGTTTAAGCATTGCCTACCACCCTCTACCATCTTTGCTCCACAGTATTGATTCTTACTTGCCTCCTCATGTAAGATAATTTACCACCAACTTTTTCTCATTTTTTTCTTTCCTCAGCATATTTCTCTTTCTTACCCCTTGTTTTTTTTAAATAAACATATCATTGTTTTCAACTTAGTATTTGAAGGAATTTATTTAGGGGTCTTGATCCTGAACACCAAGTTACAGTACATAGGATAGACAGACTCCTGGGTTCCTGATCAGGGTGGGTGACCTGAGCCTGCCAGAGCCAGTGAGACATTGCCATGGATAGAGGAGAAAGTGGGTTTTGAAATAAGTTAGGAAGCAGAGACAGGAGTCTTTGCTTCCATACCTGTCTCTGGACTGCCATTTCTCTCTGAGCTTCACCTTCTCATTGGGCCATCTCTTTCAAATGTTCACCTGAGCCATCTAAATGGAGAATCAGATCTATCCCTAAAGTTAGAAAGGCTGAGATCTCTCTCTATCTCTTATTGATTTTTCTCTCTTTACTAATAAATTCTTATAAATCCAGTAATAAACCAGCAGATTATTTTTATTTATAACATTACTCTCTGTTCTCTGTCTATATATACTCCTATTCATTACTCTAATAGTGATGAAGTTAAGTATCCTCAATACCTAAAGAAGCCTAAGCACTTTAGATAGCTTAGATATTTTAAATAGCATAAATATCGTAAGTATTTTAGTTATTACCCTCTTATTAGAAAGGTAACCAGTTTAAACCCTTTGTTTCCCTTGATTACCTTAAAGCAGTGAAGGGCAAACTACAGCCTGCTGGCCAGATGCAGGCCCCCTAAAATGTTCTATCTAGCCCTATGACATTATTCCTAATCTGAAGAATACAGTGAGTAGGATACAATACAATGAAGCTTCGAAAGAGTTGCCTTAGAAACAGAATGACAGAGGAGCATTTCCTTTCCTTTGGCCCCCTCTTTAAAAAGTTTGCCCATCACTGCCTTAAAGTAATCAAAGTATCTTAGATATTGATTGTACCATAAATATTTTAAGTATTATTGTGCTTATTTTCCCACACAAGGAATATAATTACTTTAACCTAATTGTTTCCCTCAATTACTGTAGGTATATTAAGTACTTGAGGTATCTCTTATATTATAGAAATCTTAAATATCATAGTTACCAGTTTAACATGCAGGGGTGTGATTAGTTTAACTCCACTGATTTCATGGAGTTTTGTTCTGTTTACTTTTTTATGCTTCCTTTTTTAAGGTATTAAATTGTATTCCCCCCCTCCCCAAATTACATGTAAAAACAGTTTCCAACATTAATCAAAGAATATTGAATATCTTGAATTCTCTCCTTCCTATCCCCAGCAATCCCCCACCCACTTTGATATGGTAAGCAATCTAATATAGATTTTATCAGTGCAATCATGTAAAATATTTTCCCACATTAATCTTTTTTGGAAGGAAACTCAAATAGAAAAAAAAATTAAGAAAGTAAAAAAAATGTTTGCTTTGGTCTAGATTGAGACTCAGTTTTTTTTTTTTGGTCTGGAAATAGATGGCATTTTTTTTTTATCATGAGTCCTTTGGGATAGTTTTGGGTCACTCTGTTGCTGAGTGTAGCTGTTATTCCCAATTGTTCATTGTAAAGTATTCCTGCTACTTTACAGTTTTATTTTACTCTGCTTCAGGTCATGGCAGTCTTTCCAGGTTTTCTGAGCTCTTCTTGCTTGTCATTTCTTACAATACTATTCCTTTACAATCACATACCATAACTTACTCAGCCATTTGCCTCTTGATGGGTATCCCTTTACTTTGCAAATATTTGCCCCCTAAAAAGAGCTACTTTAAATATTTTGTACATTTAGCACTCCCCCTCCCCCTTTTATCTCTTTGACAATCAGTGCTAGCAATGGTATTGCAGGGTTAAAGAATATTTACAATTTTATAGCCCCTTGGATATAGGTCCAAATTGCTCACTTGAATGATTGAACCCATTCACAATTCCCCCAATAATACATTCATGTCCCAGCTTTCCCAGAGCCTCTCCGAGTTTTGTCATTTTCTTTTTCTATCAAAATAGTCAATCTGATAGATATAAGGTGGTACCTCAGAGTGGCTTTAATTTGCATTTCTTTAATTTATAATATTTTAGAGAAAAATTTTTATGACTATAGAGAACATTAATTACTTTGTTTGAGATCTGCCTATTCATATCCTAAGATCATTTATAAACTGGGGAATGTTTTGTATTCTTATATGTTCAAATCATTTCTCTACATATTTGAGAAAAAAATACCATTATTAGAAGGACTTGTAAAAAATGTTTATGCCATTATGATTATGGTATATTACTTTCCATCATTAAGAATTTAATTTTAGGTTTTATGTTAAATATGAGAATTCTAAAGTAATATTGTGATAGCCAATTTAAAGATATTACAGCTTAAGTCAAATTGAATTTTAGCAGTTTTATTTACAAAGAGGTGGAAAGAATGAAAGCAGAAAAATGTAGATAAAGAGACAAAAAATACTGCCTAGCTACCAGTACCCTAAGTTTAATCCTAATGTCTCTAGACAGCAAATGTGAATCTGAAAGTGAATCTCACCAGAATCCTAAATCCTAATTAGGAAGCTTAGGGGAATCCTAAGAGCCAGGAAATGCTGAAGAATCTTCCAAAAACCTTCAGTGCACACAAGGCTAAGACCTCCAAGAATATCACCAGAACTCACATTGAAGGGAGTGTCCCACTGAAAACTCCAATGAGTAGAGAGGGTTGCTTCACCAAAGAACCAAAGAAGGGATCACTCCACTCATCACCACAGGATCCAAGGAAAGAGTCTCCTCTTCAAGTCAGGCTCACCTATGCAGAGAGAGTCACTGAATCCTTGAGCTGGTCTTTTTAAAGAAGTTTTCTTGATGTCACTTCCTGCCATTCTCCCACTTTATGGGAATCAATCACAGTCTTTCAATTTGCCTAGCACTGCCCAAGGGGGGGGGCAGTGACATTTGGAGGTGTGATCTTACTTTAAGTAAATGGCTTGCAAATTTTCTTACTTACCGTTAATTAGGGGTACTTTAAGTTCTTGATTTGTTTAGCTAAAAATGGACAAGGGGAGAGTTAATCCTATCTTCACACATCCTATATCCCTGTTTAGTTTCTGACTTTCACCTCCTCCCAATTTACTCTCTTTTCTCTGCCACACCTACCTTCTCTTATACCCTTCCCCTCCTCCCTTCCCATAGGGTAAGACAGTTTTCTAAACCCAATAATTGTGTATGTTCTTCCCTCATTGAGCCAATTCTGATGAGAGTAAGGTTCACCTGTTCTTCTCCTCACTTCCCCAATCCTATCCTTCATGCTCTTTAATGTGGAACAATTTACCCCATTCTATTTTATCTTTCCCCTCCTCCCAGTGCATTCCTCTTTCTCATGCTTAATTTAATTTAATTTTTATGTCATCCCATCATATTCTCTCTGTGTGTCTATGTATACTCCTTCTAGTTGTCTTAATAATGACAAAGTTCTTTAGCATCTCCCCAAGTAGGGAAGTATGCAGTTTAATCTTATTAAGGATCTTTTGATTTATTTGTCCTATTGTTTTATTTTATGATCCTCTTGAGTCTTATACTAGAGAGTCGAATTTTCCATTCAGCTCTGGTGTTTTCATTAGGAATATATGAAAGTCCTCTATTTCATTTCTCCACTGAAGGATTATGCTCAGTGTTGCTGGGTAAATGCTTCTTGGTTGAAGTCCTAGCTCCTTTATCCTCTTGAATATCTTGTTCAAAGCCCTCAGATACTTTAATGTAGAAGCTGATGAGTCTTGTATTATCTTGACTGTGGCTACATGATATGTGAATTCTTTCTTTTTAGTGGCTTGCAATATTTTCTCCTTGACCTGAGGATTTTGGAATTTGGTTATGTGATTCCTTGGAGTTATCCTTTTGGGATTTTCTCAGGAGGTGATCATTAGACTATTTCAATTTCTATTTTGTCCTCTGGTTCTGGAATATCAGGGAATTTTTTCCTTGAGGATTTTTTGAAAGATAATATCTAAGCTCTTTTATTAAATTATGGATTTCATGTAGTACAATGATTCTTAAATCATCTCTCCTGGATTTATTTTCTAGGTCTTTTGTTTTTCCCCACAAAATATTTCACATTTTCTTCTATTTTCCCCCCATTCTTTAGACTTCATTTGTTTCTTGATGTCTCATGGGGTTATTGGCTTCCACTTGCTCAATTCTAATTTTAAAGAAATGATTTTCTTGAGTGAGCTCCATTTAGCCAGTTCTACTCTGTAAACGTTTTTTCCCAGTGAATTTTTGTACTTCTCTTTTCAAAGGGGTGATTCTGTCTTCCAAGTTTTACTCTTCAGTATACTTTTTTGTATATTTTTTTCCGTTTGGCCAATTCTTCTTTTTAAAGAGTTCTTCTCTTCATTGGATTTCCATGCCTCTATTTTAAAATGGCCTTTCCTGTTTTTTAAGATATTAATTTTTTTAGTATTTTTTGTGCTTCCTTTATCAAACTCTTGATGCTTTTTTTCATGATTTTTCTGTATGACTCACATTTCCTTTCCCAATTTTTCTTGTATCTCTTATTTTATTTTTTAAAATCCTTTTTGAGATCCTCCATCAATTCACTTTGGCCTTGAGAGCAATTGATATTATTCTTGGAGACTTTGGAAGCATAAGTATTGATTCTGTTTCCTTCTTCTGAGTTTGAGTTTAGACTGTTACCAAGATAACTTCCTATGATCTTTCTTTCATTATTGTTTTCTCATTTTCCTGCCTTTTAAATTTTCTTTTAGTTTAAAAAAACTGTTAAATTTGGATCCTGTAGCTGTAGTGAAGGGAACACAATTCCAAGCTTCAGAGCTGGCACTGCGAATCTATCTGCTTTAAGTTCTTCTAAAGTGGTATGATGTAAGAAGAGGTGTGTTTAATACTCTCAGGGTCTCTGGTCTGGTCTGTGAGTAACTCCAAGCATTATTTTATCCCCCAGAATTGTGACCATGGTCCCCTGTTCCTTTGTGGCTATAATTGCCAGTATATGCTGGTGCTTCTCTTCTGCCTGCAACTGTGCACAAAGTCTGCAACTTGTTTTTGTGTATGGCAATGCAACAAAAGTCTTGAACTTAGAGCTAGTAAAGGGACCCCTTTAATATTCTAAGCAGTTGTCTGACACTCCCCTTCCCATTACCATCTGTGGTTTTGAATTCTGGAAGCCTTGGTTGCTGCTTCTACTTTTTCCTTACATTCTATCCATTTTCATTTTCATAGAGGTAAATATATAATTTTGAGTGTGTAAGGCTCTCAAGGAAGGGTATATAAAATTTGAAGAGCAAGGTGGGAATAGAGCTTCTGAAGATGTTCATATTTAAGAAGCAGATGAAAGGTGAATCAGTAAAACAAACAACACACACATATGTCAGAGAAGTACTAAATGAATGTAGTAGGATAGAGTAGATAGAAGTAGGATAGATCAAGATGATAGAAGTCAAAGAACAACTCGGTTCAGTTTAACATACATTTATTATATGTCTTCTATATGCTGGGTATGGAGGATACAAATACAAAAATGAATTGTCCTTGACCTTAAGGAGCTTAACAAACTAGAGAGAATGGTCTATATTGTAAAATGCTACTAAGGATTAGGACTAACTGGGGTGGGGGGCAATCATTACTTTTGGTGACTGAGAGAACATTAGTGATTTTGCAAAGACTGGGTTAAAGAAAGAAGTATAGATTAAAAACCTAAAGAGAAATAGTTTTTGAGTGAATATGAAGGAGTGAAAAAGTAAATATAGGATATTGTATCTAGACGTTTGTCTATAGAAAGGCAGGAGAAAGACAGGAATAATATGAGAAAGTGTGTATTATCAGAGTTAAGTGGCTATCTAAAATGGAGTGTTCATAGGAAAAAAGAGGAAGAAACAAGAGAGTGAGAAATTGAAAATACAAGAGTATGTATAATTGGTGAAGTAAGGGGGATTACAAAGGATGCAATAAAAGTCTCCTAGGGAAAGAGAAAAGTAATTTCATCCTCTCAGCCTAGAGGAAAAGAGGAGAAGGATACACAAAACTATTTGAGTTAAAAGAATGGATGGAAAACCTGAAGAAACCTAAATTCAATGACTATGATTTAGTTAAGAAGGTTAGGGAAGTGGTCACTTTGTTAAATGACAATGAAATCTGGAGGCTGGAAGGAAAAGAGGTCTGGAAGATCTACTTTAGAAAGTACTATAAGGAGTCAATTTAGAAATCAATAGAGTTACTTTTGAGTAGTGGTAACAATTAACACAACTATATGGCTTCCTCCTTCTGTAATGATTCACATGTAGAGGAAGATAAAATTCAAGTATATTTGTTTTTTCTGTAATTTAGAATCAATAAAAAGCACTGTTGGTTATGTGAAAATAGCTCCTCTTCACAACAATCACCATAACAATATACAATAATAATGTACTTTAGTTCTGACTCATTCCTGCCCACATATGGGACCTTGGAAAGACAAAAAACCTCTTATATTGTGTGGGATGAGAAAAATATAATATAGACATAGTTTCAAACTTGTGGTATAAAGAAAAAATTAAATGTATTTGATAATAGTCAAGTTTATAGCGAGTGATAAAAGTAAATATAATCAAGAAGAGGGAACAAATCTAAAAATTGGGAAAATAAAATTAGAAAAGATGTAAAATGCAAAAAGGGTTTAAATTATCATCAAGAAAGAATAGGAAGATGAGTTTTACCTAGGTACATGGTTTAAAAAGCACAGGATTTGGAATGAGAATCTAATTTCAAGTCCTGCTTTTTTCTCTGACTGGCTATGTGATCTGGAAAACTTACCTCCTGGCCTTTGGTGTCTTCACTCATAAAATGAGGGTTTAAGTGGCTACCTTCTAAAGTTCCTTATAGTTCTAAACATGGTTACATGAATATGTTTCTACTAATTACCCACATGTAACTTAAATGTAATATCTCTCTCCCTCTCTTTCTCCCTCTTGTATCTCTGTCTGTCTTTCACAAACACACACATTTTGGGGGATTTTCTAGAAGGAAATGATGACAATATAACTATAACTTACTCCTAGCCTACCAGAGGTAAACTTGGTGTGGATGAATTACACCTTTATTATTCACAACTTAATTTCTGAGCCCCCACAAGGGTGCTCAGTTACACAAATCAGCCATAATGACACTATCAATTGTGAAGACATTAAATAAAATAATTATGGTGAAGAGAAAAGTGAAGTATCAGACTTAGTCGACCCTAATTTTGCTAAGCAAATAAAAATAAAAAATTATACATTTATAATATATACTAATATGTGTGTTGCAATATATATATATACATATGTATGTATATATATCACAGATGCAGAAATTATTCTTTAGTATTTGAAAGACTAATGGGTTAATAATCTGACAAGTGTTGGTTTAGTATTCTCAGTGAAGATAGCCTATGGCAAGTGCTTATATACCAGGGGTTTCCATGGATATTTTGCAGAAAAGTTGTTTCTATGCACCATTTCATCTCTTGTTTCCATAATAGTGATGCCAGGATGAGTTACAGTTTTATCAGAAATATTTTTGAGGTCACCATGTTGCCACCTGTCAGGCTATTCCAAGTATATAGGAATTAATTAAATTAGTAGTAGCAATGATAAGCTTTTTAGAAAGATGAATGTAGACTCTCACTTTTCAGGTAATGGGCAGAGCCAAGATGTCATAGTTAGAAGCAAGGAAGCTCAAAACCATCACGAGAATCCTTTCCAACCAATCTTGAAATAACACCACAAAACAAACACAGAAGTGAAAGAACCAATAAGGAGACACAGAACAATGCAACTTTAAAGAAGAGAAAAGCCTAAAAGGTATGCAGAGAACATCTGGGGCACTGGGGTGAGAAGGGAGCACAGACAGCAGGAGGCTATCACGAGGAGTGAGGAGCAAGCCAAGACTGAGCTTTACACCCCATCTTTGCTGTGCCAAATTCTGGACCTGAGCCCAAGCCAATATCCAGACCCTAAGACCCTCCTTCAGCAAATTGAGAACCAAGTCAATGCATACTCCTTGAAATTCCAAGAAAACCTGCAGTGAAGTCAGGAGTTTCAAACCAGTGCAATCTGTGGTAAAGCAGCATGATCTATGGCCCAGAGTGAAGTTAGGAGTCCCAGTTTGGACCTTTGATGAGGACCTGTGATAAGGACATAGATCCCAGTTTGGTGTAGTCAGTAGACCCAAAACTGGGGCACCTTGATCATCGTGCTGAAAACTCAGGGCAGAGCTGCAGGGAAGGCAATCTATTGTGTGCCTGACTAGATCAAGCTCAGAGAGAGAACAAAAAGCTACATACCCCAAAGTCAGAGGCCAGAATTTGAGCTATCAGCAGTCTCAAGGGTTAATTGAATCAGTAGTAGTAGATGGGTCTCAGAGCATCTAGCCCTCAGACCATCATACCATCTTGGAAGAACTAAAACTGGTAGAAACCCAGAAATAAAGGAACGGTAACATCAAGGAAGGACTGGAGTTTAAGAGGGTACTCCAATCTTCAGAGAACAGAGCATACCTCTAAAATGGTTGGGAAAATGAGCAGACAACATAAAAAGCACCTAACTATAGAGAATTTTTATGGAAAGAAAGAGAAAGGCATAGACACAGAAGAGGACAATGAAGCAAACACATGCAAAGTCCAAAAGAAAAATAATAATTGGACACAGATCCTGGAAGAACTCAAAAAGGGCTTCAAAAATCAATTAAATGAGGCAGAGGAAAAATGGGGAAGAGAAATGGAAGAAAATTAAATGCTTATACTTTCAATATTTTTGTGAGCTTATATAATTTCTACTTTTGAAATTATTGAGGTTTAACATTAAACTAAAATTTTTGGAATACTATTTATATGATCAAAGAAATAATGTTGACCTATTAGATTTTGCTGAGTATGTGGAAGAAGGAGGGATATGGTGAGATCCACAATTTAGGAAAATGTCTTTGGTGCATATATAAAGGTGGAAAAAATGTTGAGAGACTGTAGGCAAGGATTCCAATTACATGATTCATGTTCTCTCTGTCCCCTCTTCCCTGCCCACTCCACAGCTGACAAGTAATCCCACTGGGTTATATATGTATTATCCCTCAAAATCTATTTCCATATTATTCGTTTTTGTGAAAGAATAATCTTTTAAAACCAAAATCCCAAATCATATAACCATATAAACAAGTGATAAATCACTTTCTTCTGGATTTCTACTCCCACAGTTCTTTCTCTAGATATGCATAGCAATTTTTCTCATAAGTACCTCAGATTTCTCCTGGATCATTGCATTGCTATTAGTAGCAAAGTCCATTACATTTGAACATCCCATAATGTTTCAGTTACTGTGTATAATGTTCTCTTGGTTCTGCTCATTTCACTCCACATCAGTTCATATAGGTCCTTCCAGTTCTTATAGAAATCAAGTTATTTCTATTCCTTATAGCAAAATAGTATTCTGCCACCATCATATACCACAATTTGTTCAGCCATTCCCCAATTGAGGGACATCCTCTCATTTGCCAGTTTTTTACTACTACAAAAAGTATAGCTATAAATATTATTGTACAAAAATATCCTTTCCCATTTTTTTAACTTTTTGGGATATAAACTTAGAAGTGGCATTGCTGGATCAAAGGACATGCATTATTTTAAAGCCCTATGGACATAATTCCAAGTTGCCTTCCAGACTGGATTATTTCACAACTTCACCAACAATGCATTAGTGTCCCGATTTTGCCACATCTCCTCCAATATTTATTATTTTCCTTTACTGTCATACTAACCAATCTCTCTCACAAGTCTTTTTCACTGTCATTAATGTTGCGCAATATGGAATTCAAATTAAAGAGAGGATTCGAGTAGACTGTCAAGTCCTAAAATACATCTAATACTGTCACATTATAAAATTTCCCAAATGAGATCCATAATCAATAAAATAATTTAACTGACCTACCTAAAAGAAAGAGGGATCAAAGGAATGAGGAATTATCTTAATTAGACTCAGTTTAGATATGAAGCCTATAGAGATGGTTTCTAAATGAACTTATCTTTCGTCAATGAATTGTATATGGACAATAAACAAATCCAAGAATTAATCAGGAGGATATTAACTTGAATTGCTTTTGAGAAATTGCTTAGTGTTTTTAATGACTCAAAGAGGTCAAGATGAAGGCTTCTAGAGTATATTGTGAACTTCTAATAGATGTAAAAGAAGATGCAGACAAATAACACATATGAAAAAATCATGAATAACTTGTGATTACTAGAAGGAATACCAACATGAATAAAATCACAAGACTGTAGTAGAGCCAGAATGGGGCAATCAGTGCTTCAAGAGGACTTAAAAGTATAAGACATGAAGATGTGTTAAAGAAATTAGAGATATTTTATGGAGAAGAAATAATTAAACAAAACACATTCACTGACTGAACATTTGAAGGTCCTTAAAAGTCAGAAAAAGGTTTCACTTATTGGTATAGCTCAAAAGGAAAAGAGAAAGACTAGTTGCAGCATGTTATAGAGGGACAAATTTACAATTAAAGAAATACTTTTTTAATGATTGGAGTTGTCCAAAATGCAATGGAAACTTTTATAATATAGTGCTACTTAATATTTCTGCTTGACTATTTTTCTTCATATAAATTAATTATCATATTTCTCAGCACCTTTCCCCAAAACAGTTTGGTGACAGGTATTGCATGAAACATATAAATTGATTTGGGTCATATAATTAGAAGTGGAGGCAATGATCAGGACACTGATGATACCCCTCCCCTCATGTGAATATAAGGGGCATGCAACCAAAGAAACAATGTTTTTTTGCCTAGTATTAACTCTACTTGGCCATGATGAATAGTTTCCTTAATGCACATTATTCTGTATCTTGGCTATTATGTTATTTAACATTTTCATCTATATTTATAAGAGAAATTGGTCAGTAATTTTGTTTTTAGTACTATATTTGATTTTAAAATCAACACTATGACTTTCAAAAAGTTTTGAGTAATATTTTCTTTTCTATTTATGAGACTGAAATGATTACTTCTTAGAAAGTATGAAAGAATGTAGCTTAGGCACTATCTTGATAAGTTTACTTGTATGTGTATGTGTATGTGTGTGTAGGAGGATAATACTTTGATGCCTTATCTTATTTTTTTCTTCCAAGAATATAAATTATCCATTTCCTCTGGTGTCAGTTCTGGCAATTTATGTTTTTCTAGATAATCATCTATTTCCTTTATATCTTCTATTTGAATATGTCTGTTTACTATTCCCTAAAAATATCCAGACTTCCTTTATTTAAACTTGTTTGTTTCTTATGACCTTTCTTTTTCATTTGTAATTCTGCTGATTCTTATTTTTTTTACTCTCATTTAAAAATATGTTTATAATTGATTTCTCTGATCATTGGTCTTTTCAAAAATCATCTCCTAACAATCTAACAAACTACCAGTGTAATTTTCCATTTTTATCCAGTATCTATTTGATTAAATATGGACAGGTAGGTACGATAATGGATAGAGTGCTGGGCCTAGAGTCAGGAATTTTCTGATATTAGATACTAGCTATGTGACCCTGGGCAAGTTACTTAACTCTGTTTGCCTCGGTATCCTCATCTGTAAAATGAGCTGGAGAAGGAAATGAAAAAATATCTCTTTCAAGAAAACCCAAATGAAGTAATGAAGAGGTAGATATGACTAAAATGATCCAGGGTTATTGTGAAGAGCAAATAAGATAATATTTTTGAGCTCTAAGCACATTGTATGGCATATAGCAGATATTATATAAATGTTTATTCCATTACATTTCAGAAAATGTCATGTAGTTGGTGCTTAAAAAATTCCTATGGAATTCAAAACTGAAATTTAACATTTTTTCTTTCATAACAGACATAACATAGATTTTGATATGTGGAAGGGTTTATTATAACCTTTAAAATATTGTTTATTTTGTTATATCAGATTTCTTTTAAAAACAAATCTTTTTCAATAGATTGCTTTTATTTCCTTGTATTTTTTTCTTTTCATTTTTGAGGATAATTAATATATTGGATTGCTTATAAATATAGTGTATATAAGTGTATGTATATGGATATATACACATGTTAGGAAGATATAAATTGTATATACAATCTCATATCCTTTAAATATATGTGACTTCATAAGATCTACTCTGCGATCAATTTTGGTGAGTTTTCCTGGTACTTGAAGATATTATAATTAACCTACTTCTATTTAATTCTTTCCATATTTCTAATCAAGCAATTTGTGTCTGTTATTTTTTTACTAGTTTTTACTCTTTTATATTCTCCTACTACCATGTTGAGGTTCACCTATTATTGTGGAGAGGAGTTTTTCCCCGTTTCTTCCTGGATAGCCAATGTTTTATAAATTATAAAATTAGAAGTTTATAGACTTCAAGCTGGAAGAACACTTAGATGCCATCTCTACCTTCTCTTCAAATTTTCAGGGATAAATTTGAAGCCCGGGGACATTAAAACACTTACTCTAGGCCAGTGATGGGAAAACTTTTTAAAAAGAGGGCCAAAGGAAAAGAAATGCTCATCTGTCAGTCTGTTTCTAAGGCAACTCTTTCACAGTTTCATTGTATTTTATCCTACTTGTTATATTCGTCAGATTAGGAATAATGTCAAGCTGCTGGATAGAACATTTCAGGAGGCCACATCTGGCCTGTGGGCTGTAGTTTGCCCATCACTGCTCTAGTGCTCTGTACTTAGTATAGTGTCTAAAATCCAATGAGTGTTTAATAATGTTTCCTGAATAATTATTGATGGATTTTTCTTAATCCTTTTTGTAATACTTTTTATGTGTTTGGGGAATTTAGACAAATCACATTTATGATTTCAGGTAATAGTTTTGATTTCTATACTAACATTTTCCTCTTGACATTGTCTAGAGAGGAAAAATCGCATCTTAATATTGTTTCTTTTATTTATTAAAACTGTTCAGTGGAACATACAATATTTGATTATCACAATTTTAATTCTTATGCTTCTTTAAGGTTTTATAATAAAGTTTTGCTTTTGAGATTGTCAGCTTCATTCCATATACTTCCTTTGTTTTTAATATCATGGTATATCTACTTTTGTATCTTTTTTACCATTTGGAATAAATGTTACATCTTTTGCCCTTTTAAATTATTTAAAAA
This sequence comes from Gracilinanus agilis, assembly GCF_016433145.1. NCBI lineage: Eukaryota > Metazoa > Chordata > Mammalia > Didelphimorphia > Didelphidae > Gracilinanus > Gracilinanus agilis. The sequence continues at coordinate 61,132,938 of NC_058134.1, read as the reverse complement.
TATAAATTCAAAATTGATTTTTGAAAAACAAAATATTAAGAATATAAAAGGAAATAATGAAAAAATAAGGAAGAAGGTATAGCACTATCAAATTTTAAACTGTATAATAAAACAATAATTATTACAACATTCTAGAATTGACTAATAAATAGAAAAATAGATCAGTACAACAGAATAGACATATAACAAGCAATTTTAAAAAAATTATAATGGCCTTGTGTTTGACAAAGGTAAAGTTTCAAATTTTTGGAATAATTCACTATTTGCTAGATTTTGTTTGGAAAACTGTAAAGTGGTTTGGCAGAAAGTAGATATAAACTACCATCTTAAAACATTTACCAAAGTAAGATAAAAATTTATATATGACCTCTAAGTATAAAAAGAAATATTATAAAATAATCAGAACATATTATCTATCATATTTATGGACAGGGGAAAATTTATGATTAAACAAGAGATAGAAAGCATTATGAAATGTGAAATGAATAATTTTGAGTAAATTAAGTTGAAATGTTTTTGTACAAAGAAAATTAATGTAGTCAAGATCAGAAGGAAAACTAAGAGGAGCTAAGATGGTAGTTCAGTAGCAGCAAAAGCTAAAACTGCTTTGAGAATCCTCCAAAATCAACCTCAAAATAGCACCTCAAAATGACAGAAGTCAAAGACCAACAAGGAGACAGAGTGAGGGTATCCTCTTGCATAAAACAGCTTGAAAGTTAATTAGAGAGAGCCAATTTTCATGTGATAAGAGGGAATAGGAAGTAAAACTGCACATAGAAAAGTGCCAGTCAAGCATCCCCAGGTACTGTGCCAGGTAACAAATCTGGGCATCAGCCAGACTTGGAATTATGGGACCTTGTCTAAGCTAATAGCAGAGTACCCCTCAAATTGACAACTTCTTCCCAGGAAGTGAACAAAAAGCAAATGAAACAAAATCAAGGAAACCCAAGCAAAAACACAGAAACTCTGGTGAATTGGACACAAGCTGTGGAAGAACTCAAAATACAATACAAAAAACAATTAAGAGAGGCTGAAGATAGTTGGGAAAAGAAAATGCATGAACTAAAACGAGAAGTAATTAGGAGAGTTACTAAAAACAAAACACTTGTAGAGGGATAGAGTGAAAGGAGAAAGTGCAGGATTAAAAGGGGAAAACAAGATGGTGGTGAATACACAGATGTTAATTATGACAGTGAATGTAAGTAGAATGAACTCACCCATAAAATAGAAGTGAATAGCAGAGGGATTAAAAACCCAAATCCTAAAATAGTTGTTTTCATGAAACATATTTGAAGCAGGTAGACACACAGAGAATAAAGATAAAGGGATGGAGCAGAATCTATTGGGCTTCCAGTATGATTGTAAAAAAAGCAGAAGTAGCAATCGTGATCTCAGACAAAGCTAAAACAAAAATAGAGGTGATTAAAAGAGATAAGGAATGTAATTACATCTTGATAAAAGGTAGTATAGACAATGAAAAAGTATCAATACTTAACACATATGCACAAAATGGTACAGCTGCCAGATTTTTCAAGGAGAAAGTAAAGGAGTTTAAGGGGGAAATAGACTTCAACCTTCCCCTATCAGAATTAGATAAATGACAAATCTAACCAAAAATTAAACAAGAAAGAAATAAAGGATGTGAATGAAATTTTAGAAAAGTAAGACACTAATATATTGGTGGAATTGCGAACTGATCCAAACATTTTGGAGAGCAATCTGAAATTATACTCAGAGTTATAAAGCTGTGTATACCTTTTGACCCAGTAATACCAATATTAGGTTTATTTTCTAAGGTAATAAAGAAAAATGGAAAAGAGCCTATGTATTCTAAAATATTTATAGCACCTCTTTTTTGTTGTGGCAAAGAACTGGATGCTAAAGGTATATCCATCAATTGGGTTCTGGCAGAACAAGTTGTGGCACATGATTGTAATGGAATGCTATTGCACCATAAAAAAAATGACAAAAATGATGATAAAAAATCTTGCAAAGACTAGTGAAGTGAGAAGAGCCAGGAGAACATTACAGACAGTAACAATAATGTTGTATGATAATCAACCCTGAATGACTTAACTCTTATCGGCAAGTAAAGGATCCAGGACAACTCGAAGGGACTCATGACAGACATAGAAAGAATAGGTAGAAGCTGAATATTGAAATATACCATTCTTCACTTGGATTTCTCCCTGGATTTTTCTCTAGTGTATGTAATGTTTAAGAGTATGATGTACAGAGAAATGATATATGTACAACCTGTATTATATTACTTGCCTTCTTAGAAAAGTGGAGAGAAATGGAAGGAAGGGGGAAAAAGAATGAGGCAATTATTTGGCTATAATTAATATGATAATTTGTTCATCTTGTATAAACATTTATCATTATTTGTTATATATTATTGTTTTATATATTATATTTTTATATTATTATATTATTGTTTTATATATTATATTATTTACATATATGGTAATTTTAAAAAAGTATAGGGACCTATATGTAGTAGTTTTGGGATTGAATTAAATATATAAATAAATATATTTTGAATTAAAATATTTTAAAATAAGTGATTTTAGCATTCAGCAAATTAAAGTTGAGAAAAAAAATAATTTACTTTAAATAAAATGCTTATTCATTTATTTAACTGTACTTAGAAAGGAGGCATCAAAGTATCATAGGAATATTGACTAAAATTGTCTCATATGAATTTTATAGTATTGAGTTGATTGTTGTTCATA
>NC_058134.1:61117489-61127501 GCF_016433145.1 Gracilinanus agilis | reverse complement strand
TTGTTTACATATATGGTAATAAAAAAAGTATAGGGACCTGTACATAGTAGTTTTGGGATTGAATTAAATATATAAATAAATATATCTTGAATTAAAATATTTTAAAATAAGTGATTTTAGCATTCAGCAAATTAAAGTTGAGAAAAAAAATAATTTACTTTAAATAAAATGCTTATTCATTTATTTAACTGTACTTAGAAAGGAGGCATCAAAGTATCATAGGAATATTGACTAAAATTGTCTCATATGAATTTTATAGTATTGAGTTGATTGTTGTTCATAGAGAAACAAAGAGATTCTTGGATTTTTAATACGTTCTGAATCAGAAATTTTTTAGAATATTGGTGATTTAAATGTTATTTTTTAAATTCTTAGAATACTATTTTCCAATCAGGAATATGTATGTACATATATTATAACTCATGTATTATACATGTATTATAACTCATGGTAAACCAAAACATTTGACAAGACAGAATATCACATCCTCTGACATTCTCCATTTAAGAGATTTTATCTTGAATAGGACTATTATTTAAAAATCGTGTTTTGATATTTTAAAATCCCAAACTTCATTTTATTCAATACTTTTTGAATCATTTTTGGAACTCTATTTATTGTTGCCACTACCATTTATGACAAATTTAGCTTAAAATCAAGAAACTAGATAAGAATTAATATGTATAACCATCCTAAATGCAACCTGCAGTTATTAACACATATTTGTCTTCATGAGTTATTTCTCTTGAGCTAAACTTTTATCTCTGAATTTCAGTAAGCCAGAATTAGGCATGCACAAAACATCTATAAATGCAAATATTATTTACTAAAACTAGAATTGCCAAATAAATGAGAAATCTATAGTTCCTAAGTAACACTCTCAGTACTCCTTACCCACACTTCCTTGAAAACTTAAGGGATTAAAAAAAATCATAAATGCAACTCATCACTATTTATTACGATTGAAAGATGGGTTAGTTATTTATTCATTGGTGAATATAAAAATCACCATACCATGAAACAAGCGATGCTATAATTTTTCTCATGGAGCTAGTGAATCCTCAGGATTCTAAAACTTCTACATCCTAGCATAGAAGAAAAGTAGCCCTGGAGGGCTGTCAATGTAGATCATCAAAGTAAAGAAATTCTAATACGAACCTGAGTAAGGGGATGCTTCAGCATGCTGGCATCATTAGGAGAAAACGAAACCCAGACATATCTGGCCCCTCAGGCATTTATATTCTCGTAACTTTTTTTTAACATATATAATAAATTTCACCTAGTCTGTTCTTTCCAAAAATCTCTGTATCTCATCCGCTAGCCTCCCACATGACTTCCCTGATGATGCCTTCATCTGCAGGATTTTTGCCCTGAATTTTATGGAATGTAGTTCCAAGAGAGCATGACATCAGACAGATATTTGGCAATAATTGAGCGAATTAAGGTTGTAAAGAAAGGTGCAACTATGGTTCACCTAAAGCATAGAGGCTAGTTTATTGATCTAAAGTAGAGAAGAAAGTGGAGAAGAATAATATGAAATTAGGTTTATAATTTCTTTCTCATTCACTCTCTACTTCTTTCTAAATATATGGTAGCCACACTTTTTCTACTTGATCTTGACATGACAACCCCTATTTAATCATCATCATCATCATCATCATCATCATCATCATCATCATCATCATCATCATCATCATCATTTTAATAGGATTTCATTTTACAGTGCTACAATGTTTTCCAAACTTTTCATCTACATCATCTCAGCTATGTCAGAGGTATAAATGTTTAAATGAAAAAACAAGGATCAGAAAGGTTCAATGAAGAGCTCACAGCCACACAGTTGGTAATAAAGACTATCCATTCAGTTGTCACTCCAATGCTAGCTCTTTGGTGTAGCCTTGATCCCAGCCAGGAATGGCCTTTACTCTTACATCTCTAACACACTCCTTGTGCCCCATCACATGCTATACTCACCTGTATTTGAGTCTTTTCTGTCTATTAAGCTTTCTGAATGCAAAGATGATGTTTCATCAAAACCTCTTATCTTCTTTGGCTTTTTACTCTCTTGACAATGAATAAATATTTTTGAATGGATGGATGAAAGAAATCTTCCTCTCTTTTACATTCACATATATCTGTCTTTCCAAGGAACTCTAGCAAATTATATGGTTCTGATTACCATTTATAGAAGCCGTGTTATTTTTTTTTACAATACATATATGTTAGGCTAAGCGTTCACAAGGCTATTTAATTCCTTTATGTATAGTTTAAATGTGGATATATACACAGTTGTGTGTGTATGTATGCCCTGGTGTGTTTATATTTCATATACAATATCTATACACATGTACATTTATTCACTGTACATATAATTTATATAATATATAAAATTATATACAATATAATTCACTGTACATCTTTGTGTGTAGATGCATACACACATATAAATGAGTACATAGTATAAATATGCACTTTTATCAAAGGTGGGAACAATTCTTTATTTTTTGTTTATGGGTCTCCAATACCTGATGGAGTGTCTTGTAAATGTTAAGTGCTTAGTAACTGCCATGATTATAATTTATGGCGAAATATAATTCATGCCAAAAGAATATTCTGAAAACTCTCCATTGTTTTTTGCTTTTAATATTGGGAAATTTCAATACTTTATTTCCATTGCCACATAGATATAGTCTAGGAGCCAGAGGAAAGAACTTTTTTTTTCATGTTCCATGAATTTCCCTAGCATGCAAAAAAGGATCAGATTTTATAATTCCTGTATACTAACCTTGGGTTTACAGGACAACATTGTTCCATTCTATAGTGACAGGTTTGCCCAATCTAGTAATGATTTATCCTTTCCCTCCCTCTAAGAATGAAGAAAGCACAATTTAAAAAGAATTAAAGGTCAAAAAGATTGATACATTATTAGCATTCAATAACATCAAATAACTATTCACACATCTGAGCCATTTTTAAATAAAATTGCTTTTTATTTTAATATACATTAAATTTCTTTTTCTATCCTGGCAGAAGTACTCTCACTTCTCAAACACCCCAAGAGACTGGATATGGCATGGTGTCTTTTCTTTCATCTAGAATCTTTGTGAACAACAAGAATTACTTTGTGGTCTGAAAAACCCAAGAGGTTCTGTAAGTCTAATGGCATTGCCAGGAATACTAGCTTGCCAAACTCGCAGCTGCCAAAGGGCTAGCCAGGATTTCCTTGTACAAAGAAAGCACAGACACAAAGACACACACACACACACACACACACACACACACACACACACACACACACACTTCATGGATTTGACTTAACTTGCTTAATTTCCTTTGCTTTGTAGAAGAAATAAATCTCTCCAGTATTGTAAGATATAGTCACCATCTGGTCAGTCCCTGATTTTTCAATACCACCCCCAGCACCAGTAGCCAAGCGTGAGAGGAGCTTCCAGCGTTGGACAAGGTTGTGCTTCCAGGTTTAATGCCAATGTCCTAATTTTAGGTTTCAGCTTCATTAGAAAGAGAAGCAGCAGATTGGTTACAACCTGTGGACTCATCCCCACTATTGGATAAATAGACTGAAAAGCAAATGTTTCAAACACTGAAGATCTGAGCGATGCAATTTCTTGTCCCTGTACTTGTTGACTATCTGTTAAATTCTTGAACCATCCCCAAACAGTCCAGGCTCAGAACTAGCCCACAAACACACCAATGTTAGTCCCACATATTCAGGGGATTTGATTGGAAGAGTTTCAAAAATTTCTTCAGTGCTGATACTTTCCGTACCTTCTGGCCAACTTTTTGACTATTCAGAATCCCAAACAGGAACGACAAAGCCTTTAGTGTTCTTCGAATTAGACTATGGATTTACATTATTTATATGAAATTGTAGTAATAGTTGTTTTTTGTCCATTTCCTGTTTTAGGTATCAAAAACATTTAAAGAGTTAAAATGGCAGATTTTTAAAAAAAATTATATATTATATATTTTAAAGACATTTAGTCCTTTTTTCTAGCTTCACGCCCATTTTAATCTTTTTATTTATTTCAATTTCAATTTCAATCTCAATCTCAAAAAGTTTATCTCAAAACAGAAACAACTGATTGACTTTCCTAGCAATAATAATCTATTTATTTTCTGTTGTGGTAAAGGATTTACCTAATGACACCTGCTTTACTAGCCTCTCCTGAATAACCCATGTTAATGTCCTAAAGCAGTGATGAGGAACCTTTTAGAGATAGAATGCTGAGTCCCACCCTTACCCATCCCCCAGACCCAGTGCCATGCCAGCTCCCCCCAGGAGACCACTGCTGAGTCCCTCCCCCCACCAAGTGCTGGGTGTGCCCTGCTCCCCTCTCCTTACCTCACATGGGGAAGGAGGAAGCATTCCCATTGGGCTGCTAGAAGGAGAGGCGGTGAAGTGAGGAATGTCCTCATAGAGCATAGCAAGGGGGAGAGGAGTGGCCTGAGCCCCCTGCTCCCCTCTAGCTCTGCCGCCTATGAGCCACCCACCTTACCCATGTGCATTCCCATTGGGCTGCTGGGCAGAGGGGTGGGTGATGTGAGAACACGTCAGGCATGGTAGCGATGGTTCCTCTGCCTTTCTAGTAATAAACCCTGGGGTGGAGGGAAAGTGGCTGCAGGCTCACAGAGAGTGCTCTGCGTGCCATCTTTGGGACCTGTGCCATAGGTTCACCATCACTGTCATATAGCAATAGGGATGCATTCTGTTTGCCAGGGTTACCTTGAATGGTGTAACTTTTAAAAAAATCTGTACCCATATTATAACTCCATAAAAGATGAACTGTACTCGTTTTGAGTTTTTTTTCCTCTTGTAATAAATATGTTCCTGTTTTAAAAAATAACATTGTTGTTATATTGTCTAATCTATGGATGTCAAGTCCTCTTTGATTATCTTTTCACAAAAAGTATTTATGAAGTTCATTTGAAGTCCAGACACTAATGATCCAGTGACACTGGCCTTTTGCTGTTCTTTACAAAAGATATGCCATTTCCCACTCCTGGCATTTTCACTAGCTACCACCCACTCTATAGTTCCTCATTTCTGCCTCCTGGTTTCCATAACTTTCTACAAGACCGAGCTAAAATTTTACCTTCTGAAAGAAGACTTTTCTAATCCCCCTAAGTTCTGATTCTTTACCATTACAAGTTATTTCCAATTTATCCAGTATGTACTTTTTTTTTTCTTGGCAGAGAGTTGTTCTCATCTTGTCTTCCATAATGACAAAGTCTAATTATTTTAAAAGGTGATTGTCTTTTGACTTGATTTAAATCATGGATGAGAGGAATAATTACCTACTTTAAGGAATCTTGAACTCAACATTAATATGACAAAGGCTATTCTTTTATTTCATTCTCCTGAGGAGCAGGTGCTACAGTCAACCAGCAAGTACAAGGAATTAGGGAGCAAACAAGTTCTGTTTTATTCATGTAAATCAATCAGGAGAGTCAGCTGATGGACAAACAATTTACCACCCCAAACATTCAGATGGGTTTTTAACTAATGAAAGTAAAGCTACTTCATCTGTTAGCCTCTTTAAAAAACAAAACAAAACAAAACAAAACCCTTATCTTCTGTCTTAGAACAGAAGAGTGGTAAGGGCTAAGCAATGGGGGTTAAGTGACTTGCCCAGGGTCATACAGCTAGGAAGTGTCTGATGCCAGACTTGAACCTAGGACCTCCCATTTCTATATTTGGCTCTCAATCCACTGAGCTACCCAGCTGCCTCCTGTTAGCCTCTTAAAAGACCAGCCTATATCATGTGTTCCTCATTATGTCCTTCTGATGTGAATGTGGGGAAAATGAGCTTAAGGTAGGAACATGAAACTCAATTCAATTTTCTTTTCTTTTTATTCCGTTATATGGGCTTATGAGAGGAGTCCACCATTTTGTCAGGACCTGTTCCTCACAATGGATGTTTGCACAGTTCCTTGCAAACAGTGAGTACTTAATACATGTTTATTGACTAACAATGAAAGTCAAACTCAAGCTAACTTGTTTTTAAATGGTCTAGTTTCCCTGAAAATATTGTAGAGTATTTTAATACATTTCCATATCTGCTTTTTTTTCCTGTACCCTCTCTAAATATTAGGTTGTCGCTTGTCCCAGATTCATCTATCACTTTAGCTTTATTAATCCTACTGGTTTGCTTCTAATTACTATGAACTATAAAATCAGATAAAGACTGAATTAATTTTAAATTTAAAATAATAAACTTATTAAATGCGAAAGGTTCAATCTAAATCAATAAGATTTTAATATGATGGTTATAAAAGTTCAGGGTTTTGTTCTGATCTCCAGATAAGGGGTGTATAAATATATGCACATATGTGTGTTTTCACAAAGTGTATGCGGGTACATGTATACCCAAGAGGCTTAAGACACAATATATGTATATAATATGCAATTTTATATATAAGTACATATATATATGCATGTGTATATGTACACACACACACACTAGCTGAAGACTGATATTTAGTAAAGAAATGTTGCTTCTTTAGGATAAGACAGGTGGAAAAAATACATTTTAAAAAAGCAACATGAACCAATTCCCTAGTCTTGAAAAAGCTTCAGAGACATATTTTTCTTTTTTTCCACATTTCTTAGTATTCTTGGTTCACTCTGTGAATTTAGTATAACGAACAAGTCTAATGGCTTCCTGAGCAAGAAGCATCCTGGTGATTTCTAGAGCCTCTCTGACTTCAGATTGGTCTTGTTAGATAACAGAAGGTGATTCCTTTTTGGATTTCAGCTGCTGCACATATTTTACTCCTAAATACAGGCAGGCTAAACTCAAAGCTCATTATAAACACATGAAAAACAGATCAGAATTCAAAATGAGAGGTTACAAGGATATTTAGCCTGCAACTTGTTAGGGACCTTGACAAGGAACAAACAAAAAGATAAAACTTTCATGTGTTAGGGATTTATTTTTTAATGAAGTGCATTTCCTGTTTGCCCAGATGAAGGAATATACATCAGTGGGTCATAAATTATTGATTTGGAAATCTGAAACATGCAAACTCACACTTTGAACCTCTGATGGAGATGTTTTCCTTTCATTATGCAAAGAAAAACATAATATTGGAAGAGTAATTTCAATTTGGGGTGGGAAACTCACTAACGAGCATTTGTGCCTATCGTTTTAATTAGTTTGGAAGTAGAACCCAAAGTTTCTGATGTCTATATATAATAATTCTCCTTTTGTACAGGGTAAATCAGACATTTGTTTATATACATGAAGTGTACTTCAATTAGCGGTGATAGTTCCTGCTGAGAAGGACAATGTTAAGTGGTCCAGATATTATCATCTTTCCTTTATGTATCATAAGTTTTCAAACCATCTGGACCATATTATCCAGCTTGATCCAGCATATGATATCATAATATGTCTTGGCTAACTTTTTTTCCCATCTCTATGTCCTTCTAGGTTGAATTACAATCAATTAATTGTTTTGTAGTGATCCAAGAGACCATTTAGTTCTTTCTCATCATTTTAGAAGTTTAAAGACAACTGGGACTTGGAGAGGTAAAGGGACTTTTCCAGGGTCATACAAGCAGCAAACTTCACAGGTCAAGTTTTAATCTGGGTTCTCTTACTCCAGAGTGAGTGAGTGCCTTTTCCACTAATCACAGTATCTCACAACAGCTCTCTGAGAGAGGAAGAGTGAGGAAACTGAGGCTGAGGAATGTGAAAGGCTAAAAGTTATAGGAAACTCATTTTTGTCTTTTTATTCTGGAACATGGTAGGTGCTTAATCAAGGCGAGTTGGTTAATTAAACTTTCAGATGACTTTGTAAATTAAAAAAAAAAAAGTTACAGGATAACCACTTTTGTCTCTTTATCCTGGAACATGGTAGATACTTAATAAATGCAATTTGATAAATTAAACTTTCAGATGACTTCTTAAATTAAAAAAAGTTACAAGATACCCACTTTTGTCTCTTTATCCTAGAACATGGTAGGTGCTTAATAAATGCGAGTTGCTAAATTAAACTTTTAGATGATTTCGTAAATAAAAAAAATGTTACAGGAAACTCAGTGATGAAATAGATTGAGTACCTGGACTGGAGTTAGGAAGACCTGAGTTCTAATCCAGCCTCAGACACTTCCTAGTGGTGTAAACTCAGAGAAGTTAACCCCTGCCTCAGTTTCCCCCATTTTAAAATGGGCATCATGATAGCATTTACCTCCCATAATTGTTGTGAAGATAAAGTGAGATATTTGTAAACTCATTACCAGGTGCTAGTAGGAATTTAATAAATGATCCTTCCCTTTTCTGCTCTTCCCTTCCTTTTTCTTCTCTGACACACAAAATCCAAATATTGTTTGTATGAAGGTAACTCATTCTATTCTAATTATTCTACCTTCCCATTTCCCCCCCAAAAAAATATGAAAAGAGAATACATTAAATCTTTAAAAAATGGATGCAGCAATACCAATAATAGGTTGATGTTACATCACTCATGTATTCTCCTAGGACCAGGATGGCAGTACTTAAAGCTAAGAGAGAATTCACTAGAGGAAACCAATATTTTATGACCCATAAAATGCAGGTCTCACAGAAGATCAATAACTCAAGCAACTAAATAAATCCATAATTTGGATAAGCTATCAACCCCTTGTAGCAATCAAAGATTATATGTTGCTTCCCATTGGGAGGAAAGGTTAATCTCATCTTCTGCCTGAATTTTCATTGATATGATTCACATCCTGCTTATATTCTCCAATGGGACTCTGCTTCTTCCTGTTATGTTGTTAAATATCTGTTACTGTTCACTGTGACACAAATCCATTTTCCCAATGAGATGGTAGTGGTCCAGCAGGTGGAATTTCAATCCCAGTGGAGAAGTTTGTGAAAAATATACTTTTGTCTTTACTTCTGAAATAGAAGGCTTACATGGGCAGAAAGCAAAAGGAATTCCTGGTTTATGATGTCAGGAAAAAGTGGAGGGGCACAGGGCTAGAGAGAACCTGCCCCCAAATAATATCTAGAGTTAGTGTTTCTTTTGGGAGCTTCCAGTCTCAGCCTCATTTCATCCCTACTCAAGCAGGCAGAATCCTTTATCTGCCTCACTTTAAACTCTGAATGAAATACAAATAAAGGGAACTAGGTGGCTCCACAATTAGCATTCTGGGTCTGGAGTCAGGAAGAACCAAATAAGTTCAAATTCACACCCATTAGTTGGGTGACAGTGAGGAAGTCATTTAACCACTGTTGGTCTTAATTAATTGGAAGAGGAAATGGCAAACCACTGCAGGACCTTTGCCAAGAAAACCCTGGAGGCAATATGGTCCATGAGGTCACAAAGAATCAGACATGACTAAAAGACCAAATAACCACCACAAAATTCAAATCAAAAAATGCCAGCATTTTTCCCCTTTGGGAAATGACTTTTATTTTTATCATGTATATTTGTCCCTTCATCTGTTGAGGTATGTTCTGTTAGGGATCATATATGCTGATGTACTGATAATGAAGGACTTTTATTAAGATGTTTCCTTCTTGTTTTTTAATGGAGAAAAAAAATGTCACTATATATGGTACACATTGGATATCTATGGTTTATATATCTCCTTGTCTCTTTTCAACTGACTTATTTCCAAGGAAGAGGAAATAAGTGGAAACTTTCCAAAAGTCAATACCTTTCCATTAGATTTCATTCAGAAGGGGTCTAATTAATTAGGCAGGACATTGTATAATTCATTAATTGCAGATGGTGGAAGAGTGGATTTAGAGTCAGGAAAATCTGAGTTCAAATCTTGTCTCAAACTTACTATCTGTATGACTATGGATAAGTCAATTAAATTCTATAATGCTGTTTCCTCAACTGCAAAATTAGGATAATAATGGTCCCTGATGCATAGATTTTCTGAGAAATTGATGGGAGATTTTGTGTCTGTTTGTCTCTCCCTCTTTTCTCTTCTTCTCTTTCTCTCTCTCTGTCTCTCTCTCTGTCTCTCTCTGTCTCTCTGTCTCTCTCTCTC
>NC_058134.1:61048095-61114868 GCF_016433145.1 Gracilinanus agilis | reverse complement strand
TCCTTTCCTTTCCTTTCCTTTCCTTTCCTTTCCTTTCCTTTCCTTTCCTTTCCTTTCCTTTCCTTTCGTTGTTTTTTTTTTTCTTTACTTTACTCTCCATTGTACAGGCTTATGAGAGGAATCCAACTGTGGCTAATAAAGGGTTTTTTTTCCCTCCTCTCCCTTTTCCTTTATCTATCTTACTTTTTTAAAGATGATATCCCTTATCCTATTTGCTTTTGAGAATTGCCTCTTTGTAATGTGCTATAATCCAATTGTATTCCCCATACATTTTTCCATTGCCTCTTCTATAATTTTCAATTTTCCTTCTTTTTAGACTGTGTCATTCTATGAATTGTTGCAATACAATATAAGTAGAGTAGAATTTTTTAAAAAATAATTAGGCCATTGTTTGGAGGAGAATTTGAAGACATTCCAAGAACTTGATGATTTCACAAAGTCATTCCGGGTCCCACTCTTTCTCCTTTCTCCATTGTGGGCTTAGTTCACTGTCCCTTTGTAGTATGAAATTCAGGAATGTACAGGTGCTCCTGTATATATCTTTGTGGATTGTCAGCTAGGCTGGATATTATTATCGAGATGAGTAACATGCTTCATCTGCTTGGTTCTTCCTGTGTCAATATTTAGATCAAACTCTTTTCAGTGATTATGCCCTCATTTAGAAGATTAACCTACATTATAGGATTTGACTCAGTTAAACAAACCAGAGTATTAGCAGAGCCTTACCATCTGTATTCTTCTTCAATTTAGCCTCTGTACAGTATTTCCTTTATGACTGGTGCAAATACCTTTGATGGGAAAATTTATCACCTTATTTTCTGATATTAATGACCAAATGGTCACCAAACAAGGTTATCTCTTCTATTTTTCAAGAACTATTTTGACATATATAAGGAATACAGTGTCTGAAGCAGGAGTGAACTACTATGTATTCCATTGTCTACTTATTGAATATCTAAAAAGTTGATAATCCCAAGTTCTCAGAGGCATCTAAAAGCATAATATCTGGTGGACCCCACTGGGTTGGCATGGCCTCAAGTATAGTCTCAGTAAGGGATTTTATATCTTTTGTCCAAAGATGATTTAGATCATTATAATTATATGATTATTATAAATTTTCAGGGACTCATCCCTTAATTTGCTACAGGAATGATGGAATTTGTGACTAATTGTCAAGATGCTATATTGTCTTGGAATGGTCTTTCTTTGCAGTGCTGATGGGAGTAGCCCTATAGAACAGCAGATCACTAAAGAGTAAAGGAAAAAATGTAAGTTAACACAATAAAATAATGTAAAATATCACATATTCATTATTTTTATTGCCATAAGATGTCACATCTCAACCTAAAGATTAATAAGCTAAGACTCTTAGACACAGCTTCTAGGAAGAGGTTTAAGGTAGGGTTTAAGGTAGGTAAAAGACCCTCCTGCCTTTAGGGTTCTCTCTGTGCAGGGATATTGTCAGGTCTTGTTCCTCATCTAAGAATCCAATTTCTGAATATTTCCTGAGGCAGTACTCCATTTCTCTAACTCAGTGCCCTAACCTCTGACCCCAGGATGTTTACTTTGCTTACCTAGATTATTTCATCTCTGTCGTGTATTGGAAAGGATAGCTTATGAGCAGTTCTTTGAAGCCTTGCTCCAGCCTTCCAACTTTTCTCTCCAAGACCCACATCCATGGCTATATGACTGTAGACCAATCTACCCACCAAAATAGTTTCCTTTGCCTCTACACTGTTAATAATTATCCAGGTACTCTGTCTCTGCCATTAATTGATACAATAATGAAGTGAGATTTTAAAAAAACAATTTTTAAAATCTATATTTCAAATGGAAACACTGGATGTTGGCACACATTGTTAATAATAGTTAGGCAGGATCATGGCATTTCTTATAGAAATAAATCTATGAAATGTCCAGATTAAGTACTAAAATGCCCCCAAACCCAATATTCCTTTTTTAATATTTCATCAAACAAGAGAATATCAACCTGCATCCAATAATAAGACGAAATGTAATAAAGGGAAACCCTTACTTTGACATTAAAAATAATCATTTCCCCAAATACAAGTTTGGAGAGTTGTGAATACGTGGCAGTTCACTTTGATATCATTCAGAGCAGCAAGCTCATTGTATCACCAAACATACATAAGCAACTAAAAAAGCTAACAGAATTTTAGGAGGCAAGAAGAGAATGGCAGTGTGGCGTAGTGGATAGAAAGCTGGCCTCAGAATCATGAAGGTCTGGGCTTATTTCAAATCTCTGACACTTACCAGCCATGTGACAGATCATTTGTTCTCTCAGAAGCTAAGATAAGGTATTGGTTTCCAATCTGAACAGGTAAATGGGATTTCCTCAACAAGTACTTCTGGCAAGAAAATCACCAAATTGGATTAAAAAAAAATCATAGATCACATTAAGCATGCACTCAGTTCTGATCAGACTACATATGGAATATTGAGTCTTTATTTCTGCATTCTACATTTTCAGAGGGTCATTGATCAACTTAAAAAAGGACATCAAGAATGGTAAAGTTCCTGGAGAACATGGTATAAGATGATAGGTTTAAGTAATTGGAAACATTAAAACAGGAAAAGATAAGATATTGGGGAGGCATACTATACACTTTAATATTTGAGGGGGGGATTATAATTTGGGAGGATTATTTTTCCTTTTTGTCCTCAGAAAACAAAGCAATGGGCTGAAGTTTGTTGAAGTTTCCAAAGTCCTGATTTTAGTTCTATATAAAAAGTAGCTAATGAATTACTTTATTATTTAGTCTTTCCCATTGTAATTTTTTTCTTCCCTTAACTCTTTTCCTGGCTCTCTCATTATCATTACCTAGTTGAATTGAAATTAAATAATGAGCATGTAGAACTTATCACATACCCATCTTTCTATCACCTTTGCCTAGGTCCTCTGTCTTCTGAATGGTAAAAATCTTCACCCTTTCCAATCTATCTCAGTCATCCTACATTTGTTCAGCTATTTTCTCGTCATGCTATTAGCCATGTTCTTCCCCCCTTCTCCAATTTCTGACACTAAATTTGGGAATAATAAATAATATTACCATTCATGTCAATCAGTTGCTCACTTCCCTAATCAACTGATATCCATTAACCCACTCTCACATTTATCATTATCATCATCATCCTGCCTTTCTCTCTTAGAAAGGAAGTTCTTTGAGGGCAATAATTTTCTTACTTCATGTAAGAAGAAGCAAGGTTAAATGTTAAACAGAGAATGTTATCCTGGAGGTAATGGGGAGCCACTGGAGTTTATTGGGGTAATCTGGTTAGATCTACATTTTTGGAAAATTATTTTGGCGGCTGAGTGGAACGTGAACTGGGAGAGGACAACAAGAAGGCATTTCTAGGCATTTTGCCTTCATGACTTCACATATGGAGTATTGTGAAGTATTAATGTGGGAAAGACATTAAGACTGAATGTATAAGAGAATAGCAAACAAGATGGTATAGGACTCAAAATCATGTCATACAAGGATATATTGAAGAAATTGGGACATTTAACCAAGAGAAAAAGACAACCTAGGGAGAAAATGGTGGTTGCCTTCAAATAATTAAAGGACCTTGGGAAGTAATTTGTGTATTAAAATCTTTTGGAAGATCTGTTTGATTTGCTCCTTAGTTCCAGAAAATTAAACTAGGAAAAATAGTTTGACATTGCAGAGAAGCAGATTTGGATTCCATATAAGGAGAAACCTATCCAAAAGTAGAATGATTTCTCTCAGAGAGGCAATCACTTCTGTACCCTTTGGCATCTTTAATCAGAAATGAGATGACTACTTGTTTAGAAGATTATGGAATAAATTCGCATTCCAATATCCCTTGAAATTGAGAACATTTGTCATCCCTCCTTCCCAATTCATTTGATTCCATGATATTATGGAGACTTGAATTCCTAGGATGATTGGGAGCATTTTGATGACTACTCTAAAAAGCACTGAGAATGAAGAGGGGAAACAAGTTTAAGTGGGAAAAATAAGAAGTTTGCTAAAGTTTAAATGTTGTGAAAGGAATGGCCCTTAATATTAACTAGAAGAAAGGGTGAGACATGAAAAGGAGAATCAACAACATCATTAAGGTAAGACATTTATAGCTAATTGCTGCTTTTCTCAGGTAGTTAAACTTATTCAGCCTTCTTCCCTGTGCATTTGTAATATTAACCAAGAGTAGGATAATGGCTAAAAAGGGCATTGTCTTTTTTCAAAGCTCAATCATTATGCATGATGGACAGATTTAGAGGGTGATCTTTCTAACATCATTGATACCCTTGGTAGTAAATCAGTGGCATTCAGATTTTAATCATGTCAGGATCCTAGAGTCATGCCTTTATAACTTCCCAATGACATCCACCATGCGTTCATTCATGTAGCTCAGTGTCTTTAAGCTGTTTGGGAATGCTTTAAGCTTCCCAAGTGACTTATTCAGAACAGTGGTTACACGGTCATTTTCGCTCGGTGGTATTAGAGTGTTGTCATAGAAAGAAATTTCTCAAAGGAAAGGATAAGAAAAATCCATTCCTGACAAATAAATAGTTCTGAATGACATCAATCCAATTAGCAGCTTTCCAAACAGACCTTGAAATGAAATGAATGAATTCAGCATAACCAAAGAGAAAAAGGGTTGTTAAGTTGATGAATTACCCTATTGTGTTTCTCTGCACAATTATTTTGGCAAGATTCTTGATGAGGATTTGTAAGTATCACTAAAGCAAGTATCTCCAAGGAGCAAAAAAAAAAATGAAAACATATTATACTCTAAAAAAGAAACTGAATTTAGGATGCCATACCAAAGCCATCAAAACTTGCCTTTTTTTGCAAGGAACTGTTTAAATTAATCATCAAACAGAAATATACTCACAAACAAACACAAAATGCTACAGTATGACTAAAGTTTAGATCATTGCTGTGGCTGTTTAAATACAATAGAGGCATGCTCAGCAACACAAACAATCCTAAAATATGCTACATATGAAAATTTTCATAAAACTGAGACTGATCCATAGTATCTACTCTTATTTAACAGGGGGATGTATATATGGGCTGAGAGAAGAAAGAGAAGAGTGGCGTTCATGTTGATACCTTTTACTTAAGATAACTTTTCCCTTGGCACAAAGGATGCCCACTAGTCAACTCTAAAAGCGCCTTCTCCAAGGTTATTAGATCTAATGATTTTATTCTCTGGTCTCACTTTTCTTGACTTCTCCAGCATATGAAACTGTCGATTACCTTCTAATTACGCTTTCTTTTTTGAAATATTCCAATATTGGTAACCATAGGAATTAAAATTATTTTTCATCTTCCTTGGTCACCTCTCTCACCATTCTTTCTCAGGCTCTATTTCTGTTTCCTAATGTTTATATTGATAATCCCTAAGACTGTTTTGGGCTTTTATACCCTTTCCAATCTACACCTCTTCTTTTCTCTCTTTACATACTCTCTTAATGATTTTATCATCATACTTCAGTTAAATTATCTTAATAAATAATATTTCCAGATCTATAGGTTCCACTCTTAGTTGCTATTGGAACTCTAGTACTATATCCCCAACTAATTTGTGGGCATCTTCATCAGGAGGTATCATCAATATTTCCAAATCAACATATCACAAATACCACTCATTATCTTATCTAAATCCATCCCTCTTTCCCTCTATATCAGTGGTTCTCAAACTTTTTTGGCCTATCGCCCCCTTTCCAGAAAAAAATATTACTTAGCCCCCTGGAAATTAATTTCTTTTAAATTTTAATAGCAATTAATAGGAAAACTAAATGCACCTGTGGCCATCACTGCCTCCCTGGATCTCTGTAGCACCCACCAGGGGTCAGTGGCGCCCACTTTGGGAATCACTGCTCTATATTAAGGGCACCTTAATCATTCAAGTGATCCATTTCTCAACCTTGAAGTCATCCCAGACTCTTCCATATACTCATTGTCTGATTCCTAAAAACCAATCAGTTGCAACAACTTGACAGTTTTATCTCTAGAATGTCTTTTGCATGTCCTCATTCTTTCTTACTCATATAACCACCATGTTAATTTGGGCTTTTAATGCCATTTGATTTATTTACTCTTTTGCAACATCTTTCAAATTTGTCCCTAGCTTCCATTCTATCATTCTGAAATCATTAAGCAAGTTACTTAAAAAGACATGTGAAAGCTTTTTCAACATTAGAGTAAGAATATCAACAGTGATCTGATTCATTATGAGGCTGACTTGGAGAAAAAGAAAACTCGTAGCCCCTAGCTCAGACAATTACTAATTGTGTGACCATAAATAAAGTCACAACTATTTGCTTCCTTTTCCTTTTCTAGAATAATAGCACTAGCTCCCAGGGATGTTGTGAGTAAAAATAAGATGATATTTGTAAAATGCAGCTTAATGCAAAGATCTATATAATTATTATTATTATTATTATTGCTACTACAACAACTACTACTACTACCTCTTGTCATATGTCTGCTTGCTGTCACTAGATAAACGTCATATTTAAAGCACCAAGTATTAAGTTGATATACTCTATTATTCTGATTACCATTTGTCATCTTTTCCTCTATCTCACACTGTCCTTGAAGAAGTAGAAAGGAGCTGAGCAGGATTGAAGGCCACTTTGTATATATCTGTAGGTAGTCAGGGTTTTTAATCAACGTGTCTATGTGCACTGGCAACACACCTTTATTCAAAACCTCTGGAAATAAATGCAACAAGTTGATGAGACCCAACTCTCCTACCGTGATGAAATCTGCCAGAACACATAAATACCATTTATTTTTTAAAGCATTCACATGAAATTAGTTTCCATCACAGCACAGTGTATACCGAATCCTTATACGAAGTCTCTTAAATGAAGTATTTGTTTGTGGTTCTCACAATTACAACCACACTTCCTCCCCAGTATCCTGAGTGCTAACTCAATGCAGATTCTTTATATTCTTGGAAAAACTGAGACATATACAAGAAAAAAATTCTGATGCTTTAAAAAAATTCTGTTGGTTATTTTTGCTGACATCTTGTACTATTTCAAAGAGCCCTGCTTCAACTTTTTATCTTAAGACACTAAGCAGAAAAACTTTCCTTAGAGATGTTCATCCATATCTATGACATTTCATCTGTTTTCAATAAAATATGCTGGTAAGTAAGATATAGTGGTTGTCAAGACCAATGAGTTTGTTTTATGCTAAAATGCATAATTTAATAGTCTTCCTTATTAAAGGTGACTTGCACAGTTGAATGTTCATACTGTAGCTCACAATTTAGGTGTTTGCCTTAGTATGCAGCCATATAATTCAATACAGTAAGCAAGTTGAAGAAGATCCTTGAGAAGAGGAGAAATGAATGTGATGGATCCATAAGTCCTAATATATTCAGCATGGAGGCTGTAATATGTGATCAGGATGAGTCATCTGGGAATATCTCAATGGTTTATAAGGACCTGGGTTCAAATTCCACTATTGATGATGATTTTGTCAGACCACTTAGTCTCTTTGAGACTCAGTTTCCTCATCTGCAAAATGGAATAGATGATGTCTAATATCCCTCCTAATTTTAAATTTATGTTCCTATTATTAATTGTCTTCACAGAAGAAATCATTAGCTAATGAAAAACTGACATCTTTTATAAAATATATTAACTTTACAGCTTTATTTTAGCAGGATTAGTAGAAAATATAATATTGTAGCTTTTGAGTTCCACAACTGAAAAGGGATCAGGAATTTGTAGAGAGATCCAGTAAAAACTACAAAGATGACATTACAGTGTCATAGATTGTCATAAACAATGATTACAAGTAGAAACTGTGATAGTATGTTAAAGATTTTTTTATCACTTTTGCTAGTTATTCTTTTCCTCACCTCTGAGAGCAGATATCCTTAAGATTCTGTCCTGAGCCCCTCTTCTCTTTCTGCATTCCATTCTGTTATTTGATGAGTTCATTTGTTCCTATAACAGTGATGGCAAACCTATGGCACACATGCCAAAGATGCATTTGCGCTGTCCCTACCCCCACCCCCGAGTTTGTTACTAGAAAGGCAGAGGTACTGGATCAGAGCTACTCCCTTCCCCTCTCTACCCTGCCTGAGGATATTTCTCACTTCACCTGCCCCTCCACCCATCAGCCCAATGGGAGTGCTTCCTCCCTCCCCACTGTGATAAGATGGAAGGAGTAGCTAGTACTTGGTGTGAGGGTGGCAGGGCATGGCACACAGTCTTTAAAAGGTTTGCCATCACTGTCCTATAGGCTCAATTACCATCTTTAACAAGGTATAAGACCCACATACATATGTCCAGACCTAATCTCTCCTGTGAATTCTAATCCCCTGCTGCCAGCTACCTGTTAGATATTTCCACTTGGGTGTTGCATAGACACCTTAGACTAAACAGTTCAGTATGGAAAATATTACATTTCCACCCCAAAACATCCATTTCTCATACTTCCCTTTTTCTGTTCAATGTAGGATATTATAATTTTAGTGCCACAGAATTGATGATTTCAATTTTTGGTACTATAGAGGACTTTTGAGAATTCCCTAGGCAGCAAAGAGGTCAAGTCAGTCAATACTTAAAGAAATGAAGTCACTATTCATTGGAAAGACAAATCCTGGAGATGAAGCTTAAACACTTTGGATTCATGATGAGAAGACTGACATGGAGAAATACAGAAGGAAAAAAGAAGGGGTGGCAGAGAATGAAATTGGATAGTGTAATGGAAACAATGAACATAAACTTGGACAGACTTAGAGAGATAGCAGATCACAAACATGGCATGCTATCAATGGTCAAAGGGTTACAAAGAGTGAGACATGACTGAATGATTGGACAACAAAAAATATGTTGTCATAAAGTTTAGAATGATTTTTTCTACATTTCCCCCTTTTATCTTTTCCCTTGATTATATCTAGCATATAATCTGTAAAAATAGAGCTAGCATAAACTATTTGAATGTAAGCAATGCCAGTTATCTAGGGAATGATGAAGGAAAGGAGAGAAAGTATAGCAGGACAAAAATTCACCAGGTTCTAGGGTGATAGCATATTTTATCTATGAAAGTCACTCACTAGGTAATTTATTGATTAAGGCAAGGCTACAACAGATCATGATTATATTCAGTTCAAGATATCTGTGCTGCCATCAGGGCTCCAAAGTTCCCAAGTTTCCCTATCTTTAGCCTCCTATTATTCTTCAATCTTCCGTTCTACCTGAATGAAATTTTAATTTCTATTATTCTCCTTACCAGAAAGTGATTAGGTATTTTATTTTAAAAAATGGTGACTAGTTATTGTACAACTCTAGCAAAAAGGAAAATTAGGCTTTAAATATGATCTGATAGATTTAGGTTAGATTCCACCATCATCCCCTGAATCTTCTCTATAACATAGACAGGGAAAGGGTTAATCCCTTTCATGATTTATTTTCTGTTTTAAATTTTAGGTAGGTTATTAGAATGAAATTTCCTAATAAGTCATACTCCTATGATAGCCACCAAATTGGAAGACTTGATATTTCCTTGAGCAATTTCATGGGAAATAGCAAGAATTGTGACCTTATTTCTTACACATATGGTTAGGAAAAAAAAGTAAAAGTCTGAATCTTAAAAGATATGTTACAACAATGAGATTGAATATTTAGAGAAGTCATGCTTAAAATTAGGATAAACAATCATTCAAAAAAATTCCTGAAAATTCCTCTTTCCTATGATGAGACACTAAGGAATGTGCTATTATCTTTAGTGCATAAGTTGATATTTTTAGGACTTTCTAATTCTGGTGTTCATCCAAGCAGAATCAGTTTCCTTGTCAACTGTTTGATAATCACTAAGGACTATAAACTTGGAGTATTTTTCATTCTGAAAAGTAAACCACACTATTAGTTCTCTAATTCTGAAGATGGGTTCTCATCCTTAGTAAAAAGCAACACTCTGCACATTTTACATGTTACTATTCCCCAAATTTTACATAAAATATTGATAATCTCTCTGAAATAAATCTCAGAGGCCAAGGCCAATCCCCCTCATTTTTAGGTGAAGAAATTGATGTTCACAGAGGTTAATGAGCTTACCCAAGGCTACATTAATAGTAAATATCAGATGTGGATCTTGAACCCAGGTCCTTCACTACTGCACTATTCTGTCTTCTACATAGATAAATATAAGTAATATAGGTTATAATAATATCAGAGGGTGGTATTTCTCACTTTCCCATCAAAATATTCATATTGATTTTGTATAGATGACATTCCTCAAAGAAACCACAACTGCACAAATATGGAGACTCCTTCCCCTGGTGTACAATGAGGTTGTATTTATTAATTTTTAATTAATTAATAAATATATAATTAATAACATATATAAAATGTTAATATAATAATTAATTATAAATTAAATAAGCTTCACATATTACTACTGTGCATGATTCTCATTTATTTATTTGTTTGTTTATTCTATAAATCCAATAAAGAAAGCCCACTCTATATGCTATAGACTGTTCCCTATTTACTATATCAGCAATACCAGGTTAGTATTGGATATGTCATCTATTGTTTCTCCTTTTCCTTTATCATTAGTCCAACACCTTTTAAGGCATGCATTTATCAATGCCTTTTGCATTGCTTCTTATGGGCAAGTCATCATGGGTAATATGCTACAGCCTTTAAACCTCATATTTCTTTTCAATGCATTAGTTTTGTGTTATTTGTAATTTTTTTAGTTACTTTGCCATTATCATCATCATGATCACTCACTGAGAAAAAAAAATACTGCAGGCTATATAAAAGAAGCTGGCTCTAAAATGAATTAACTTTATATTGGGGTTCAATGTAATGAGGTTCAAATGATGATTTAGAGAAAATCTTTTACAAAATTAATGTGCTGTAGAGGATATTCCAAAAGTCTTTTTAAGTTTTTGGAAGGCAGAAGCACCTAAAGCAAATACAGGAGACTCAGAGAAAACTGAGGATCCCTCCTCTCTCCTGCTCTCGACAACTTGACCCTGTCTTTAATGCAGATGTAGAGTATTGATGTCCACCAAGGAGGAGAGAATCCTACACTAATGGATTTGGAGACTCCAGTTGCATTCTCATAGCTTAAACTTCTATTAGAAAACTTTGGACATACTGCATAAATATCTCTTAGTCTTATTAAGAATGAATTTCCTCTATCAATAATTGGAAATAAGTCTTGATCAATGACACATCTAAAAACCGGTGGAATTGTGCATTGGCTATGGGAGGGGGATGGGAGGAGGAGAGGGAAAGAACGTGAATCATGTAACCATAGAAAAATTTTCTTAATAAAAAAAATGAAAAAAAGAAAAGAAAAAAGAAAAAGTGAAAAAAGAAAAGAAAAAAGAATTAATTTGCTAAACACACACACACATATATATGTATGTATATATATACATATATATATATATAACAGCATATACAGTTTATGGCTACAGAAATATTTTTTACTTTGATATTGGAGTGTGTATGGGTGGACCAGCTGTCAAATGTTGGTATAGAGTCCTCAAGGAGGAGAAAGAATCCAGTGCTACATGCTTCTCTGCCTCCTGTATCTTTTTCAATAGAGTGGCTTCTGTGGTGTTGGGAAGACTTTGTAGTCACCATGTTGTTAGCTGCTAGACCCCTCCTACTGCTAAAGAATTATTTGAAGTTGTACATCCATGACCTTTTTGAAAAAAAATTGATAGTTGCATAGAGTGCTAAAATTGTTATAATGAGCTATCCTAAAGATTGAGCCATGTGTCAAGGGAAGGAATTTGGAGACCAGGAGGCAAATTTGAGCTCACTGATAACACCGAGGACTAGTGGGGATAGAACCTCTATTTGTTATATGGCTCTACAGGGATATACTTAATTTTGTAATAATCTAATAAATGTAGGATGAAATTGCACTTTTTATTATGAAGTTATACTCATGTGAAGGAATGTAGGAATTACTCATAGGAAGAAGAATGTGCACATAACAAAATTATCTCCCCCACCATCAGGTGCAAACAGATGTATTTTATAATAGGGAAAAGGTGAAAAAAAGTAGAAAGACCAAGCAAATCTGTTAGTTCCCTAGAAATGAGATATTCTTCCCACTATGGTCCATCCTCTTAGAATCCAGACAGCCAACCAACTTGGAAGCAATCATCAAATGAACCTCAGGAAATTTCTCTTATCATCTCTTCTTAGTTTAGAGCAACAAATTAAAAATTAAAAAATTAAGAAAGAGAAAAGGAGATCTAATAATCAGCAAAGGGAAGCTTAGTTTAGAGAGAGCATTTGAGTGAAGATAAAAGAAGGCAAAAGCTAACAGGATATTTTTTAAGTCTATACTACAGACCACTTGCACAGAAAATGAGAAAAAAAGAAATCAGGAAATATATAATGTGTGGCATGTAACACAATAAAGTACAATGCAAGAATGATTATTCAGACAGCTCCATGAACTTTTTTTGCAAAACAAAGCAGTTAATCATTTCCTCACTTGCTTTACTGATAATTTCATAATTTGAATGAAAAAGGAATTGGTAAGTAAGATTCTTTTTCTATGTCTGATTTTCTCCAACAAAGAGTAATTGATTAAAGGGGGAAAAATTAATCACTTCTTTGTGATAAGTGACCAGCCTATTTTATCTTAAGGCCTGGATACTTTATTTAACCTCTCTAAGCCTTAGTTTCCCTGTCTGTGAAATGGGGTTGATAACATTAAAGAATGGTTGTGAAAGCAAATTGAGGTTATGTATATAAATCATTATCCAAATTTTAAAGGACTAGCTAAATGTTAATTATTGCTGATATTTTTATTGTTAATCTTGATCATCTTCTAAACTGTCATATATGAGGGGGAAAGTCTTATATTGTTCTCTTTGTAAACCTTGGATTTTTGAAGGATAGTGATTACTGGTAGGCAAAATTCTACAAGTTTAATGATTCTGAAAACACAAAGAAAAACCAGTCCTGATGACCAGGGTAAGTTAGGTAAGAGGAGAAGATGTAGATGTGCAGTAACTTCATTAAACAACTTTGCACATTAGTCAGTCAATCCAGAAATTCCTATTTTGTGCCAAGGAGACACTGTGCTATGAGACAGGGATTCAAATATAATGGATGAAAGGGTCCTTACTGGCAAAGAGCTAATATTCTGTCTTAAACTTTTAAAAGACATGCACAAATGATGAAAGGAAGATCAGGTAATGCCTGGTTTGTGTTATGGTCCCATAATGACAATATGGGCC
Organism: Gracilinanus agilis; assembly: GCF_016433145.1. Classification (NCBI taxonomy): domain Eukaryota; kingdom Metazoa; phylum Chordata; class Mammalia; order Didelphimorphia; family Didelphidae; genus Gracilinanus; species Gracilinanus agilis. Next base: position 61,101,623 of record NC_058134.1, on the reverse strand, counting down.
TACTATACTACAAAAATAAATAAACAAACAAAAGAACAAAAAATTGCATTATAAGTGCCAAAATTTACATTAAACTGAAACTAATGTGATAAGCTAAGGCTGCCAGCAACAACAACAAAAGGTTAACAATGGAGAAGGCAAACCACTTTGATTTTGATTCTAAAAACTCTGCCAAAGAGAACTGCTTTTTAATTGGAAAGGAACAAATAAACTTGGAAAGCAGGTAGTTGACATGCAATATAAAAGAGCAAGAAAACATTTAGCTACCCTTCATGAGTTAAATTCATTGGTTCTATACAAATAAACCAGGCAGATGTAATTTGAGTTATTCTCAGTGATCTCTGAAAGACTGTGTAGAGATCATGTAGAAAAGAAAAAGGGGAGACTTAGTTTTCAAAAAAACACACAATTACCTATATCATATCACATATTAACTTGGAATAGGAGAGGGGTGGGAATGATGGGGGGAACATGAATTACAAACTGTCAAAAAATGATTTTTTGAAAATTATATCATGTAATCTGGAAAAATTAAAAAAAAAAACCAAAAAAGTCTAAAAATTCTGTGCCATTAAAATTGACTTTGATTCCTTATACAGTTTTAGTCTATATTATTAAAAGCACATTTGATAAACAACTACAAAATGAAGTAGAGACCCTAAAGAGTCAGTGTTATTTCCTCAAGAGAAATGAATTCCAGTTGCTTTTTAGACATAGGCATTAAACTGGTAAATCAGGGGATGCTCTCAGGACACTGCAATAATGTGTTTAGTTCTGTGTACTACTTTTCAAGAAATACATTGATAATACAGAAAGCATATGACAATCAGTGTGATGAAAAGCTTTACATTCACATTATATAATGGACAGTTAAAAGAACTTAAGACCTTTAACCTGGGAAAGGGAAAGATGGTTATATTCTACTATTTGAGAGGTTGTTCTATGGAAGATAATTAGATTTATTTTCCCTTGTTATTTTGAGGTAAAACTAAGAGAATTGAATAGAAGCTATATAAATGCAATTTAGATTTGATATAAGAAAAAACTTTTCTAATGCATAGTTATTTCCAAGGGGAATGGATAGCCAAATAATCTAGTGGGTTCCCCCTTACTAGAGGTCTTTAGGAAATAATTGAATGACTACTTGTTGGATACATTGCAGTGAAGATTCTGGTTTTGACTTTTTCCCAAATACAGTATCTTTGTGATTTTGTGAAATACTTACTATCAAAATCTTTATGACTCTATAAGTTATGTGCAGCAAGTTTTACTGTTTATAAAGAATGCTTCTTCAGATAAGGAAGAGAGCAGCCTCCAGAAGTATTTGACTGGGGTAATGTTGATGTCCTGGAAGAACATTATATTCAGAATTCTGTTAATTTCCCAACTTTTAGAAATTTACATCTAAAGAATTAATTAATATTTTATTTCAAGCTGGTTAGATGGCAAAAGTCCCCACTCCATTATTAAATGTAAAAAGAGAGATACCAAGAACTATGGATAAGAAAAACATTTCTTAGTGTCCTGACCGGAAAATAAATTATCCAGAGCTAAAATGTTTTGTGTCTGTCAACAGCAATAAAGTTTCATGTACCAGTAATATAGACTAAGGGCTCTGGGCAGCCTTCAACCTTCACCCCATTTTCATGCATTCAGCTCACAGACAGTTATCCTTTGGGCTAGAAATTTTCTGGGCTTGCTTTCAGCCTTCAGGTAAATTCTTCTGGCATAATGTGAACATGAGCAACACATGGATGGAAAATCATTTTTCCATTTTAGCCACATACTCAGGTTTATTTTTGTATTTGGATAATTTGAAGAGCAAACGAAGTTTCCATATGTGTAATTTCTAGTAAGGAAAGAACTAATGGCAAATGGAGGTAGGGAAATCTACACATCTTAGTTGACAAATAAACAATTCAATGATGGTGATTGAATACTCACAGCCAACAATTTCAAGAAATAGATTCTCTCATTTACATGGAGCCATGGGCTTCCCCCTCATATTTTTTAGGCATGGATACAATTTTTAATAATTCTTTTCTGACTTTATGATCTACATTCTCTCCCTCCCTCACACATGATTCTTCCCAAGATAGCATACAATATGATATGGGCTATACATGTGCTATCATCCAAAATGTATTTCCTCATTCATCATATTATGAAAGAACACACATATTGCTTATATTTGAAAAATAACTCAGGAAGGAAATGAAGTGAAAATGGAATGCTTCAATCTACATCCATACTCTATCAGTTCCTTCTGTGGTAGTAGATAGCCTTTTTCATCATGCCTTTCAAATTTTTCTGTAGAGTTTGTTCTTTACTGATAAGCATAGCTTCCTTTCTTTTCCTTCTCCTAGGCTTAGTTTTCCTTCCTTATAAAAAAAAACCAAACCAAACCAAACTATATGCAATTCAGTTGTAATAGTGGCACTCTTAAGTTTAAAGACAAAAAAAAAACAAAACAAAACATAATATGATTTTTAGCTGCATGTCTCTTTTTTCAGCAATCTGTGTATTACATTTTTTGCCCCTTCTCTTTCTATATAATGTTTTACATAATGCTTTATGTAATAAATAATGCTTTACATTTTAAAAAGTCACTCAAAAGCAGAATGTATCCTATAGAATTTATGAAACATTGTAGTTCTTATTCTGTATGTATATCTTTCTAAGGAAAAAAAGGACTCTTCATTTTTGTGTATAAGTGTTATACTGTCTCCAAAGTGAAAAGATTATTACATTTGGAGGCAGGAGTTTCAAACCTCAACTCTAACTTTCCCAGCATGACAACTTTCTTCTGCCCTACTGCCTGTATTCACCTAATTAATGAGGTACTCAAGTATCTCCACTCATCAATTCCCCTTTATACTTTGTGCTTTGGAAATTATAATCTAATTAAACTCTACTATTCCTGGAAAGGATTTGTCAACTGATTATTATGGACTGGCGATACCTTCCTCATGACTTCCTAGATTACACTACTCCTTTCCCATAATTCTTTACCGTGTGTTTGTCTTGTCCATTAGACAATAAGTTCCTTAAGGGCAGAAACTCTTTTTGGTTTTTTCTTTAGTGGTATGCTCAGGACTTAATACAATGCTTGGTTAATAGTAATCAATAAATTCTTATTCATTCACTCTCATCTCTAAAAAGGAGATCATAAAACATATAGCACCTACTTAATAGGATTGTTCAGGGGTTTTAATGGGATAAAACATATAAAGTAATTGGTAGTTATTAAAGCATGGTTTAAATTGAATTTGTACCTAGGAACCAAATCTTTTTTTTCCCTTCCACATAAGTCTTAGCACACTTTCATAACTTACACTTCTTAGGATTTGCAAAAGGCTTTCCTTAAGACAACTTGGAAATGAAATTTTATTCCATTTGGTACTGAAAAAAATTAAAGCACAAGTCTCAAGTGTCTAGCATGGTGTTATACACCTAGTAAGCAAGAGTCCAGAGGAGCTAAGCCCAGGCTTTTCATTTACAAGCCCTGTACCTTATTCTACTATAACATACATACCCTGGCACTACAATCATTCAATCAATAAACATTTCTTAAATTTTTACTCCAGTGATGGTGAACCTATGGCATGAGTGCCCAAGATGGCATGTAGAGCACTCTCTGGCCACCCTCCCTGCCCCCTGCCCACCAAAGTTCATTACTAGAAAGGCAGAGCTGCTCCCCTCTCCTTCTCTACTGTGCCTCAAGACATTTTTTCCTATCCCCTATCCCTCTGCCTAGCAACTAACGGGAGCACACAGTGGGGTAAGATGGGCGGCTCACAGGATGCAGAGCTGGAGGGGAGCAGAGTGCTCAGGCTACTACCCTCCCCCTCTCTACCCACTGAGGACATTCCTCACTTTACCTACCCAGCAGCCAATGCAACGAGTTCCTCTCTCCCCTGTGTGGGGTAAAGAGAGGCAGGGTGTGACTGGCCCTCTTTGCAGAACTTCCAATGGGCTCTGGTTGGAATACCTGAAGTCAGTCACATACTGGGGTTTGACTGGGGAACCAAGAATGTGTCCAAGTTTGGACTATAAAACTGCAATCACTAAATAGGACCCAAGAAACACACACACACACACACACACACACACACACACACACACACACACTCATATCCTAAAACTTAAGATGATATATCAACACAATAGGAACCCTAGGATTCCAGAAAAAAAAAGCCAATAATTAAGTACAATTGCCTGGCTTAAACAAATAAATAAGTAAAAATGAACAAGCAAAGGAGAAAGAATACAACTACTAATAGCTTCTATAGGGACAGAAAAGATCTTGGCTCAAACTCTGAGGATAATGAAGTAAAAACTCCTACTTTAAAAACAGCAAAGAAATTTGATGAATGACCACAAGCTCAAAAAGAGCTTTTGGAAGAGCTTATTTTTTTTAATTTTTTAGTTAGAATACTTTTCCATGGTTACATGATTCATAATCCTCTCCACCCCTGTTCTCTCCTCCCCTCTTCCAAGGCTGACAAGCAGTTCCATTGAGTTATACGTGTATCATTGTTCAAAACCTATTTCTATATGATTTATATTTGCATTAGAGCAATCTTTACCATCAAAACCCTAATCACATCCCCATCATACTATGTGGTTGATCATATATTTTTCAGATGCATTTCTGCTCCCATGGTTCTTTCTCTGGATGTGGAAAGCATTCTTTCTCCTAAGTTCTTATGGATTGACCTGGATTGCTGATGGTAGAAAAGTCTGTTACATTTGATTGTGCCACAGTGTATCAGCCTCTGTGTACAATGTTCTGGTTCTGCTCTTTCGCTCTGCATCATTTCCTAGAGGTCTTTCCAGTTCACATGGAATTCCTCCATCCTTTTGGCACAATAATATTCCATTACCATCAGATACCATAATTTATTCAGCTATTCCCCAATCAATGGACACTCCCTCATTTCCAAATTTTTGCCACTACAAAGAACACAGCTATAAATATTTTTGTACAAGTCTTTTTTCCTTATTATGTCTTTGGGATACAAGCCCAGCAGTGTTATGGCTGGGTCAAAGGGCAGGCAATCTTTTAAAGCCCTTTGGGCATAATTCCAAATTACCCTCCAGAATGGTTGGACCAGTCAACTCCACCAACAGTGTATTAGTGTCCCAATTTTGCCACATCCCCTTCAACATTTATCACCTTCCTTTGCTGTTATATCAGCCAGTTTTCTAGGTGTGAAGGTGGTACCCTACGGTTGTTTTAATTTGCATTTCTCTAATCAGGAGGGATTTAGAACACTTTTTCTGTGCTTATTGATAGTTTTGATTTCATCATGTGAAAACTGTCTATCTATATCCCTTGACCATTTGTTGATTAGGTAATGGCTTGTTTTTTTGTTTTGTTTTGTTTTTTGTAAATTTGACTTAGTTCCTTAAATATTTGGGTGGAAGAGCTTTAAAAGACCTGAAAAAACAAATGAGAGTAGGAGAAAATTAGAAAAAAATAAGAGCAATGCAAGAAAATCATGAATGAAAGATTACCCATATGGAAAAAGAGATCCAGAAACTTTCAGAAGAATATAATGTATTAAGAACTAGAAAAGGACAATAAGACAACAAGAAATAGTAAGGTAAAATCAAAAGAATGAAATAATAGAGTAGAATATGAGACATCTTATCACAAAATCAACTGACCTGGAAAACAGATCACGATAGCTAATATAACAATAATTGGACTTTTGGAAAGTTGTGATTAAAAAATAGTTTGGTTATCATATTCCAAGAAGTCATCAAGAAAAACTGCCAGAAATTTTAGAAAAAGAGGGTAAAATAGAAATTTAAAGAATCCACCTTCAAAAAAGACTCAAAGATGAAAATGCACAAGAAGTTCTGTAACTTCTAGGTTAAGGAGAAAATACTACAAGCAATAAGAAAAATACATTTTAATGATGTGTAACTAGTGTAAGTGTGGAATTGGGGTAAATCAAGGATAACTAAGCACACACATTGGAAGGAGAATGGAAGCCAACCCCATGGAACTCTGAGAGACTTCCATTTGGGAGGGGCCAATAGCAAGAGGAGTTTTGGAAGAGGCTTCTCAACTGTCACTTCTCTCCTGACTAGACGGGGAGCTGGGTTGTTAGTTCTTTAGTTAGGAGGTTTGGCTTGTGGGGGAATCCTGAGTGAATTGGGTTCCTCTGTGCTTTTATGTGTGACTATTGGGGACACCACAAATACCAACAAAGAAGACATTGTACAGCAATTCTCCCATTTGGCCAGAGAGTCTGAACTCCTGGGGGAGTGGGCTTGAATGAAGTGGGGTCTGTTCCTTTATTCTGCCTGAATCCATTGATCCTATTACTTCCCTTTTATATATTAGATAGAAATATTGGATAGGAGACTCTAGGGGGGAAGAGAGAGTTAGCTGCTTTGACCAAGCTACTGAAGAAGTCCAGAGCTGCTCTCTTGGGGAGAAGACATAGTTGATATAGTAGTTCATCCTTTCCCTTCTTCCTTGATTCTCCTATACCTTTTTCCCCTGTTCCCTGAATTCAATTTATCCTTTAATAAACCCCTGGATAGTTTGATACTTAGAGTCTGGAGTAGTTACACTGACGGGGGTGGTGGTCTGATCTTGTGGCTGAGGGGAAGACCATTACCTGACTCCCTCTTGAGGGGTAAAGCTACTTGTACTTAGGAGTTGGGGGAGGTTTGTCTCAACAGGGCTGGCTCTGGGGGTGGGATCCCATCCATTAAGGACACAACTGAACCCCAACACCTTCCTTCAACATCCCCTTTATAGTTTTGCCAGTTTGGGAAGCTCGTTGAGTTTATTCCCACATAGGTCTTCCCTGGGGTGGGGGTGAGTGAATAGCTGACCTGGCCCATTGAAAGATAACAAGGGGGAGTCTAGATGCTCACCCCCTACCATCAATACTCACCCGATACACTAGTCAGAATATATAAGACTTAGCAACCATAGCCTTAAGAGTATATAAGACATGGAACACAGCATTTTGCAGAGCAAAAGAAATGTGCTTATGACCAAGAATAACAATAGGCAAAAAATGAGCATAATTATAAAATAAAACAACAATAAGCTTTAATGAACTACAGGAGTTTCAATTATTCCTGAAGAAAAATCCAGTTTTTAACAGAAAATTGGATCTACATGAAACATATAAAGATAATGAAAGACTAATCTTAAGCAACCCAAAAGATCAAACTGTTTGATTCTGATATGGGAAAATGGTATTTATGGTCCCTGAGCATGGCATCATTGTTTGGGTATTTTGAAGGAGTGGGCATTGGAGGGAAGACTTGAAGTTGACAGAATGTAATGGAATGAGCTGAAATGGTAGTAGAATAGAACAAGGGGAGGCAGGGTGGAATGGCTCTCTCATATGGAGGAGGAATGGGTGTAGCACCTCCCAGGGAGAAGAGGAGGAGAGGTTGGAGGGTTGGGGGGTACTAGGACCCAACTCTCATCAGGCTGGGATAAAGAGACAACAACATACATAATGAGAAGGGTAATTTTTTTAAATATACAAACAAATAGGAGGAAAGGGGATGGGATAAGGAAGGAACTGGGAAGAGAAAGGAGGAAAGGGGATAAGAAAAGGAGCAATAATTAGAGGTAAGAACATATCAAGAGGTAAGGGGTAAGTTAAGGGGATAAGGGAATGAAGAAGTAGGAGAGCACATTTGGGAGATAAAGAAGGGATTTGGGGAATAAGAAATAAGAAGTAAGGAGGAAGGGATAAGGGAATGGCCTATGGAAAGGTGGGCCAATTTGAAACTAGGACAGCAAGGGGAGAGGATAAGTGAGGACTTGGGGAATGATGTGAATAGGAGAGGTATTGGTCAAAGGAAATGGGACATCTGAGGAGGGATAAACAAGAAAGAAAGGAAGAGGGGAACAAACTGAAAAGGAATGAAACAGATGGAAAAGCACAGGTAGTAACTATGACATTGCTAGAGCAGCTGTGATTTTTTTTTAAGAAGACAACATGGAATTATACATTAAGAGTTGCAAAGCTGTTCATGCTCATGGACCTAGACATCCTATTACTAGGGTTAGGCCCTAAGGGCATTATTGAGAGTGTAAAAAGCTTTACGTGTTTAAAAATATTCATGGAAGCTTTGTTTATTATGACAAAATAATCGGAAATAACAAAAATGAAATAAATTATAGAAATGGCTGAATAAATTGTAATAATGGATTGTATTATGTTATTAGAAATTTTTTTTCTAGACCAATTTTGGAAATTTAAGGAAAGTAAGGGAGCTATGTGAAGAGGTGAAAAGAGAATAAGAATAATACATACTTGATTACATTAAAAAAATAATAGCTACAAAATTAAGAGAAAAAAGCATGCAAGTAAAACAAATCCAAAGGGAATTCAAAATCAGAGGATGTTTATATTAGCCTACTTATAAAATTTACTTATTTTAAACAATGTAGAGTTTGTGGCTTTGCACATAATCTTTTTTATGCATTTTTAAAGTTAAATATTTTTTGGTGGTGATGGCTATTACAGTATATACTTAGTAACCACCAAATATATAATTTTTAAAAATTTCATTATTTTTTTCTTTTCCAGATGAGTCATGATCTCTCCCTTCTTCTTCTTTTCCCTACCCAAGATAGCAGGATATACAATATAGATTATATATTTGCTAACCATGCAATACATATTTCCATGTTCGCTGTATTATAAAAGAAGTTATAAATCACACAAGAAAAAGAAATTCATGAAGGAGATTAAGTGAAAAGTGATATGCTTCAATGTGCAGTAAGACACCATCAGTTTCTTTTGTTTTGTTATATAGCCTTTTTCAACATGAATCTCTTGGAGTTTTTTTGGATGCTTCCATTGCTGATAATATTTAAGTCAATCACATTGATCACTGTACATTACAGCTGTTACTGAGTACAATGTTCTCTTTCTACTCTCTTTGTAGAGTAGAATAAACAGTGATTCTATTCAAGTTTGTTATGACTGAAATTCTCAAGAGGCAGAATTTCTTAAAGTTCATTTATTAATCAGCCACTCAAGGCAATCTAAAATATTCAGTTAACTCTCCACTATCCAAACTAGCACCCAGAAGTGCAAGTGGGACAAAAGAGCAAGGAAAATGAGAAGGAACTCCTCTGGCACATGTCTTATATATTCCAAATTGAGCTCATTATTCAGTCCCTCCTCTGGATCTCCCAGGACATATGATTGATTGGTAGCCAATAGCCAATGAGGAGGTAGACTTAGAGACCTCAATTCCTCTCTCATTACTTCATAATGGGAAGAATCATGGTCTTGAGAATGCCAATATATCTTTTCCTCCCCAACATGTGACTGGGTCACTGTATCCATCATGGTGGCTGGACTTTGCTAACTTTTCACACCTACGAGAGTTCTTGTTTATAGTTAAAAAAAGAAGGCAGATCTCCATTCTATTTGTAACCTGCTAGCCCTGTAAGTTGCCTTTGGGATGACCTTTAAAACCTGAGTTTTAAGAAAGGTTTCATATAAAAATTATTATAATTCACTATTCATTTTCCATAATTGTCTGCTACCCCTTTTGACTTTCACCTATTAGAATTTTGGATTTCTCTAAGGCTTAATTCAGGAACTATCTTCTGCAAGAGTCCTTTCCTAATTGACACAGTTGTAGAAGGGTTCCTATCCATCTGCTGTGCTTTCTATATATGTTATATGAACATTGAACATTGATTTATTAACAGGTTATCTTTATTATTTTTCAATATATAATTTGTTAAATATTTCTCACTTAGAAATTATGTTTAATAATCATTTTTAAAGTTTTGAATTCCATATCATCTTCCCTTCCTCCTATCCCTTCTCTCTCCTTGAAATGACAAAATTTTAATATCTATTATTATTTCCATATTAGATATGTTTTAAGAAAAATAAAGTATAGACAAAGTGAAGAAAAAGAAAGAGAAAATGTACTTGAATCTGCATTCATAGTTGACCAAGTCTTCTTTTGGTAACCAATAGGATGCATCAGAATGCCCTCAGCTGGCTTTCATAAGCAGTTTTCTTCACATCACTTCCTGTCTCTACAGTTTCTAGTTCCTTTCACTGTTGGCTTGTCCATCACAGATCTGGAACCAATCATAGTCTCCCAATTTGCCTAGCACTGCCCAGGGGGTGGCAGTGCTTGTGATATTTTGGGACTATGTGTTAATGACTAAGTAAGTGTGAAAGGCAGGGGACTCCAAGTTCTTGATTAAGTTAAATTTTTTTAAAAAAAGAGTTTAAATTCTCTTTCACGATACCCCCTTGTGATTCTATTGGGAGGCAATCATGTTGAAATCTCACAGATTTACATGCCTCATCCCCCCAATGAATCATTTCACATAACCAGCTTATAACTCTAAAGATCTTTTAGCTAGACGTGCATACAATATGGCACTGTCTAAGAGGTAATTACAATTTTATATAAGAGGGAAATAAAAGAAAAAGAATGCAAAAACAATGATTGATAGGTGCATTAACAAAAAGCAAATTAGGGGGCTGTCCCTTTTTGGAATAAGAGTTTACAATCAGAATAAATGTGTTCAATCCCCTTCAGTTCAGTTCATTATACCCCAAAGTTCACTGGATCTTCAATGTGTATGGTTTCTGCAGGTTTCTTTATGGCACCTTCTCCAAAAAGATCTGCTTTCTTGATTTGGGATGTTGGTGAGTTTCTTTCCCGAAAATTTCTCTAAAAGATTTCAAACTTTAGATTTTAGGATAATTATACTATCCCCCCCGAGGAGGGTATTGACCAATACCAGGATCAACCCAGGATACATGCCTGAGTTATGGGATATATAAATCAATTTTCAAAAGAAAACCAAAAACATGAAAAAAAATAGAAGAGAAAAATTAAATTTTGGGGAAAAATATACATCAAAATCTTATGTATATAAAATCATGAGCAAAAAGGAATGAGCCTATCACAGATCCTTGAATCACTAGCAAGCCATAAATAAAGTGATTTATGTCCTACAAGTCTGCAGGACAATTGCAGCAATATTGCATTTTACCCAATGGCAGCCAGGAGTACAGAAAATTGCCATACTATAAAAGAGAAAAGGAACTAGATTCTGAGGTAAAAGGGAAATACGATTCCCTGGTCTGATTTTGCCTTCAATCTCAGGAATATTGGAGCCCAAAAGGCAGTCAAACTAAGGTACTTGTCAGAATGTGGCAAAGGGGAATCTAGCATCTGAAGTTGTCAAACAGCTGCTTCCTCAAACCTCAAACAAGTCCTCTGTCTTGGTGCAGATTCTCATCAGTCCCACAGGGATTGGTAGTCTCTTTGACCTTGTGCTTCTAGGCACTGTACAGTGACTCTTTTGTGATTCTTTCTTCTGAAATCAGACATGATTATTAATAAAAGTCCCATAATATTTAACGATCAATGGCAGGTTTCCATAGTCTAAAGCTTTTGGGTTATGCACTGATATCAGGGCTAATGGATATTGTAAACTTCTTCTTCAAAATAAAAAAAACAAAAACATAAATATTGATTCCATGTACTTCAAGTACAAAAAATAAAAAGAAAAACATTCAAATTGCAAATAAAAAGAAAAAAATAATAAAAATAAAAATTCAGGAATTCAGGAATTCAATGTGTCAGTCAAAACAGTGTCCAACTTGTCTATGGACTTTTTTAATGGTATTATCTTCAATCCAGTCATAGGAGGAGGGTATAAATAAAGACAATTGCATGTGATAGAATACACATACAGTTAATCTGTGTCCGTAGAAGGTAGCTATTTTACATGCGAGCAATGAATCCAAGAGTCCTTTTCTCCATTTTTGATAGCTGTTGGAGTGGTGAACAGTATCTGAAATGGACCTTGTATTTAAAATTGCATTACAGAGACTTCTTCACTATTGGGAGGGGAACAAACCAAAACAGTTAACATCAATATGGCAATCGAGTCTGATAAGGCTTAAAATTCACTTCCAGACTCTTTGAGTTTCCTTCCCCTCCTGAGAACCATCATTCATCTAGATTCCTTTGGTCATGCCTATGGGGTCGGTCCCTCATACTGAGGGGGATTCCCACCCTGAGTACCATGTGGACATACCCCATTTTGGGTGCTTTGGTGTGAGTCTTGATTTGCCTCATTTGAATGATTATTTCTATAGGAGTTTCTTTTATTGTTATTATTTCTATAGTTTATATTTCTACATACCTGATTCTACTTCCTATAGTTTATTATTATGTAACCCTTTTTCCACAAAAGTAACACATTTGTGGTTGATTTGTGGATTGCTGTAGAGGAGCTATGACCACTCCTTGATTTGCTTTTTCTTTTTCAATTTTTTCAGTGAATGCTTTTATTTCCTTCCTTAATGTCTCCATTAAGTCAGTGTTATCTTCTTCTTTCTTTTAATGTCCATCAAAAATGTAAACTGCCACTCTTCTTAATTCCTCGAGATCATTATTGGCCCAGTTTGGACTGTTAGTCTTAAAATAGTCCTTAATGACTTTATAACAGTTTTTTTACAAACTGTCTCCTTATTTGTCTAACATTTATTTTCCTGGAAAGATCCAGGTCTATAAATCTACTTCCCCACTCAATAAGCCTATCCATAAACTGGGAAGGGTTTTCATCATTTTTCTGGTTTAAATTTTCAAATTTTGTCCACACATCAGGTCTATCAGAACAAGTTCTCATTGCTTTCAGTAATGCCTCCCTAGCCTGACATAATTGTAAGAATTCTTCTTCTTTATTCAAGACCCATTTTGGATCTTCACTTGGCCAGTGAATTGCTCTCCTTCCTTGGGCCTGATTAAAAAAGAGAAACAATTTTATTTTTTTCTCTTTCTGTTAGAAAGGCTTGGAGAAAATTTTCCAAGTCAATCCATGTGGGATCATAAATGTGGTAAATACTTTCAAGCTTTTTTATGACTATAATGGGATCATCTTCAAAGAAAGGAATATTTACCTTGAATCTCTCAATATCTTGTGGAGTGAAAGGTATATGTTGTTTAATGTTCACTAGATTCCCTCTTTTATTATAAGTGAGTATTCCCCTTAGGGGGAATGGGCCTTTAGTTGAATTATTTTCCATTACTGCTGCTTGGCATGTTGTTTGGATTTCAATGGAATAGGTAAGGGGATGAGAAGGAATGGTAGGGGTGGGGGGGATGGGTCAGGAAGGGCAAGAGGTACTTTGGGTAGAGTGAGAGATGGTTTGGGTAGAAATGGTTTGAGTAGAGCAAGAGATGGTTTGAACAGGACAAGAAGTGGTTTGACAGGTTTGAGCAGGCGGAAAGATGTATGGGACAGGACACATAATAGATCAGACAGGACAAGGGATGAATTGGACAAGATGAGGTGGAGACTGAGTAGGCTTAAGTGGTGAGAGAGTGTAGGGAAATGAATTTCCCTTCCAAGTCTTGAGATTACTCAAACTATCTTTCTGTGGTTTTTTCTTAGGTAGGAATGGGTAAACTGTAAGGTATACTATCTGTATTAGTACACCCAGAAATGGTAATAAATGGAGACAATCTAAAATTGTGAGCTGTGTGAGCTTGGTAATGATCTCTGGGAATGGGAGCTGTTTGAGATAGGCAGGAAACTTCTCTTTCACAGTGTGGGCCATGCTTTTCAGCACCATACTCAGACTCCTATATATTTTTTAAATATAATTATCAAATTGCCTTCAATTCTACTTTCTGTCCATAGGTGGCACTACCTTAATGATTACTGGCTAGGGGTTAGAGTCTCACAGGGATAGAGGGTGGGGTGTTCTAAAGATTTTAGAGAAAAAAATTGGGTGTAGATATAGACATGCCCTAATTAACTAGCCTTTGATGGAAAGCAACTAGAAAACCTAAGTCAGAGGCTATATTTGGGAGGAAAAGCAAGAAAAAGCAAAGTCTTTCTATTTTAGGCAAAATAAAACATACTTTCTTGTAGGTAAAGCCCCTCAAAGTATAGCCACAAGGGCTTAGGATCAGGTTCTACACCTGGATCACAGATCTTTCCTTCTGACTTCCAAAGTTGTCTTGGTCAGGAAGAATGTCTCACTTTAACTTTTTATCAAAGGTTGTTCACTATCCCATAATTTAATTTGAGGTATTATTTTTAATTTTTTTCAGAGATTTAAGTTGGTAGAGCTTGGCTGAGGGCTTCTTTTCTTCATCATTTCAGCTCTGGACTTGAAGATTCCATGTTGTTTCCTTTAGAATTTAAATTTCTTGAAGGAAGGAACTATTTTTGCCTTTTATTTTTGGACTATACTCACTCTGTACAAAACCTGAGAGAATTTGCTTTTCCATTTCTGGGCCTAGGTTTTCTCATCTATAAATTCTATTATATAATAAATAGTCTATATATGCTAACATAATATTCCATGGTGAATAAGTTTCTTTTAATCATAAAAGGGAAAATGAAAAAATAGAAACAAAATAAACTAAAATTCTGCTCATACTCATCAGCTTGACAAAGAAAACCAAAGGGGAAAATATACAGTATAGGAGAGAATATACAGAAAAATACTCGTTAATCGAGTGATGAATTGGTTCAACCATTATGAAAAGAAACTTAAATTATACCCCAAAAGTCATTAAACTAGTGTATAGCCTTTGACTCAGTTTTCTACTATTAGGCATGTATTCAAGGGATATCAAAAAGGGCTTGTGCATAAGAATATTTATGATAAGTCTTTTTCTTGTTGTAAAAAATTTAAAATAAGGCAGATTTCCATCATTTGAGGAATCCTTGAAATAACTGTAGCATATGGATATAGCAGAATTTTGTTACACTATAAGAACTGTGAAATGTGATGACTTTAGAGAATAATGGAGAGAACTATAAACTTTTGGAGGATGAAGTAAGCAGAAAGAGAATAATTTATTCAGTGACCAGGATAAAATGATCTGAAAGATCTTGGAATTTTGTTCAAAGCAGTGACTCATCATAATTTTAAATATTGATGAAGTAATTTCCTTCCTACCTCTTTGCAGAGAGGTGATATGATAAGCAAAAGTTAAAGAATGAGACATGCATTCTTAGAAAGGGCCAACTTTATTTTATTTTTCCTAAGACAGTTTGTCTCCTTGGACTTATCAATAGTGGTAGAAATAGAAAAAAGAACCTTAATAAAGAATTTTAATAGGTACAAAAAATGGAGGAGAGAGACTGAAGGGACCACAAGTAGATAAATTTGTTACAACTTTGATAAGCTCTCTTTGAAAGTATGAACAGTCTACATGGCAGAAATCCATGTTTTTATCTTCATTTTATTGTGGTCACCTTATAAGTTATTCCTTTATTCTGGCTCCTTCTTTAGGAATTCAAAATTTGTGATGGTTGATGACTCTGGAATTCTCTTTCTTCTGATCTTGTTCTTCAAGACTTGAAAGCTTATGATTATTGATGACTATGGAATTCACATTTTAACAGCATTACAATCCTCCAAAAAACATTTTTGAAAGAAAAAAATAAAAGCATCCAGTAATCATTTCAAAGCATTATCTCAATAACAATTCTCAACTTCAAAGAAATTATACTTGATACAAAATTCTTTTAAAAAGATTTTTTATGCCAGAACTTTTTTTTTATCTAGGAAAATGAATCTCATCATAAGTGACAACTATATGTTATATATGTAACTCTTGCCTACTTTATTCCAATTTTGTCTGACTAAGGGTTAAAATACAAATATTTCATTTTCTTTATCAGAATCAGCTTTCCATTGGCTGATTAAAAGTTCTGAAAATAAATTTATAACAAGGGGAAAAGGAATTTTGAATATTTGTGTAGGCCTGACAAGTAAATTTTTTCTAGTTATTTAATGATAATTAGAGAAGATTCCATTAATGTCTATCATATTAAATAATTTTGGATGGTTTCAGCTAAAGGAAACTACTCTGAAGTGAAGTTTGTTAAGTAAATGTATATTTTTATTCAATTTTTTTGATTTAAATATTTTATTTTTTTAGAAAAATTTTGCATAGTTGCATGATTCTTGCCTTTACTTTCCCCTTCACAACCCCTTACATAGCCAACACACATTTCTACTGGTTATAACATGTGTGATCAATCAAGACTTATTTCCATATTATTGATAGTTGCATTGGTGTGGTCCTTTCGGGTCTACATCCCCAACCATGTCCGCATCAACCCATGTGTTCAAGCAGTTGTTTTTCTACTTTGTTTCCACTCCTGCAGTTCTTCCTCTGAATGTGAGTAGCATCTTTACCATAAATCCCTCAGAATTGTCCTGGGTCATTGCATTGCTGCTAGTACAGAAGTCCATTACATTCTATTTTACCACAGTGTATTGGTCCCTGGTTACAATGTTCTTCTGGTTTTGCTCCTTTCACTCTGTCTCAATTCCTGGAGGTTTTTCCAGTTCACATGGAATTCCTCCAGTTTATTATTCCTTTGAGCACAATAGTATTCTATCACCAGCATATACCACAATTTGTTCAGCCGTTCCCCAATTGAAGGGAATACCCTCATTTTCCAGTTTTTTGCCACCACAAAAAGCACGGCTATAAATATTTTTGTACAAGTCTGTTTATCCATAATCTCTTTGGGGTAGGAACCCAGCAATGCTATAGCTGGATCAAAGGTCAGGCATTATTTTAGAGCTCTTTGGACATAGTTCCGAATTGCCATCCAAAATGGTCGGATCAGTTCACAACTCTACCAGCAATGCATTAATGTCCCAATTTTGCCTTTTTATTCAATTTTAATAATTATTTTTCTTCTTAATGACATCTGAAAATAAATTTAACCTTTAGATTTTGATTTTTATTTTCTAAAGGAGTTAATGCCAATAAACAGTGATAGTAAGCAGTTAACCTATTTCCCTCATACCTGGCAATTCCTGGGCAATATCCATACTTCTCATGTAAGCAAACCATAGGTAATGACATCTTCAGAGAAGTAGAAGCAACTTTATCAGGTTTATAATACCTTAATACAATTTTCCAAAGCTCTTGGATTTCCTCAATATAGAGACTTTCCTCTACCAAACAATAAATGACTTAATAGATAAATCCTAGCAAGTTACCTGAGGCATAAAAATTACATGATTTGTGCAAGGTCACACAACTGAGAGTCAGAGACTGACCAGACAGTCAATCAATAGATACCTATTAAGTGTTTACTATGCCAGGCTCTGTGCTAGTACATAGAGATAAAAGTGAAAACTTTTTTTCCCTTTTATATCATAGCTGTGGACAGAATATGTATGTACTTTCTCTCTCACACACTCTCATATATCTCTCTATATCTATACAAACATATATACATATATATACTTTTTAATTTTTAAAAAATTCTAATTATTTAATTAAGAATATTTTCACATGGTTACATGATTCATGTTTTTTCTCTCTCCTCCTCCCCCCTCCTGTAGCCATCATGAAATTCCACTGGTACAAACATATTTGCATACAAAATACATAAAAAATAATTTTTAAGGTGGAGTTATATTCTGCCACCATTAGGAACCATTTGGAAGGTGGAGATTAAGCTTACTCTTGAAAGAAATTAGAGATGCTAAGAGTGGGAGGTTAGATGTTTTAGGTATGGGTGACAGGTGGTACAAAAACAGGAAGGCTGGACAATGCTAAGAAGATCAGTCGAGTTGGACCCTAGAGGACATGAAGAGGAATCATATGTATGAAGGTTGGAAAAGTAAGCGAGTTAGAGATGTATTGTGAATGGAGTTTGAACTTATCAAAGAGGAGTTTACATTTGCTCCTACAAGTAAGAAATCCTAGAATTTGAGTAGGGAAGTTATTTGTTTAGATTTGTGCTTTTGGTCTCCTTTACTCAAATCATTTTCCAAATGGCGACCAAAGGGCAGTACTGATCTTGTCTGCTTTCTTCTCACTAACTCTAATGGCTCCCTATTGCCTAAAGAATCAAATTTAAACTTCTCTTGGAGTTTGGCATTTACAGTCCTGCTCATCATGACCCATTCCTACTTTTCCAGTCTTCTTACACATTCCTCCCCTTAGCTTTGCCAACCAGCTATATCTCCTCTTTATTTCAAATATCTCCTGTGCCCTTACACTAACTAGTCTCATTTTGGGAATGAACTTTCTCCTTACCCATGCCATTTGGGATTTCTAGTTTTATTAAAGACAATTCAAGGGCCATATAATTTAATATTTTTTCATCTGTTAGGAAATTGTCTTGTCTCCCCCATTCCCCAAAGAATGTAAGCTCCTCAAGGGAAAGGACTGTTTTACTTTCCCAATGTTTAGCATATGGCCTGCCACAAAGTAAGTATTTCAGTGTCTGGTTACTTTCTTAGAAAAGTCACTAGTATTTATGTGCAATATGTTCTGGAGTTCGGGATAGGGAATTCAGGCCAGGAAAGCAATTAGAAGATGATTATAACAGTCCAGAGCCAGAAGTAGGATAATAACTGGCTAAGTTTAGAGAAGCTAGGAATACATATGAGAGATGTTGTAGAAAAGAAATGACACAATTTGGCAAATGGTTGGATATATGGGATAAAGGAGAGTTGAGGATGACACTAAGGTTTTGAAACTTGGAGATGGGAAGGATAGTATTATCCTTGATAGAAATAGGAAAGTTGGGAAGAGTGGTGAATTTTGGGGAAAAGATGAGTTCTCTTTTTGACTTGATGAGTTTAAGATGACTCTGGATCATCCAGTTTGGACAATTCAATAGGCATTTGCCAATGTGTGAACTAGACATCACAAGAGAAACTTAGGGCTTAGAATCAAGAGGTCTAGTTGGCTCCAAGTTCTGTACCCTAACATTTATATTACACAGATTCTAACATAGGTAAAGAGTGAGGGTTAAAACAGGTCCATTTAACTACAAAAAGATTTCTACTTATAGAACAATTACTTTACTTTCCTCTCCAATTTTCTTTAGATGATTGTAACACAACAAAGATTAGATGGTATGAGATGAATGAAAATATATTTAATTCTAGGAGACATGGGAAATAATAGTTTGGACATGTTTAGAAAATATTTTGAAAAAACATTGGCGTTGCAAAACCCCAAAATATGAAGGCCATTTGAGCCAAAATAATTGGCTGGAAAATTTGAAACAATTTTTGGCAAAATCTTATTTTTGACCCTAAAGAAGTCACACTGTTAGTCTTGGATTATCTCCAGAACTGACCACATAATTAAATGTGTAAGCCAAAATGTATTCTGGGAAATTGGGCTGGGTAATAACATTAAATGAAATTCATGTTGGAGTTCATGATTTCATCAATTAATCTTGAAAGGTAAACAAATGAAAGTAAAAGGAATAGAGTATATTTAAATGGGTACCAAAAAGGGTAATTTTCAAAGGAGAAAGCAGAAAATAACTCAGGCATACAACTACCTATACAAAAATATCTGCATAGATAAGCCTACTAGACACTAAAGCACATAACCAACATGATTACTAATAAGTAGAATATCTCACTGGCAACACTTTACTGTACATATATCTTGATATTCTGATTCAAATGTTAGTTTCCAGATCAATTTTGTTAAACCCCCATAAACATCTAGTATAGTATTATAAAGACAGTTACTGGTTAAGTACTTGATAAAAAGATTAATGAAATTTATTCAGAACAAGACATTTCAAAAATCTATATCTCAATTCAAAAAGTAATCTATAGGCTAAATTAATAGGCAAATTAAGTGTCTCCATTTCCTCTCCTTTCACTCTTCTCAACTGCTAGGAGTCAGGCTTCTGACCTCAATATTCAACTAAAACATTTCTCCAAAGTTGCCAATGGTTTCAATTTTCAAATAGTCTTTTTTGATTTTCATCTTTCTTGATGCTCTGCAACATTTAACAATGCAGATCACCCCCTGGATATTCTCTCTTTTTTGAGTTTTTATGGCATGCTTCCCTCTTGTTTCTCTTCCTACCTGCATGACTTCTCAGTCTCTTTTATTGGTTCTTCATTTAGATCAAACCTATTGACTCTGGGTAGCCTCTAAGGATCTATTCCAGGCAGCCTTCCATTTTTTCCCCTCTACATTCTTTCACTTGTTGATCTCAATCAATACTCATGAATTAAATTATCTCTATGTGCATGATTACAGATCTATTTACCTACCCTTAATTTCCAGAATCATCAACTGACTATTGATCATTTCAAGCATAATGTCCCATAGATATCCTAAATTTAATATCCAAAATTGGACTCATTGTCTTCCCCTAATCCCACCCTTCTTCTGAATTTGCCTTTTGATGTTGAGGGCAATATAACCCTTGGATTAATTTTCAACTGCTCACTCTCATCCAACATATCCAATTAGTTGCCAATTTGTCATTTCTTTATTTTCAAATTATTAAAAAAATTTGAAACTATATGTTAACATAATATTTAATAATCATTTTTTTACATTCTATAATCCATGTTCTCTCCTTCCCACGCTCCCACATCCTCAAGGCAGCAGACAATATATGTGGTACATTTGTTATTATACTATACATATTTTCATGTTCATCATATGAAAAAAGACAGATATTGCCTACACTAGAGAAAAGTTCATGGAGAAAATAAAGTGAAGAATGGAATGTTTCAATCTACATTCAGACTATCAGTCCCTTCTTTGATGGTGGGTAGTCTCTTTATTCATGAATCCCTCAGAGATGTCCTGGGTCTTTGCATTGTTGATAATAGTTAAATTGTTCACAGTTGATCACTATACATTATTATTACTCTGTATAAAGCTCCCCTGGTTCTACTCACTTTACTTTGCATCACTTCTTAATGTCTTTCAATGTATTTTTTGTTTGTTTTGTGTGTGTGTGTGTGTGTGTGTGTGTGTGTGTGTGTGTGTGTATGTGTGATCATCCTGTTGTTATTTCTTATGGCATAATAGTCTTCCATTACAAAAGTGTGCTATGGTTTGTTTGGCCAATTGATAGAAATCCCTTCAGTTTCCAGTTCTTTGTCACCACAAAAAAGAATTGCTATAAATATTTTTGTACATGTAGGTCCTCTTCCCCTACTTTGATCTCTTTGGGATACAGAACTAGAATGATATTGCTGGATTAAAGGATATGCACAGTTTGATGTTCCTTTGGGCATGGTTCAATATTGTTCTCCAGAATGGTTGGATCAATTCACAGCTCTATTAATGTCTCATTTTTTCCCCAAAATACCCTCAAACATTTATAGTTTTCTTTTTTTCTTCTATTAGCTAGTATGAAAGGTTTGGGGTAATACCTCAGATTTGTTTCAGTTTGCATTTCTCTAATTAATGTTGATTTGGAGCATTTTTTATGCCTAAAGATAGTTTTAATTTTTTCCTCTGAGAATTGCCTGCACATATCCTTTGAACATTTGTCAACAGCAGAATGCTTTTTATTCTTATAAGTTTGACTCAGTTCTCAATATATTTGAGAAATGAGGCCTTTGTTAGAAATACTTATGAAAGGATTTTCCCCAATTTTTTGTTTGAGTTAAATTATCTTGGTTTCATTGATTGTGTTTGTAATGTGTCATGTTTATAACATCTCTTCTGTATCCCATTCTTTCTACTTCCAGTATAACCACCACCCTAGTATAGACTGACATCTCCTCTGGCCCATACTATTGTATTCATCTCTTATTTGATCTCCTTGCCACATATTTTGACTTATTTTTTTCTGTAGCCCGGGTCTACTATGTTACTTCCCAGTTCAGAATTCTCCATTGAACCCCAATTATATCTAGGATTAAATATAAATTAAATGTGAATGCTTTATAAATGCCAGCAGAACCTCAATTATCCTAATTTCTCAGTTTGTCAATCTGTGGCCAATGTGGCCAAACTTTTGATCTTACTTTCTTCCATTAAGTATTCTGCTTCCCTATTCATGAGTTATGAATTTCCTTTATCTGATCATGATCTTTGGTCATTCTGTCTTCCCCTTTGGCTAATACTCATATATTTGCTCTTTACCCTCACTATGAACTCTATTCCTTTCACCTTTATTTCTTTTGCAGGTTATCACTCCTGTACTGGCTATACTTTCCTCCATATCCTATCCCATCTTCCAGGGCAACCTACTCAACTCTATCCTACCTCTACACTTTTGAGTCCTTTGCCCCTCTTCCTATCACTGAACATACCTTGCCAAAACCCAACACTGGATTATTCCCACAGTCTGCTTCTTTACTACAAGCCATATGCTGCTGAATGGAGCTGGAAGAATTGACTGGAATCACAACAAATTTATTATTTAGTCTCTCCTGAGCTCTCCCTGACATAAGGCAAACATATTTTTCCCTCCCTAATTAAGAGATTTGCCACCTCACTTTCCTAAGAAGCTGTTCCAAATATTTTTATCTCTTTTCAAGCCTTCCATGAAATCTCCAGTCCTTTCGCTGAAGTTTTTATCACATACTTTACAGAAATAAGTGAGAATGTTTCTCAAGACTTTCCCTTTCTCTCCTCCTGATTTCACAACATTCAGATATCTTCCCTTTCTCTCCTCATTCACTTCCTTCTTTGATTAAGAAGGTATCCTCTGTGCCAAGGACAAATCATTAACATTCTTCTTTTATTTCATTCCTTCCCAATATCCAGAAAACCACCACAACTATCCTCCATTGTTTTTCTTATGTTCAGTTGCTATTTTTGGACACCTTTCCAATTGCCTACAATCACAACCATATCGTCTTCATAAAAAACAAAACAATACAACAAAATCATGTGAGCATAGTTACTCTTAAAAATATTGTCTTATATCTCTTCCCTTTCTTGACCAAGTTATCATTTCCTTTCTTCATACTATTATATTTTATGATATTAAAACTCCTGTATTCTTAAAGTTATATCAAAAGGTATGCAATTCTCTACCCTACACACATACCCTTTTTGCTTTACCCTCTCCTCCCCCCCCACCCCCCCATCCAGCTAGGGACATAGTTCTGGCAAAAAATACCTCAGTGTTAATTCTTTCTCTCTGTTCTCTGGGAATAATTATCCCTTAATTGTCCCCTAACTATTTTCCAGTAATTACACACACACACTAAAGAAAGACATATGATTAACAATATCAACTAATTAATTATTTTAAAACAAAAGGCAAGAAAACTTTAGAAGATGGAAATACTTCAGATTTTCTCAAGGGGTGCTGCAGAGAAAGAAAAGACACAAGACTACTTTACCGGGGCATTTTCTGTGGGGCATTTCAGCAACACGATTTTCTCACATTTCTCTTGTCTATTGACTAGCATAGGCTTACTTCCAGAATCTTGGATCTACTCCTTATGGAACTTTGTGCTTCTGCTCTCCTAACTTCATGAAACTTGTCAAGGCTTTCCTTTCTCTAGTGCCTACGTGGTTTCTACTAAATAGTTTTTTTGCTTGTTTGTTTTTCATGCCAACATTTCTCTTCAAGCTTATGTCCAGAATCAATTATTAAACTAACCTTTCAGAATCACTTTGAAATGCTTCCTATTGTTTTTCTTATGACAGTATTACTTCCTTTCTTTTATATTCAAGGAACTAATTTTCTTTAAAAAACAAAAACAGAAAACCTTCCCTTCCACCTTAGAATTAATATTGTGAATTGGTTCCAAGGTAGAAGAGTGGGAAGGGCTAGGCAATGATTTGCCCATTCAAACAGATAAGAAGTCTCTGGTCACATGTAAAACCCAGTGGAATTACAGATTGGCTATGGTTGGAGGGGAGGGAAAGAACATGAATCATGGAAATTTTTTCTTAATTAAAATAAAAAAAAAGAATTGTGTGGTGCCAGATTTGAACCCTGGATCTCCCATCTATAGGCCTGGTACTCAATATACTGAACCACCTAGTTCTGCCCTCCAGGAACTAATTTCAAGTCATAAATGAATTACTTTACATAGCTTCATTTTTATAGTTAATATAATATCTTGCATTATATTATTATTGACCCTTTTCCTATGGTTAATTGTGCAAAAAACCCATCTCCCTTATGCTAATTTGTAGTATCTGTCAGCTCCATTTTGAACAATATCCAATGCTTAAACAGATAGCCATGACTAAAACAACAGCACTGCTAAGCCACAGTATTTCCTCCTCCACTCTTCAACCAAATCAACAACAGGCTACTGCAAGAACACACAGATATGGCAGCAGTCTTTTATATTTTTGAAAAGTAAGCAAAGATAGGGCCTCAGATTCTATTGCCAAACATAAAAAAGCCCCTTAAAAGAGTCCCTGAAACCAGTGCAAATTATTTATAAATGTCTCTCCTTGGAAATTCTCTATAGATAGAATTAAAATGCCTTTTGTGGCATTCTGCCTAATTCTAAATGGTTTTTGTTAGAAGAGATGTGGTAGTGGCGGTGGTGGTGGTAGTAGTGGTGGTGGTGGTAATGGTGATGTTCTTCAGATTCTATTTAAAGGAACTTTAGAACATATTTCCTAAAGTCTAAACTATAAACTGAATCAACATAGGAATCTAGAAGAAGCAAGGGTCTATAATAAAAGATATCAACTCTCCTAAAATCCAGAGTCAGATTTTGGAATGGAACATTTCTACCCTTGCAGAATAATTTATGGATTATTTGGCTAAACTTATCTAGGATGAATTAATCAGTTCAGAAATATTCATTAAGTGCCTTCTATGTGTCAGGCAATGTATTATGTTCTGGGGACACAAGGATATAAAAGGCAGTCTCTGTTCTCAAGAAGCCTATAGTCTAACAGAGAGACAACATTAAAACAATAATGTATAAAGACATAATAATGAACTAGAAATAATCAACAAAGGGAAGATGTTAATGCTAGTGGGGTTTGAATTGGCATCTTTAGAAAATGAGATTTTAGCTAGAACTTGAAGAAAGTCAGAGAGGCCAAGAGGCAGAGATGAAGAGGGGGAGATTTCTAGACATGGGGGACTACCGATGAAAATGCATAGAGTTAAGAGAGCGAATATCTTGTGTGAGGAACAGGAAGATCAGTGACCCTGAAATATTGATGAAACATTGAGTATGGTTCCAGAGTAAGTCTGTCTTTATATCAGCCACCCATAGTGGTCACTCACTCAATAAATGTTTGTTGATTCATTAGCTTTTGTGGCTACTATCCTATCTAAATGTCCCTTTTTTGGTCATGGTCAAACTTGACAAATTTACCAACATACTCTCTCTCTCTCTCTCTCTCTCTCTCTCTCTCTCTCTCTCTCTCTCTCTCTCACACACACACACACACACTCACACACACACACACACACACACACACACACCCTTACCTCCTGTCTTAGAGTCAATACTAAATGTAAGTTCCAGGGTAAGGGCTAGGCAATTGTGATAAAGTAACTTGCCAGGATCCCTCAGCTAGGAATTATCTGAGTTCAGATTGGAACCCAGGACTTCCTATCTCCAGACCTGGCTCTCTATCCATGGAGTCAACTAGCTGCCCCCGACATACTTTCTTAACTCAATGGGAGTAATTATTGTTGGAGGAGATCTGGTATATATCAAGGGTACTGTGTCTGACTTATTTCTGCCATTTCCACAAAGTTTCACTTAGGCAGAAAATCATTGATAGGACATCTACTGTGTTAAAGAGGCAGGAAGTATTTGATTTTCACCCTTTAACCTCAAATATGAGTGGTGACTTTCTACCCAGAGAACAAACTGCCTAACACTTGGTATAATAGGTCCTGGATATTGTGGATTTGGGGACCCCCAAAATATTTTGACATCAGTAATGAACAAAAGAATATTAGTGCCCTAGCAAGTTTATATTGTCCAAGAGATAGACAAAGATAATCTTTAAAATATAGTCCTTTTTGGTATGGAGTAAAATGTGACATGATTGTTATCATCATCATGGTGTTCTTCATCCAAAAATGACATGAGTCAATATCTGATTTCAAAGATTTTACAACTATAGTTGGGGAGATCGGATGCAAACATCCAAAACTACAGCATGCCATGTATTGAATGAGTAGGGTTGATAATAAATGCTGTAGGGATTTAGAAGGAGGAGGAGGAATTTCTGGAATGAAAAAGACGTTATGGGAAAAAGTGAAATGCTTTAGGATCTCTAACCAATAATGGGGCTAAAAGAGAAAGAAAAGAAGATGCAAGTGAAAAGATAAATGCTCAGAGGTGGGAATAGGGAAGGCATGCTTGGAGAAAAATGAGTGGCTGGAGTGAATGACTAAAATATGGGGAGAAGTGGAAGAGGAGACTGTGGAAGTAAATAGGGATAGTAATATGGAAAGTCTTGAATATAAGCCTAAGGAGTTTATATTTTGTTGTATGTGAAGGCAAAAGTCATTCAATTCAGTTCAAGAAACATTTTTAAGCAGCTATTCTACCCCAGTCAGCTAGGTGGTTCAAAAACTAGAGTGAATGTCCTAGGGAAAAGAAAGTTCAATTTACTGAATTCAGATGTGGCCTCAGACACTTCCTAACTGTGTGACCCTGGGAAAATCACTTACCCCTGCTTGCCTCAGTTTCCTCATATGTCAAATGTGCTGGAAAAGGAAATAGCAAAGCACTCAGTATGTTTGACATGAAAACCCTAAAACTAAGATCAGAAAAAGTTGGCTACAGCTGATGGACAACTTGCACTACTTTCTGGTGACACAAAGATCAAAATGAAACAGTCTTTGACCCAGTAGAATTGGAACATAATATGTACCCAGATAAATAAAGGAGGAAGAGAATAGTAGCAACTGTTAAAATAGAAAAGGATTGATCTTTTGGGGATAATTGCATATGATTTTTTAGTGTATATGTAGGAAAGTTTAGAGTTTGAGAGACCAGTTTGAAATAAAAATAGTTGTTTCAAGGAAGAATCATTTGGGCTTAGTCACTTGCTAGATGTAGAAGGGAATTCTTAAGGACAATTCTAATGTTTTAATGGTCAATGGAAAAATATATGGAAAATCCTAGACATTTAGCTAAAAATGAGTTAAAACTATCAATAATTTTGTCAAAGTAGCAGAATATAAGATAAACCCATATAAATAATTATCTTTTCTATGTATTGCCAAGTCCTACAAGAGATAATTAGAGATAACCCAACTAAAATCAACATAGATAAAATAGAATACTTCAGAGTATACCTGCCAAAACAAATCCAGAAACTACGTAATTATAAAACACTTTTTATACAAATAAAATGAGATTTAAAGAATTAGTGAAACATAAGTGTTCATAGATGAGAAGAGCCAATAGAAATAAAATGACCCTTCTACCTAAACTAATCTATTTATTCAGTGTCATGTCAATTAAATTATAAAAATATTTTATTGAACTAGTAAAAATAAAAATAAATCATTTGGAAGAACAAGAAGTCAAAAAAATCAAAGGAATTAATTTTTAAAAAGTAAAGGAAGGAGTTCTAGCAGTGCCAGATTTTAAACTGTTTTGTAATGCAGTAATTATCAAACTGATACTGGCTAAAAATATAGAAAGATGGGTCAATGGAACAGAATAGACATACAGTAAACAGTTGTAGAAGATTATAGTAACCTTGTGTTTGACAAAATTAAAGATCCAAATATATGGGTAAAAATTCTCTATTTGGTAAAAATTGCTGAAAGAATTGGAAAGCAATCTGGCTGAAACTAGATACAGACCAATATCTTACACTGTTTACCAAGATAAAATCAAAATGTAAATATATGACCTAGATATAAGCATATTGGAACATGGAATATATTACCTTTTGGATTGGTGGATAGGAAAAAAATTATGAATAAGCAAGATAAAGAAAGCACTATGAAATATAAAATAAATATTTTTGAATAGTTTAAATTAAAAGGATTTTGTACAGATAAAACTAATATAGCCAAGATTAGAAGGAAAGTAGTTAATTGGAAGGAAAATTTATAGAGTTTTCTTAGAGAAAAGTCATGTATCTAAAATATATAGAGAACTTTACCAAATTTATAAGTATATGGGTCATTTCTCAATTGAGAAATGGGTAAAAAATCCAAACAAATGGTCAAAATATACAAACAACTTTTGGATGAAGAAATTAAAGCTATATCTACCTATCATTATATATACATGTATACACACACACACGCACATATATATCAAAGCCATTTATTTGTGAAAAATGCTATAAATCTACATTGATTAAAGAAATGAAAATCAAAACAACTCAGATACCTCACATCTCTCTGACTGACTAAAATAATAAAAGAGAAAAATGACAAATGTTGGGACAGATATGGGAAAATGGCAACACTGATATACTGTTGGTGAAACTGTGAACAGATCCAACCATTTTGAAGAGCAATCTAGAATTATGACCACAGAGTGTAAAGCTAGGTGTAACTTTTGACCCAGCAATACCATGATTAGATATTTTTAAGGTGGACAGGAAAAAGGAAAATAACCTATATATTATAAAATATTTATAGCATCTGTCTTTGTGGTGGCAAAAAACTGGAAACTGAGGGGAAATCGATCGATTTAGAAATGGCTAAACAAGTTTATGGCATATGATTGTGAAGAACATTAACTACCATGTTGGAAGAAATGATGAACAGGTTAATAAAATGAAAAAAATGAAATTTTGAAGAATGAAATGAGCATAACCAAGAGAACATTATAGACAGCAACAGGGAGAGTGTTTAAAGAATGATTTGTGTATGTCTACCTCCAGATAAAAGAAATTAAAAGAAATGATGAACAGAAATAAGCAAGACAGTTTTTATAAGATGCCTTCTCTAGTGGGGGCAAGAGAGAGGAGGGGAATTTTAATGTAAAAAACAATAAATAAATAAGGTTTAAAAATAAATATAAATAAATATAAAATAAAAATAAATAAGGCTTAAAAATTAATTAAAATTAATATAAAATAAAAATAAATAAGGTTTAAAAATGAAATAGGAATGAATGGTGGAATTCTTTACACAAATAGGGAAATTTAAAAAAGAGAAAAGATTTTGAGGAAAAAGAAATTAACTAGTTCAATTTTAGATGTGTTGAATAAATTTGAGGAATAGGACAGACAAATGTGATTGACCCACAGAAGATCAGGGAAAGAATAGAAGTGAGGGGCCAAAATTAGAACCAGAAATGTAGTTTTCAATTAGTGCATGGATGCTTGGAGTTATGAAAAGTGATTTCTAAGGGAAATATTGTATTGGACTGATTCTATGGGGGTGACCTCCCAAACAGAGAATTAGTGGAGAATATAAACTGGGAAAAGATATGTGAAAGGATGAGGTCAAAGATAAAAACAGAACAGTACAATTTCATCCAATCTAAGGAGGAGAGAGAAGTTGAAGAAGAGAAGTTTATTCATCTAAATCTTGGAAAGGGACAAGTGGAAAGAAGAGCTTAATCGAGTTGACTATTCAGAGATCCTCCTTGGTGTCTTGGTAGAAAGCACTTTCAGTAGATTCAATGTAGCCAGATTTTCAGGGAGATAAGAAATGAATAAGTCCTGGTACTGCAAGTGTAAACAGTAACTTTGATAAATTTGAAAGTAGATAAAGAATCAATAAAGAAGTGGGGAAACAGGCTAGTAAATTGTGGAAAGAACGAGTTTGAGTGAATTTTCATTTTTTACTGTTTAAGAGCTAGGAAACAGTATGCTTGTAGGCAGAATCAAGTTAGGGGTTTGGGGGACCCTGCAGATGAATGAGAAAGGAGGTAGTTTCTCTAAATTCCTCAAAATGGAAGGAAACAAGAGCCCAGGTGTGAAGGTGAAAGAAGAGAAGAAATATTTCTGAGAAATAACAGAAAAAGGTAAACTAGGCAAAAGCAAAAAAAATAATATTTTTCATCAGAACCATTAACTAGGATGGAGTTGAGGGAGAAATAATATAGCAAGAACACTTCTGAGTACAGATGAAGAAGAAAAAAACCTTTTACATCGTATGATTCAATAATAGTCAAGAGCTAGGTAGTATGAGAATAGCAGGTTAGGGTATAAATACAATACAAAAAGCCAAGCAACTTCCAGGAGGAAGAAATCTGCCTCTGGATGTTAGCTGGCATTGATGCCCTGTTGCAAAACCTCAGTCACTTAGCCCTTGTTATGGCCCTAACTTTAAGGTGCCAGGGAAGATACAGCTACAGATATAATTTTGCATAGACTAAGGGACAAAGCTAGATTGCTTTGAAATAACTCTT
This sequence comes from Gracilinanus agilis, assembly GCF_016433145.1. NCBI lineage: Eukaryota > Metazoa > Chordata > Mammalia > Didelphimorphia > Didelphidae > Gracilinanus > Gracilinanus agilis. The sequence goes on along the minus strand of NC_058134.1, from coordinate 61,071,561 downwards.
TTCAAAAACAGCTTAAAAATTTGCCATGCTTGCTTTCTGTTCTTTAAATTGAATGCAAATTCACTTTACAGTGCTTGCATCTGTAGTGATATTGGATGTCCTTTGGTTGACGGGTCATGAGGTGATAATAAGCAGGGTCTGCATTTCACTGAATAGATTTATGTGACTTTCTCCTATTTTTATAACTACCTCATGCATATTTAAACTTGGCTTTGTCAACATTGTGTCAGCCACTCTGGAGACTTCTTTTCCGAGACTCAGAATGTTTCCTTTCTTGGTCTGTTTGCTCTTTATACTAATTGGTGGAGACTGTGGCTAGTTGTCTCTCCTCCAACCATTTTTATGCCCCATTCTGAATTGTGGTTGGATTTTAGAGAAGAGATTAAAACAAACATCTTGAAATCAGAATATTTACTACCAGGGATTTAAAATAACTGCCAGAGAAAGAACCAACAATAAGCACAGACACCATTGTCTTTACTTACTCAAAAGAAAAATGAGATGAGAAAATGCGGAACCACACATTTCTTCCCTATAAACCTTCATCCCCTCTTCTGAGCACTGGGATTTTCATTACAACAGTCTTAAACCCCCAAGATTACTTTACAATCTCTGTAATCATCCCCTTCTTCCCCCAGGGAAAAGTTGGAAAAAGCAGAGGCGAAAATGGCTTTGCTTATTTCTCAGGAAGAAGGAAAGTGAATATCAACTTGATGACTTACAGGATAAAATAAAATCTGAGAATAAAGACACATGTGATACACACACACATCCCTGAAGGCTGCAAAGGCATTGGGAAAGTTATTTCAGGAATTGCAAAGAAAGAAAATATATTTCTGAAATGAAAAATAAGCTGAGATAATAGTAACAGCTGAAATTAGAGAATTTGGGACTTTGCAGAAGGTGTGTAGGAAGAATAGACTTGGTGGAATCAATAAGAAAATACAGATTTAGAAGAATGCTCTTTCATGGTCTTTCCTGCCTCTCCTGACATTTGACAGTCCATTCTGAGTCAAAAGCACAAACTGTTTCAGTCTTGATATATTGATGGCTACCGCAACTTCACCCCAGTCATACAATGCAGAGAGGAGCCAAACCCAGAGAACTTTTATTCAATTCTCACCATGAGTAGTATAGATGAAATGAAGAGAAAACTTTTTGTCGGTAGAGTAAGTAGATTCCTAAATCTCTAAATAAACATTGCATTCTTTTCTCTTTTTTTCCAGTGCAAGGAAGCACGTTTTTAGAATTTTGACATGGAATCATTGTACTAACATATTTCTGGCTTTTTTCTTTTTACTTTTGTCTGGGCCTGGGAATTCATGGATGGAAGGGGATGTCAGTAAGTCTTTGATCAATACAGATCAGCATCTTCTCTTCACTTGTAGTTGTAGAGATGCTTAGGGCCTCTGAGATATGTCCTCAAGAGATTTGCCTATGGAAGTAACAAGCTAGTAGATTGAGGTGAGATTGAACCAAATATTTGCTGATTTTGAGGGCAATTCTCCATCTACTACCTACTCAGCTGTTTTACATTAAAATAAAAACCAAGTGCTAGTGGAAAAGCACTAAGAGATAGACTTCCTGTAGGATTTTAAGAACAGGAAACTAAGTCCCTACTTTTCAAAGCTTGAACAAATGGAAAAGCAATGGACTCGACTGGACAGATGGAGTTTCTGGAGGAAATTTTTTTTTTTCCTGACATGTCTTAATTTGATTTCTTCTTTCCTTTTCCTAAAGTGTTTCCACCTGGCATCTATAATGTAATTTATGGATGCTGAATATTTGAATCTTGCATACAATCACCTAAATAAGAAAGAGCTGAGAAGTGGGGAACAGAAAATTTTCCATACACTTTCTTATAATTTCTGATATTTTAGATATGAGTAGAAGTCTTATAAAATCAGATGTAGAGCCTTGTGAAGTCATATGTCATTATCCTGGACTGCACGTTTCTAAAAGCCACAGGTTATGTGGTTAGAAGTTTTATAAAACAACTTGTTTATATGTTCATTTTCACTCTTTGTGACCACATTTGGAGTTTTGTTAACAAAAATATTCCAGTGATTTGTCATGTCCTTCTCCAGCTCATTTGGCCAATGAGGAAAGTAAGGTAAATAGGGTTAAATGACTTGCCCAGGGTTACTTGAAGAATACGTGTCTATGAACATATTTGAACTGAAGAAGATGAGCCTTCCTGAATCCAGACCTGGCGCTCTATTCACTGTGCTCTATTCACCTCGCTCTCAATAGAAAATAAATATCTGAATCTAAAGAGGGGTGACTGTCATGATAAAGGAGAAGCTCCTCTTCTATATATTTTCATTATATTTTAGGTATTATTTTAAACCAACTTATAAAACAAACTTGCTTATTTCAAAATACATTCTCTATGATTTATTCTCCCACTATATTTTATTTTTTAAAATGTATTTAATTAAATTAATTTATAATATTTTTCCAGGGTTCCATGATTCATGTTCTTTCCCTTCCCTCCTTGCTCCCCCCTCCCAGAGCCAACAAGCAATTCAAGACCTATTTGTAACACTTTATTGATGTGTAGAACTGAAGTGAAACCCTTATATCTAGGTAGAGGGAATTTGTTTGCACCAATGGATAATAGGAAGAATTACTCCAACACTGGTGCTTCAAGACTTGTTGTAATCTTGAAGAAGAAGATGTAGGTCAATCCTTGATACACTAAAAGCACGGAAATTAGCCATCTTAGACCAGGACCTGATGCCCATCTGCTATGACTAATTATCTTTTTTTGGTTTGTTTTTAAACTCTTTTAAACTAAAGATGAAAGGTAAGTGATTTTTAAAATTTTTAAAAATTCTATGTAGAAAGAAATATATACTTTATTTGAAGACAAAAAAAAAGAAACTATCCCTTGTCCTAAAAGATCTTACACTGTACCTGAAGGAGCAATATCTACAGAGAACTCAGTAAAAAAAAAAAATTCAAATTAGGTAAGAAAGAAATTTGGAGAACAGGATAATACCTGGTGGGGGGATGAAAAAAGTCCTAAAGAAGAGGCAGTACTTGAGCTGAGTCTGGAAAGAAGCTAAAGATATTTTAAATAGAAGGAGGGAGATGTGTGATACAGCTGGTACAAAGACACAAATGTGGCAGGTAGAATGAAATTCTAAGGGGGAAAGCTGGTAGGGCAGTTTGCGGGTAAGGTAGTGTGGGTGAATGTGCATTTTTGCATGTGTGCATCTCTGTAGGCAGGCATGTATTTGTGTGTGTGTGTGTGTGTGTGTGTGTGTGTGTGTGTGTGTGTAGAGGAATTAACATATTTTTTCCAGTCACTAGTGGCTTTTGAGAAGGGGAATGCCACGATTAGACATTTTCTTTAGGAACATAAATTTTGTCTCTTGTGAGACAAATGGCTTATGGTCTCGCCTTACTTATGTAATAGTCTGGGGGAAATGAACATTTTCATCTTTTCAGGGTCCTGGCAGAAATGAGGGTGAGTCCAGGTATATACAGACTGGTTGAAGGAAATAGGCATATTTAGCCCAGAGAAGAGAATTCTTAGATTTTGGTACACTGTAGCTTTTTTTTTTTTTTTAAAGAATTTGAAGGATTGCCATATGGAGGAAGAATTAGATTTGCTCTGCTTGGTCCTTGTGAGCGGAACTAAGAGCAAAGGTGGACATTGTAAAACAGCCAATCTAGGCTTCAAGTTAGAAAAACAAGAACAAAACTTCCAATGAATTAGAGTTGTTCAAAAGCAGAGTAATCCACTTTAAGAAGCTGTTCCTCTAAAGAACAACAGTAAGGGGTAGAAAAAAAAAATCTCATTTAAAATAACTGTCAACAATATAAAATACCTAGGAGTCTCTCTGCCAAGGCAAAACCATTACTATATGAACACAACTACAAAATACTTTTCACACAAATGAAATCAAATTGGAAAAACATTAATTGCTCAAGGGCAAGACCAGTCAATATAATAAAAATGACAATTCTACCTAAATTAATTCACCTATTCAGTGCCATACCAATCAAACTACTAAAAAATTATTTCTTAAAGCTAGAAAAATGATAAAATTATTTGGAAGAATAAAAGGCCAAAAAAAAAAAAATACCAAGAGAATCAATGGGGGGAAAATGAAGGAAGGTAACCTGCAAGTACCAGATTTCAAACTTATTAAAAAGTAGCAATTATCAAAATAATCTAGTATTGGCTGAGAAATAAGATAGTGGAATAATAGAATAGATTAGGCATTCAATAGGCATTAGGAAATGATTGTAGTAGGTTAGTGTTTGATAAACCCAAAGATCCTAGCTTTTACAACTATTCAATAAAAACTGCTAGGAAAACTAGAAAACAGTATGGCAGAAACTAGTTTTGGACCAATACCTCTTGCCATACATCAAGATAAAATCAAAATGATTACATGATTTCTAAATAAAAGGTGAAACTATAGACAAATTAAGAGAACACAAAATAGTTTAGCTGCCAAATCTATTGATCAGGGAAGAATTCACAACCAAACATGACAGGATGATCACTACAAGATGTAAAATAGATAATTTTTGTCTACATTAATTTTTTTTTTGCAAAACCAAAACCAAAAAGAAATAATTCAATAAAAACAAAAGGGAAACAACAAACTGGGGAATTTTTTTATGGCAAGTGTCTCTGATAAGGGCCTCATTTCTGAAATATATTGAAAACTGAGTCAAATTTACATGAATATGTTATTCCATAATTGATAATTGGTCAAAGGATGTGAACAGTTTTTCTCAGATGAAAAAATTGACTCCCTTTAGTTATACCAAAAAAATGCTCCAATTCACTATTAATTAGAAAAATGGACATTAAAACAACCCCATAGTATTGCCTCCTACAAATCAGTATAGCTAATATGACAAAAAAAGAAAATCATCAATTTTGGAAGGGGTGTGGAAAAATTGGGACACATACAATTTTGGTGGAATTGTGAACTGATGTAACTATTCTGGAGAGCAATTTGGATTCCTGCCATTCAAAGGACCATAAAACTCTGCATATTATTTGACCTAGAAATACTACTAGTGGGTCTGTATCCCAAAGAGGTTAAGGAGAAAGGGAAATGACTTACATATGCAAAAAATATTTTTCTATTTGTGGTGGCAAAGAAGTGGAAACTGAAGGGATGTCCATCAGTGGGGAATGGCTGAACAAGTTGTAGTATATGTTTGTGATGGAATACTATTGTGCCATAAGAAATGATGCCTTAAATAATCACACACACACACACACACACACACACACACACACACACACACACATACAACCAGAAAAGAGTTATGTGAAATAAGTGAGGAGAACAAGAAGAATGCTGCACACAATAACAGCAATATTGTGCAATAAATGACAGTAAATGACTTATCAGTAATGAAAGGATTCAAGAGGACTCCAAGGAACTCATGACAAAAAAGATCATAGAAGGTAGTGATAGTATAGAAAGCTTATAAATGAAGATTGAAGCAAATCATTTTTGTTTTGTTTTCCTTGTGAGTTTTTGTTCTTACACAAGCATGTATCTTTCACAACATGAAAAACATGGAAATATGTATCTTATGATAGCATCTGTATAACCTCTAACATATTACCTGACCTCTTGGAGAGGGGGAAAAATGGGAAAGAGGGAAAGAGCATGGATTGCAAAATGTCAGAAAATGATTATCAAAATTGTTATCAACGTAATTGGGAAAAACAGAATAAAATAACTTTTAAAAAGGTAGTGAGTTCAACCTTTTTGGAGGGCTTTGAGAAGTTGGTTGTCCATGTGAAGTACAGGATTGTGGGGGCAAGTAGAGATATCTACTTCCACTTCTTAGATTCTGTGATTTTGTGATATAGTGAGTTAGCCAAAGCTAAATGTCCCCTGCAGGGGTGGGTATAGTGGGAATTCTTCTTTGGGTATTGATTGGATTAGGTTTCTCTGCCTAAGTACTTTCTAACTAAAATTTGACACTTTAGAGCAGTGGTTCCCAAACTTTTTTAGCCTACTGTCCCCTTTCCAGAAAAAATTTTACTTAGAGCCCTGGAAATTAATTTTTTTTTAATTTTAATAGCAATTAATAGGAAGGATAAATGCACCTGTGGTCATCACCGCTCCCCCTCCCCCCATCGCTGCAGCACCCACCAGGGGGCGGTGGTGCCCACTTTGGGAATCACTGCTCTAGAGAGTTTAACAGCTTTTTCTTTTGTCTTCAAGATGGAGGCATTTGGCTTGACTATGGGACTGAATAGTCTGATAAAGAAACATTCTCCATTTCTCTTTCCCCAGGAGATAGAAGAGACCTATTGGATAGGTCACCAATATCCCAATGATGTGGTAATATGCTGATGTATATAATAGCTTCTTTCTCCAGCCATATATAACCCATTAATTTGTTACCAAATGTTATAATACTTAGCTGGAACATATTCCTGAGTCTCTGCCAGCCCCTCTCATTAGAGAAGAAGCTGGCCAAAGCAAAATGCTCACCAATGACAAGGAATAGTGGATATCAGAGCAGGCTAAACTCAAATCTGCCTCATTTGAACTGAATTCACTTGGGGTATCCTCAGAGCCTTTCTTTACTGGATGTTCTTCTGCTATGACTAACTACACTTCCTTTTATTTACTATTGAATCACTCACAAGTTTATCATTAAATTATAGTTATATACCTTAACTACCAGACTGAGCCTTGAACAGCATGCTAAAGTTAATGATTCAGGAGGCAGGCAGTTTGTGACAGGGAAATCCATCCCATGGATAGGAAGAACAGATTGAATTAGCCTATTCAAAGGAGTTTGGTGGAGGTACAATCTGGTCAGGTCATCAGATCCTTGACTTGGGAATTGTGGAGTTCTTTGAGATTCACTTAAAAAAATGCTCAGAGAACTGGTCAAAGTGACTAGCCCTAATTTGTAGTAAACTAGTACTAGAATTTGAATCAAGATCCTCTGGTACCAAGAGTTCAGCTAGTGGAGCTAAGTGGACAGAAACTGAGTCAGAAAGACTCAACTTTCTGAGTTCAAATCTGACCTCAGATATTTACTACCTCTGTGAATCAAGACAAGTCAGTTGAATCTATTGGCCTCAGTTTCCTTATTCCTTATTTACAATGAAATGGAGAAGGAAATGACAAATCACTTCTTGTTTTTGCCAAGGAAAACCACAAATGAGGTCCCAAAGAGTAGGATATGACTGAAGAAATTAATACAACAACCTTAGATGTCAAATATAGCACTGTTCCTCATACCAGTCTATCTGAGGGCTTGAAATAGACAATAATAGTAGAAGCAAGAGTAGCAATTGTTCACATTTATATCATATTTTACAGGTTATCATTAAAGGACAGAACTCATAGTTATAGGAAAACTGACAAGAACAAAACATGAAGCCAGGTTTGGAGGCATAGACAAATGGATGGAATAGGAAAAGGACTCAACAGTGTGAGGTCTTGGAAAGCACATTGGGCTTGGGGAAGAGAGGGGAATGGTTTTATATATATACTCAACTCACCTAGCTTGGTGATTTTGTACATATCATTGGATCATAGAGTTTTAAATCTGAAAGAGATCTTAATGATCATATCCTTCTCTCTAATTTTATCAAAGTGGAAACTGAGGCATGGAGAAATTAAGTGACTTGCCTAATGCCACTCTGGTGGTGACAGATGATTTATACTCAGGTCCTCTGATTCCAAATCCATTCCTCTATATGCTTCTGGACTAATCACTCTCATCTGAAAAAGAGGAATAATAATAATACCTGTCTTATCCATCTCCTAGCTTTTGGTAGGATCAAATGACATGATATATGTAGAAATAGTTTGGAAACTAGAAGTGCAATACAAAGAAATTTAAGGGATTACTATCCTCTCCAAGTTGAGAGCTACTTCTGTTTCAGAGAACAATTTATACTTTGAAGAAATCTGACTTTAAACATTTTCAATTTGAGGGAAAAATTCAGGTGAACACTGATGACCCTGTTTAGTAATGTCTTCATCCCCATCCTCCACACACTTATCCAGCATCTCAAGGAACCCCCCCCCCATTAAAGGCACAAAATGATTATAAAAAATGAAATATGCAGAAACAAAGTATATATGAATTTTGCACCACACAACCAAGCAGATGTCAATCAGCCAATAGGCAAAATGTCTATTACTATGCCAATGAGCTGAGCAATGGGGATACAAGGAAAGAAAAAAGTCTATGATTTTAATAAACTCTCAGTCTAATGGAATGTTTACCTTATGGTGCCTATTTTTTGGGGGGTAGAACACCTGAATACATCTGAATTAAGCCAGCTAGTTGTCTTTAATATTGCAGGGCAAAGGTAATTGGTTAAAAGGTAAAAGGTGTAGCTCTATAGCCTGAGGTTCTCTTGGCCATTGGATGAATTGAGGTGGAAATGGCTTCTCAAGGGGTATGGAGGTGGATGATTGCTCCACAGCTGTGTATCTCCATTTGCAGTCCCACTAGAATGAACACTTGGTTTTTATCCCAGAGAGTTTAATTCATTTACCCCCTCTGCAGCTGCTTCAGCTGCAGGATCTCTTGAGTTTGAGATGGAAAAGAGAGCAAACCTTCCCACTGTCCTGGAAGCCTCAGGCAGAGCTGTATCAGATGAATGTCTCCCAGGAGAGTCTCCCTGCTTACAGTCTGAGCAAAGGACTGATCTCTGGGGTGGGACCATACTCTGGTGCTTGAGTCTTATGCCTACTACCTCAATATGAGTTTACTGACTTCCTCAGAACCCTCTGCACCATTGGTGACTGCTTTGGTTATGGTGCAGCTTCATGTCCCAGGCTGCTATGGAGGTGGCCTCCTGGTGGATTTGTATAAATCCTTTGCTTGGCAGAGAAAAAGGACAGGACAGAAAATACTGGAAATCTCTTCTCCAACAGCAGGATGAGATGGGTAAGTGCTAGAATGAATCAGCAGTTTCATGCTCTTATTCCTGGTGACTCATTCCCTTTTATTTCAAATGATGAGACCAAGTATACAGTCAAGACATAATAATGATAATATAACTGTAATAATAGCTTGCATTTATGTAACACTTTAAGGTTTGCAAAACATTTGACACATGTAAACTCATTTAATCCTCAAAATAGCCCTGAGAGGTAGTTGTGATTATTGTCTCCATTTTACAGATAAAAAACTCATGAGAAAAGTTATATGACTTGTCCAGGGTCACACAGCCACTAAATTTCTGAGGCAAGATTGAAACTTGGATTTTTCTAACTCCAAACCTAATGCTCCTTTGTGCCAGGGAGACTAGACATTTCAATCACTGTCTTTGGAATCTCAAATATAGTATAGTTGAACTTGGAACCACTTTTCTTTGTTACTTTAGAGTAAGGGGAATACAGTAGAAACAATGGCTATTAACTGCAAGGGGGGAAATTTTAACTGCATTGAAAGATCTGTTGAGGCAGCTTAGTTTAGAGCAGGGGTGGGCAACGTATGGCTCTCGAGCCATATCTGGCTCTTTTGAGGGCCAGATGTGGCTCTTTCTGCAGAAGCCATAAAGTCAATTTTTTTTCAGGCACTGTTACAGGAGCGCACTGTGAGCACTGTACGGCTCTCATGAAATTACATTTTAAAAAATGTGGCGTTTATGGCTCTCACGGCCAAAAAGGTTGCCGACCCCTGGTTTAGAGCATACTAGCTGTGTGACTTGAGCAAGTCACTTCCATTCTGATTATTTAGTCCAGTGTTTTCCAAATTACACTGATGGCACACAATTGTTTTTTTAAAAAAGTTTATAAATTATATGTATATATTAATGCCTATACATACTACACTAATATGTTACATTAAAAAATCACAATATAGACATTAAATGAATTAAAGGTGAAATAAAGTATTAATAGTATGCGTTTTTGCTTTCACTAAGATATGAAATATTTATGATGACAATTCTATTATATATGCTTCATCATTTAAAAAATTCTTTGTATGTCTAGGCAGATAGGGCAGAATTATAAATAAGAAGAGTTATTTTCATCTGATTTATGCAGTTAGCCAAATATGTGAATTTTTTAGCTACTCAATTGAAAGATGAACAAGACAATGATTTTTGATGTTATTTAGAATAATAAATTTTGGGACTATACCTATGAATTTATTGGTATGGAGACCCATGAGGTAGAAATTCCCTTTACCAAGGAGGGCCTTCATAGTTTCTCAGGTTTATAGACTTTTGGAGAGTTACTGAGTGGGACAAAAATGACCACCTACACAAATTACAAACCTGTAGTCAGAAAGTGAAAGTAGAAGAAGCAGTCTTTATTCTTTTCCATGAGAAAAGGACAAATGCCCTAATGGCAAATGCCAATGCGTGGGTGAGAATACAAATATTATGTAGGTTTCTGATGCAAGACCACTCTCCATTCTGTCCTATATACCTTTGTCTGGAGGCCAGGACTTAAAATCTAGGCTCAAAGTCTATTCCAATCAGAAAACAACAAAATATATGAACTGGGAGGAGTAAGGTTAAGGAAAGGTAGCCTTGTCTTCAGGAGTGACTCCCTAAGCTTCTAAAGATATGAGGAGATAAGGAGGTAGAATTGCCTAATGGATTTTGTCCTTGAAATGAGATAGGAGACCTCCCAACTGATTGGATCTGTGGCAAAAATGAAATTTCCTTAAGGTCTATTCTTTAACCCTAAACTGGCTTTCATTCCTGTTAGAGAGTCTGGGGTAGGATGAAGGTCCACCATGAAGAGAACACATTAATTCTTTTTATTCTCCATAATAGTTATCTATAGCAATAAGTTTCTACTTACATATAATTATTATTTATCTTCTACTCTAGTCCAGGATTAACAATTCATTATTATCTTTTTTCATCACCATGAAAATTTCTACATGAATTAGAGATAGGATTTAAAATCTACTTCTTTCTGGCTCCAAGACCAAATTCTTATTATTCAATTATGCTTCATATTTTTTCCTTTGTTTTATTTCTTTTTTATTCAAAATATTTTATTTTCCCAATTACATATAATAACAGTTTTTTTTCTGAAATTATAAAATCCAAATTTTCTCACTCTTTGCCCCGTCCTTCAGAATTGTCCCAGATCATCGTATTTCTGAGTAGCTAAGTCTTTCACAGTTGATCATTGTACAATATTGCTGTTACCTTGTATAATATTCTCCTAATTCTATATATGTTGCTCTCTGTTAATTCATGTAGATCTTTCTAGCTTTTTCTGATATCATTCTGCTTATTATTTCTTATAAAGTCTGTTTTAATTTTTACTGCTTATGTGGATAAAGTTCAAGGTCGAGAGTCAGGAAGACCTATCTTCAAATCCAGCCTTAGACATAATCTGTGTGACCCTGGGCAAGTTCCTTCATTCTGTTTGCCTCAGTTTCTAATTGGTAAAATGAGTGGAGAAGGAAATGGTAAGTCACTCTAGTATCTCTGCCTAGAAAACTCCAAATGGGTGCTCAGAGTCAGACATGACTAGAAAGACTGAATAACTAGAGTCATTGGAACTTCTTGAGAAAAGGAATGACATACTTTAAGAATATCAGTTCACATATGTTTGGAGGATGAATTGGAGAAGGGGAGAGCTCAATAAGGTAAATGTTGTAAGCTAATTATTCTAAATCTTCATCAATAAAGCAGTATAGCTCATATAGCCCATGAAATTTGTAATATGTATTTTAATTAAATTCTTTATGTAGAGAAGGGCTCACAAAAAAGCTTTTCCACCTTCTCTCAAAACCTAAGGTGTAGGGGGCAGCTGGGTAGCTCAGTGGAGTGAGAGTCAGGCCTAGAGACAGGAGGTCCTAGGTTCAAACCCGGCCTCAGCCACTTCCCAGCTGTGTGACCCTGGGCAAGTCACTTGACCCCCATTGCCCACCCTTACCAATCTTCCACCTATGAGACAATACACCGAAGTACAAGGGTTTAAAAAAAAAAAACAAGAAAAAGAAAAAAAAAAAACCTAAGGTGTAGCCCAAATAATGTGGAAGGAGAGGGGAGACCTTACAAGAGAGGGGACAGGGAAGAACATTAAGTCCCACCTTGGCTCAAAACATTAAACTATCTTATTATTCCAGCCTTTGTGTAGTAGGAGCAAAACAAAATTTATAGCATGTCCTAGACGTGAATGCTCTACCAGTATATACTGTTAGACCAATTTATAATTTTTTTATCTCTATATACCCTGGACAATAAATGTTTAATTTTTTAAAATGTCCCAGACCACTTTGGCAATCAGGTAAAGCTTATGAACTCCTCAGAATACTGTTTTTAAATGAATAAAATAAAAAGCCCAAGATTACGAAGAAAACCTAAGATATTCAACATAGCTACCTACATCTTTTTTTCAAATGCTTGTGCACAGAGCCTGAAGAGATTTTTCTTTGGCTTATTTCAGCTTCTTGATTTTCAAGTTATAACAAATGAATGGACTTTTGTCTTTTTCAATGCCAAAGATTCCAAACTTTAAGCTGGTCATGATGGGCTGCATTCCTGCTTGATTTGCAGGACCTTGAATTTCAGTTTTTATGGTGTGATGAAATGGCCACATTGTCATTCTCTGCAGCTGACTTCTCACCACTTCCAGGATATAATTATTTATGTGATTGGCCCAAAATAAATAGGCTAGGTATTTGAATCACAAACAACGGTCCTAAATTAGATCATAAATCATTTTGCAAAAAAAAGACAGCAGACACCTTGAGTTAGAGGTATTCGTGTTAATATATAGCCCATGTTTTCTGACCTTCAGACGAGAAACTAATGCTCATCCTTTAGTTAAAATCATAGATTTAAAGCTGGAAGAAACCTTAAAGTTCCTCTAACTCAACTCCTTAATTTCTACAAATAGGGAAACTGAGTCCCAGAGTGGTTATATCTTGCCCAAAATCATTAAATGTTTAAGTGAAAATGTAATCACATGTACAACAAATTCAGTATTGTTTCTATTGTATCCTTTATTCCAGGTCAGAGAGTATCATTTCTTTCCTCTGAATTCCAATCTATTACCTTTATCATCTTTTCTGTTATGCAGGAAGCTAAATAGGGCACAGTTTTTAATTATACTATATGAAGAGGCATCACAGTATGTAAAGCATCTTGCAGACTTTTAAAATGCTTTGGAAGTATTGGCTATTATTACTATTCTATCAAGAGCTATAAAACAGCTTATATTTTGCATTGCCAAATTCAGAATTTCATCAGCTCTTTCATTTGGGCAAGTAGGCTGAACTTGAAATCAAAATTATTGAGGTTCAATTCCTTCATCTGTCACTTATTAGTTCTTTTATCCTGGCCAAGTACTTTACCTCAATAGATCTCAGTAAATTATCTATGTGAGCAGTCACAGGCAGGTTATGATATGCTCATTGGTGGATGAACTTCCTTCACCCAGAATTATGTTATTGCTATAGCATTTGCTTTTAGAGAAATTCAGTTAGAAAATATTCTTTAAGCACTTACTATGGGCCAGGCATAAATATCGGGGATACAAGAAGATGTAAAACACAGAAGTCCCTATCCCTAAGATGCTCACATTCTGATCAGTGAGACAACATGTAAATGATTGGTATAAAGAGAAGATACTCCCATGTGGGATAAAAATTGATTGCAAGTGCCTCACTCAAAAAATGGGCACACCTACCCCACACCAACCTGTGTGAGATACTAGTGTGCCACTGGCTCAAATAAACAAGATCTGAGTCAGAAGGTAAAAAGAGGCAGTTGTGTATTCCCCTTCATGAATGAGAACCCTTCAATGATGGGCAAAGAAGTGCTGATTGACAACTGACTAGGCAGTCAATCTATACACTAGGTTCCTCCCTCTTCCCTGTCAAGCCCCAACACTAGGCTTTGACCAACAAATCAAAACACCTGTGCTTACAACCCAACTCAGGTGGGGCAAGGGAAGGACCCAAGCTGTTCATTGCCCCTTCTGCCCTTCATCAGTCTTCCTCCCAATCCTGTCCCAGAGTCCTCGCGGAAGGAGAAGGTAACAAACTAGCTTTCATAAGCTACATGCTCATTCTGAGAATAGCACACTCAATTCTGTCCTATGCACTACTGAACAGTTTTAAGGTACTATCAGAGAGAAAAAGGTACTTGGGAAACCTTTTGGGAGATGATGGGATTTGAATTAAGTCTTGAAGGAATTAGGAGGGTTGGGGAAAGGAAAAAAGGAGACTAGATGTGGCAGTGTGTTCAATAGCTGTGATAATTGGGTGGAGGCAGCCTAAGATAAGGCATGAAGACAGGAGATGGTGAGTCCTGGGCAAGTAGCTTTAAGTAGGTAAATATAGCTGTATCATACATATACTATATGATGGGAGTGAAAGGTAAAGAGATTGGAAAGATAAGGATAAGAAGGGGTCAAGTTCTGGTGAGCTTTTAAATGCTAATAAAGAAGAATTTACATGTGTTCCTTGGTTGAGAACTCTTGGAGTATGTGTATTGGGGAGGAAGTGATCTAGTAAGATCTGAGCTCTAAAAAATCACATTGGCAGCTTGGATGATGGATGGAAGTGGGGAGAGACTTTAGGCAGAGAGAACAATTAGGTTATTTCAACACTCTAGAAGAGAGGTATTGAGGGCAAGAACCTCTTTTTGTTTATTCACATTTGTTCATTCTATTTTAATACTTCTTTTAAATAGCTTTAAGATGTAATGTTAATATTATATTATGCACATATGATATTTAATATTAATAATATAATGATTAATACTTTTAATTTTTTAAAAAATAATTTTTGTTGTAACATGGAAGATTCAATTTTTCTTTTACCATTAGGATCATAAAGCTAACAAAAGAGTTATACTCTACACACTCTCAAGAGAATTGAAAATGATTTATGTGCTTGAATCTGTAGATGAACAATGACAATAATTTTGGTCTGTATAGCTCTGACAAAATACTAATGAAAGAGGGAAACACGTGAAAGATGTGAAAGTAGAAACAAGATTTGATAATGGATTGGGTAAATGAAGTAAATCAAAGTGAGGAGTTGAAGGATGACATTAAGTTTGTGAGCCTGAATGATTAAGATAATGATGATGATGCCCTCATTGATAGCAAAGAGAAGACTGGGTCTGGAGTCAAGAAGACTCATCTTTCCGAGTTCAAATATGATCTTAGCTACTTCTATCTGTATGATACTGGATAATTAACTTAATGTTGTTTGCCTCATTTGAAAATGAGCTAGAGAAGGAAATGTCAACCCATTTCAGTTTCTTTGCCAAGGAAATCCCAAATAGGATCACAAAGTACTGGGTATGACTAAACCACAGTGATAATGAATGCTTTCTCTTTTCCACATGTTGAGTTTGAGATGCCTACAAGACATATGATTCAAGGTGTCCAAGAGGTGGTTATTGGCTAAGTAGTAGAGCTCAGGAGAGAAAGTAGGTCTGGCTAGATAGATCTAGGAGTTATTTCCATTGAGATAATTGAACTCATGAAAGTTAATGTGAACAACAAATTAGATAGCACTGAGAGAAAAGAAAAGAGAAATTTTATTTTTTTAATCTTTTGTTCTTTCCATTGTACTTCACTCTGAAAAATGAAAGTATTTATTGGACTAACATGTTTTACTGATGTTAACTACCACTATAGAAACAAAGAGGAACTGACATGCCCATAGTATTCCTGCATACAGTATTCTTCCCCCCAAACCTTTGTCCCAAAAGCATATTCAGGGAAATCATCACACTCTATGACACAGATATGGAGATTTATATGAATTTGACTTTGTAGAAATGACTACTCAGAATTTTAATTAACTTTGAATTTTCTTTGGTTTAACTTTTATGAACAATTACAAATATAATTAGGTGGGAAGAATTATCTAAACATCCTCCTAATCTTTTTTCATAGGTATAATCTTATGCAAACTAAGCCTATAACTTCATATCTACTGCGACTCAGTTTTGCTTTAAAAAAGGTAGCACCAAAACAATCAAGTTTTACAATGATATGAAAAATAAGATGACAAAAGTGGGCTAGGTGGTTAGGGAAACCTTGACTTTGTGCCTTGAAAGTGTGTGTGTGTTTGTGTGTGTTTTTTCTTTTCTGAAAAAATGATTTGCAATTGAATCAGGCACTCAGGGCTCTCTAAGAGAATAGGAACCCTAAGTTAGATACTGCTTTGAGTAAATATAGAGCCATAAAATAACAGACCTGAATGAGTTACTCTGGGGCCGTTTGTATAAGAGCGAGGCAGCTAGGTGGTACAATGGGTAGAACACTGGACCTGGAAACGAGAAAATCTGAGTTCAAGTCTGACCTCAAACACTAGCTATATGACACTGGATAAATCACTTAACCCCTATTTGTCTTAGTGCCTGATCTATAAGATGGGAACATACTCAAGAAAGAAATGGCAAACTACTCCAAGTATCTTTGCCAAGACAATCCCATAGATTTTGTCACATAGAGCTGGATGTGACTGAATGAATATACAACAACAACAATGTATGAGAATTTGGTGCTCCATGTACTATAATAGAACCAAGAGCAATCCTACCTTAATTCTCTTTCTATATATTAGCTATAAATCTACCATTATTGATATAAAAGAACTATAGCTCTCTTATAAAATAAAAAGGAAAGCTTTTCTCCTTCCAGATAAAAAAGAGTTCAATTACATTTTAAAAGTGCCTAAACTGAGCTCTGATTTTATCCAGATATGATTGGAACTATAGCCTGAGCTCTTTTAAGGTAATCCTGAGGGAAGTATCCCATGAACCATAATAGAGATTTGCAGAAAAACTGTGATTTATAAAATATTATTATTTCAGATAGAATTATTTTGCAGGAGTGCGCACAAAGTTTTTTTCCATTTTAAAATAAATAAAACCAAGCAAGCAGAAGAAAACAGTGATGCCTGGGATGCTAAACTACCTAAGGTAATAGGACTCAGTTCTCAAAAAGCAAAGTAAACTAAATTAGAAGAGTTTCTCTAATGAAGGGAAACTGCAGAGAACTTCAATTCTTGGGGCTTTAGCTACCAGCCACATGTTCAAGTGGATGTGCAACAGGTAAGGTTCAAATCCCAACTCTGTCACTTTATGGTTAAGTAACATATTGAAAGTCTCTTTTCATGTCAAAACCTCTGTTTCTATGACTGCAAAATGGACATAATATGTGCTCTGCCTGCCCACAAAATCATTGTGAGAAAGGCATGATAACCAGGTGGGTTGTTGTTGTTAAGACTGCTCACAAATTCTCTGTTTAACATAATTACTCTTTTGAGAATATTGCATCTCCTAAGATGCAGACAGATGCAGCACCACCCTCAAATCAAGTCTTTATGGCAAATTTTATAGAGTTGGGGGATAAGGAAGCCTTGGGCCTCAGGACTTTTGTGGAAAGAAGCCCAGAACACTTTTCTCTAAGGAAGCCACTCTCAGGGGAAGGTTTAGGATGGAGGCCAAACAAACATGGTTAAAGCTTAAGATAGATGGAGGAGTGTGTGGTGGGAGTGGAACTTGGTGAGAATACATAACCAGGATAACTGTCCATTCATTGGTGTCTTGCCAATTTCTTAAACTTCTCCCTGCTAAAGAAGTACAAGTATTATTAGTGCCTTCTAAAGTGCAGCACTCAAGGACAAAGCCCTAGGCAGCCTATCCTAGAGTGGTTTGCTATTTCCTTCTCCAACTCATTTAATGGATGAGGAATCTAAGGCCAACAGGGTTAGTGACTTGCCCAGGGCTGTCCAGTTAGTGAATATCTGAGATTGGATTGAACTTGGGTATTGCTGAGTCCATACCAGATACTCTATCCACTGTGCGCCCAAGCTGTCCCCAAGTCATTGTCTTTTTTTTTTTTTAAGAAAGTTAAACTGCTAAATATCACACCTGGTTTTCCTTCAATTTATCTGCCTATTAGCTTCTGAGTTGTACTTGACACATATATGATATTGACATATATCGACATGTATATGATATTGATGTATGCCACCATATATATGATATTGATGTATGCTGCCATATATATGATATATGGTATTTATATATATATATATACATATATATATATGTATATATATATATATATATACTGATATGTAATATCTGTATTTCCTAGAATTCTTCTTCCCGTGGTTGGTTCTTGTCATTGTTCCTCCTCTTTTGCAGTAGGTCCACTAGTCTCTTATCTACTTTTACGTATCAGGGAATTTAAGATTTTTCCTTGTATCGATAAGTGAGAGGTGAGGGAAAGACACAGCTTTCCTTACATCTTGTGCATCTCAGCACCAAACTGTCTCATGGTTGGGAATTCTACTCTCCATTCCATTCTACCTATTCCTACTGCTTTTGCTTCCTGATACCTAAGCCTAGTCCATACTGACATACTCCATCCCATAGCATTACACAGTTCATTGATTAATGAGTACTAGGTTAAACTAAAAGTCGAAGGACAGATTAGGAAAGAGGACAAGTTATTATATCACATAGGTAAGGTAAGTAATTTTTTACATAGAAATAGACGGTTTGGCTCATACTTGACTCAGGAATTTGCAATGTTTTTCTGACTTGGAAAAAATTATAGGTCAGAATATGCCATAAAAGGTTAGACTTTTATATAAAAATGCATGTAGTGATATTCCTTAACATAGTACTTGAAGAGATTCCATATAAAAATGAGGTTTTCTAGATGCTCTTGTTCATAGATGATTTTCTTTAGCTTAGGTTTTACTTTGAATAGATGTAGGGCTTCTGAAATAATTTCTTTTTGAAAGCTGTTGGCTTAACCCTGCATCTAAGAAATGGGACATAATGAATATATTGGTCTGATCTCAACATGTAGTTGAATGGGCACCCAATTACTCCAGTAGAGCAAGATATATAATTTGGGACAGGCACTTCAGTGATGATCAGTTGGCCCACAATCTATTAGAAGGAAGAAACTAGTTTGTCTTACACATGTGGAAAAGTACCATGTCTTCAATAATCTTACAGGGATTTCTGGCACAAAAATCCATCCTTTTTAACACCAAGATTTTAATCTCAGAAGTGCTCTATAGCTACCAATCATTAAATGTCAGATTTCAGAAGAATCACAACTGCAATACATAACAAGTGAAGACTATACCATTTCAGTAGACTCTAGCATATTGCTGATGAAGATTTATTTTCAACAAGTAGCATGATTTCATTAATGATATATTTGACTATAGATGGAAGTAAATTGGCCATACAATGAGAATGAACTATAACAACAAGCCCCCAAACTAACCTAGTATCCATGGCTTATCAGAAGGCTTCCAGCAAGTTGCATAGATTCCCTATGGAAGTTTCAAGAGAAGACAGACAAGGCTCGCACAGGATGAAAAGAGGAATCAAAGTATAGAGGAATCTGGATCTGCACTAATGGAGGAGAATTCCTGATGATGAGATCTTGGATCTATTGAGATATTTGAGTATAACATAGCATACATTATTTCTGCCTGATGTGTGTGTGTATATATTTTTAAGAAAGTAAATGTGGCTGGATTCTTTCTAAATATTTTTTGTATTTATCTAATTCCTAGAAAAGAAGAGTAAAAAAGCCAAATAAATGAAATTTGAACTCTTACTCTGCTCAAGGACTCTTCTTTCTCAAAGGGGGCAAATGGTGTAATGATTTTGACTTTTATCCCTTATAGCAATGTGAAAAATAACAATTCACAGAACAAAGATGTGACTATTTTGGAAGGCAAAGGCCGAAAGTCTAGGGAGATACAGAAGATAAAAAATATGTCACTAAGCACTAGAAATCTCTCAGACATAGATTTCTACATGTCTATAACTTATTTTTAATAATTTGAAGATGCTTTTTAAACATTTTCTTTTGAATACAGTGTAGTGAATACCAAAAGTTAATAGCCACAAAATATATCACTTGTTAACAGTTAAGCAAAACTATCTAAAGGTGTCAATGGACAAAGCTAATGTGAGAATTTTCTTTCTCTTTGATAAACATATTTGTTATTATTACATATTTATAACACCTCTTATATATTATATTATAGTGTTATATATATTACATTATATATTAAAATTAAAATACAAAAATGTAGATGCACTGTATGTCAAGTCCCTTGAAAATAAGGAAAAGATAAGGACTGATATGACTTCAGAGATTTGGGGAACACTGTGAAGAGAAAATTCCTTTTACCAGTACAGATAGGCACCCCCCCCCTTTTTAAAAATCTTTACCTTCTGTCTTAGAATCAATACTGTGTACTGGTTCCAAGGAAGAAGAGTGGTAAGGGCTGGGCAATGGGAATTGAATGACTTGCCCAGGGTCACATAGCTAGGAAGTGTCTGAGGCCAGCTTTGAAACCAAGATCTCCTGTCTCTAGGCCTGACTTTCCATCCACTGAGTAGTCCAGCTGCCCCCCACGGACAGGTACCTTTAATGCAACTTTTAGCCTTAGAACATGAATTTCTAATTTTTAAAAATGTTATTGGCTTCTCTAGGAAATTTGAAAATTCCCGATGCACCCTTTCTCAGAAAAAAAGATATACATAAAATAAATAAAATTATGCTGAAAGTTATCAAAATATTAAGGGGAGGGAATCACAGATGTCAGGTTAAGTCCTCTGTCTTAAGGAACTGCCTTAGATTGAGAGGTTAGATTACTTACCTAGGGTCACAAGGTTCAGTATGTGTCAGAGTGTGCACTATGATTTGATTCCAACCCTCAGTGAGATCTTCTCTGCTGATATATGGACCTTATTATTCTCTTAAGTAAATGCATTTAAATTCACAGAAGATTCTTTCTTGCAAAACAAAAATAAGTAGCATTCCATTTGTTTTACAGAATAATATCAATCAATCAATTTGAAACCATTCGGAAGAGCCTAAGATGCTGGGAAGCAACCAACCATGGTTTAATGAGCAGCAAATTGTTCCAGACCCTTTTCATTTGTTTCCTTCTGTGGTATTGACAGCTCAAATAGGCAAGATGGATGTAAAAAAAAGTAACATACTGCAGTTTTGGCAAGGCTTTTGACAGTAATCTAGGGAAGCAGTCTTGTCTACTTTTAGGAGGATGAACAACTGACTTGAGTGCTATCATTGACTGGGAATCAATTTGGCGGTAATGCATAGTGATATCACACAAATCCTACTAGGTGCTATGTGAGAATGTGCCCTTCAAAGTTCCAGGTGGTTATAAATATTGTGGAAGATAAAATTCCAAATGACTCCTTACCCATGTAGAAAGAGGTTAAAACTGTCTGTATTATCAATTGCTGTATAATCAATCTTTTGGTCCTAGTTCCCTTTTATGTTCTAGTTATATCTATCAAGGTTGAACATAGTATTAATCAAAACATCATGAAGACAGTTTTGACTTTATGGATACCTTGATTTTATCTCTGGGTTCCTTTCATGGGTCTCTGAACCCATTTTGAGGTCTGTGGATCTCTAGGGTTTCATTACAGCCTCTTGAGACAAGATGATAGATGGTAAGAATGATTTATGGTTGAGGGTTAGGAATGCACCAACAGCAGAAGGACAAGGGGACAATCCCATAGAAGGGACTGAAAGGCAGAGGATAGTGTCTAAATTAGAGGCTCAAAAATATAATGGTGTTAGGGTTAGTGAATAGACATGGTTTTATTATTAAAAAAAACTCCCAGATGAAGAGACTCTCCTCCTGCTTTATAGATGGGCACCTTCTTGACAATTTATGCTCCTGAAGATCTGTTTAGGGCACTGACAGATTAAATGATTTGTCACAATATTCATTAAAGGCAGAATCCAGTGCAGCGTGTTTGATGTCCTGATGAAGAACATGCAGAGAGTGGAATGAAGCCAGAAACAGAAGTGGAAGACTCTGGGGGATCAGGGAGGAACTGAGGGACCAGGGATGGTGGTGAGCACAAAATATGAGGACAGATGATGGCACAATGGGAAAGATGAGAAGATGAGAGCTTGTTATCAGATTGGACAGACTTTCAGAGTTCAAGTTCCAGGAGCTAGACTGTCTTATTGATGGTGAGTTTGAAGACTGATTACTCCTGTTGTTTGCTCAAGTGGAATTGAGGAGTTTGATAAATGGAGAGGCCTTGGTGCTACCACATGGTTATGGAAGTCATCAAGGATGAGAACAAGGACTGGGAATAGGGAGAAGACTCTAGGTAAAATAATGTCTTTGAAGGAGAGAGATTGA
Organism: Gracilinanus agilis; assembly: GCF_016433145.1. Classification (NCBI taxonomy): domain Eukaryota; kingdom Metazoa; phylum Chordata; class Mammalia; order Didelphimorphia; family Didelphidae; genus Gracilinanus; species Gracilinanus agilis. The sequence continues at coordinate 61,049,400 of NC_058134.1, read as the reverse complement.
TTTCAACTACATTAGATAACAGCAACTAGCCCTGAGCAGGATGATATAATCAGAGAGCATGAACTTCATAGAAGAAGAGATCACTAAATGAACATAGAAATGGGATGGTCTGAAGTAATGGTGAAAAACATTGAATATATTGACTCTTCTCCCTAGATCTTTGGGACAGTGTTTTCTCCACATCAACGGTATCACTCAAGTGTAGTTCCCTCATTGTCTATAACAGGAGAGAGGAGAAAAGAGTCAGGAGTGGCTAGAAGGGGCCTGAAGTAGGTGGAAGCCTCTACTGGAAATGATATTTCCTAACCCATCTTTTGTCCTCAAGTCCTAACCTTCACTTCGCGCCATTTTCCTTGAGACAGGTGATCTCACTCACTGTTTTATTGAGAAAGTAAAGGCTGCTTATCATGTTATTGTGTCTTCTTCCATCTATGCATCAAAAACCCTCTGTTTTGACCTAATCTCTATCCTTTAATGATTAAAAAACAACTTCCCTTGACTCTGTTTCATGTCCTCCCTAACCAAGTTATATTTCACTAACAAATTATTGAAGGAAATCTAGAACTTTACTACAGAAATTAAAGGAAATTGCAGGTCCAGGATCAATTTCCATTGTTTTGCTACCTTTTTAAAGGCACTTCACCCAAGTAATTCATGATAAGCTGGATCAATATTGTGTCAACAGTTAGAGAAAACTGATGGACCCGGCAGATGCTCCATTGATATCCTGGAGACATCAAGTGAATGCAAAGAAAGGGCCCAAACTATTTGACAGACCCCTTTTTGATGAAATTTGGAGAGGGCATGGACAAGAGTTACAGAGGATATAGAAATAGATGAGATCATGTATCTATTAGATTATTAGAATCTGCTTTATTTTAATACTCTTCACTAAATCATCAATTGATAACCATCCTTTAGGTGATTAACTTTTACACTTTAGTGGTTACATGGTACAGTGGTTAGAGGAATTGACAAAATGAAATAATATATTGTAAATCTTAAAGAGCTATGTAATACTAATAATTATAATGATTATGCTAATTATTCTCAACCTTCACTTTATGTTTAACTTTCTAAACCTTTTACATGTACAAAAGATATTTTCTTTATTCCTAATCCACTTAACTCTACTATCAATAAATTGGTTATGCTTCAATGTTCAGATTTCTTCACGTGAAGATATATTTTATCAGCATAATCTATAATTTTATCTATCTATAATTATTAATTAATATAATAATATATAATCATATAAAATATTTAATCTAATATCTAATCTAATAATCTATAATTATATAAAAT
>NC_058134.1:61003327-61047695 GCF_016433145.1 Gracilinanus agilis | reverse complement strand
ATATATATATATATGTATATATATATATAGAGCACTTGGTCTGATTATTTCTGCTATTGTCACATTTCAAAATTTCTAGACACCATTAATTGTCTTATTTCCTATCGAAAATATGACTTAATGGGGTAATTCTTTGATTTCTGCAGGAGAATTTAATCTCCATGGTTCACAATGGCAAAAAGGTTTCATGAGAGAGCTTATATCAAGATACAAATTTGGGCCAAGAAGGATAAAGAGTGATGTAACACTGGATGATTGTGTCTGATTTAGACTGTGAGCTCAAAAGAGATCATTGATGCCCAGAGGCTTTTAGCACTTGTGAAATGGGATGAATGATCACGAGTGATACTTTGTACGTCATGTTTTATTATTGAAATGAAATGGGACTTAAAAATAGAATCAGTGATGGAGTACAAAAAGTATACTTGTTGGACTTGGTAAAAATAAGAATTAGCTCAGAGACAGCTAATCATAAAACTCAGATTATCTGTTGAGCTTTGAGTTTATTTGTAATACAAATACTGTAATGACTTGGTTTCATTCCATACCAAATAGTGATATGTTGGAAAAAGCACTAGATCTGGAGAAAGAATTCAGTCCTATCTCTGCCACTTATCAGATCCATGTCCATCAGCAAGTCAACATGTCTGGCCCTCAATTTCTTCATCTCCTAAAATAAGTTTAATGGGTAATAATTAGTTTATAAGGTTGTTATGACAACCTTATGAGATAATGAATGGAGAACTCTTTGCAGTTTATAAATATACTTTTTATTACTGCTATACTCAACTTATTAGGGAATTTTTAAAAATAAGAAAATAGAAGAAACCATATTTTATCCTTACAATGGCAATACAACCTGTGAGGAATGTCCATTTTGCAAGGCAAACTGGCATGTCCTTTGCCACTTAAAATTTTCATTGCTCAGAACAGTGGTTTTGATTGTTGCTGGTCAGTCATTTCAGTCATGTCTCACTCTTTGTGACTCCATTTGGGATTTTCTTGATAATACTAGGGTGGTTTGCTGTTTCCCTCTCCAGCTCATTTTACAGATGAAGAAACTGACACAAATAGGGTCAAGCGACTTGCCTTGATACAGTTAATAAGTGTCTTCAGCTGGATTTGAACTCAAGTATTCTGACTTCAGACCTACAGCTCTATCTTCTGTGCCATCTACCTGTCCAGTCAGTGGTATCAAATTCACATCACAAGAGATAACTAAGGGCCACATAATGACTTAGAAAAAAAATGACATTAAGCTGTATTGTATTTTTATTTATTTTGTTAAACATCTTCCAATTACATTGTATTCTGGGATTTTTATGGGGCTGAGTCTTGAGTTTTACTTGACACCTTTGGCCTAAGAGCTTTTCAGTGTCACTTTTCTGGTATGTGTGAAAACATTTATTCACTTATTAATTGATAAAGCACTGAGCTTGAAATGAGGAAGACATTAGTTAATATTTAGCTTCAGGCATGAAGCAAGCTGTGTGCGACTGCCTTCCATTTGCCTCAGTTTCCACAACTGAAAAATGGAGAAAAAAACAGCATCTAAAGATTGTTGTGAGGATAAAAATATGTTTTATACAGTACCTGGCACATAGAGTCTATTTAAATGATGATTACTCTTACCTGTGTCTCTCTCCTACTCTCTTTGTCCCTTTGCCCTGATCTCTATGCCCCATTCTCTCTGTGTCTCTGTCTCTCTGTGTTTCTGTCTCTCTTTCTCTTCCCTTTATTTCTCTTTTCCTTTCCCCCTCTCTCAATATTCATGTATACAGTAACTAGGCTGCCTACTTGATATGGGACATCCAGAAAAAAAGGGATTCTCAGCTTTAGAACTCTGTTTTCCTCTTTTGGAAGATAAAGGCACTTGAGGACAAATGATTTAATGAAATATTTTGTTATTTGATTTATGATTCTTGTCTGGTCAGTAAAATAGTCATCAAATGGGTACCCAAGCCATAATTCTACCTTCATCTGACCCTAAATACAATGTGATTTTTTAATTGAGTAACATGTCCTTCTTACATATAAACAAATCTTTGTGATTCTATTTTCCTTTCTATGGGAAGCTATCAGATTTCCAAATTTAACATTTTATACATTTCTCTTGTATCCTAATTTGCTTTATGGAAGAAAATGACAGCAAGTAAAGAAGTTAATTCTTTTTTTAATGTTTTATTTTTTCCTCAATTAGATGAAAAAAATTAACTTTCATTTTTTAAAAGTTTAAGTCAAATTCTTGACCTCCTTTATTTCCTCCCTTTGCTTCCCTCCTGTTCCCTGAGACAGCAAACAATCTAAGGTAGTTTTTACATATGTAATAGTGAAAAACATCTTTCCATATTGGTCATTTTGTGAAAGAAAACTCAAAAGTGATGAAATAAAAGCAAAATAAACTATATCTCACTCTGCATTCAGACTCCATCAATTCTTTCTTTGAAGATGGATGGCATTTTTCATGATGAATCCATGAACATTTTCTTGGATCATTGCATTTCTGAGAATAGCTAAACTCTTCATAAATGTTCATTATGTAATGTTGTAACTGTAAACAATGTTCTCCTGGTTCTGTTAATTTTACTTTGCATCAGTTCAGGGCCTTTCCAATCATCTTTTGTTTGATTATTTCTTGAAGCCTTGTGGAGAAATTATTTTCTGCTTGTTTAATTCTAATCTTTAGAAAATTATTTTCTTCAGTTACTTTTTATACTTCCTTATCCATTTGGCAAATGCTAGTTTTTAAGAAGTTGTTTTACTTGGCAAATTTTTGAATTTTTTTCCCAATTTTTATGTTTTTTTGTATCGGGCTGCTGATTCTTTTTTTCATTTCTATATTCCTCTCATTTTCCCAAAATTTTTCTTCTAACTTTCTTATTGATTTTTAAAGACCTTTTTGACCTCTTCCATTAGATCCTTTTTGGGCTTTAGACAAATTAAAAAAATTTTGATGCTTCACATGTAGCTATTTTGTCAATGCTATCTTTCTCTCTATATGTTTGTATCTTGAACCTCCCTGTCATCATAGTTACTATCTATAATCAGATTCTGTTTTCGTTCATTTTATGACTTTTTTTTTTTTACTCTATAGTTAAACTTGAGTCCTGTTTGTGAATTGGAAAGGGTGCAACTTCACATTTCTTGTGCTAAGGCTTAGGAAATTGCTTTTGATTTATACCAAGCCTTGGGATTGACCTCCTGGCTTTGACTAGTGGGAGGGTTTCACTGCTGCTGACTGGTGGGAGATGTCACTGTTGGCTTGTATTGAAGGGAGAGTCTCACTGCAAAACAGACAGCTCCAGGAATAGGGAGTACTGAATAGCTGGGGGTGAGGAGAGTGGAAACTGTAGATGGGTTCCATGCTGAGGGTGCATATTTGGTGACTTTGTCAAAGAGGATTGGTCAGAAGGCAGAAGCTACCCTCTCAGTAGACTTGAAAAGAGAAGATAAAATTGAAAGCTGTTGAAAAAGAGGCTCGGAACACCTTGGACAGTTCTATTTTAGATTTCCTGGTAGATATCTTGAAAGTTTGAGATGTAGAGTGTCTTGATGCTGGCTGGCAGAAAAGTGTGCTTTTCTGTGACCAAATCCCTCTCAGAGATAAAAGTGAACCTTGCCCAGATTTTGATCTTGAGATGCTTTTAGATCAAATTGAAATCTCTCCTTTAGTTCTATAAGTCTTTAGTGAGTCTTCCATTTTTGGAGAGTATATTAGGTATAATGCATTATTGTTCATGGATTTGTTCTGAGTACTCATCAATTTTTAGTCAATTTGAATATTAAGTATTTCTTTTGTATTGAAGGCCATAAATCACATCCTATATGTGATAACTCCTACTTTGTAATTAAATACCTTTTTGGGGGGGGGTAGGGGAGAAATGGCTCTTCCTTACCATTTTAGGGAAGGCACTAAAATGAGTTATAACTAAGTTTAAAGAACTTTTTTCACTAAGATTAGGGTATAGGGCAGTGACGGAGAACTTTGTAGTGATTTTAGAGACATAATGTCCAGACTGCAACCCTCAAGCTACATGTGACCTCCTTGCCTTATCCCAGACAGGGAAGAAGTATTCCCATTGGGCAGCTGAGTAGAGGGGTGGGTCATGTCAGAAATGTCCTCGGGCTCTCGTAGCCACCTCTAATAGCCTCTAGCATCTGTGCCAGAGGTGCACCAACATGGTATAGGGGCATAAACCAAAGAACAAGTGGGAATCTTTATCATTACTTTTTAGAAGTCAGACGGAATTCAGTACATGGGAGTGCAGAGACAGTGTTCCTTGTTCAATCTCCTGCATCCCTTGCTTGAACTACAAGAAATTTGGATAAAGACTGGAGCTTTTCCTGGTCTTGTTTGTGAAACAGCAGGGAGATCAATGTTACTATTTTCAAAGAGTCAGAAAGTAAAATGTCAGAAGAATGGAAAGAGGGCAGCTGGACGGCCCAGTGGATAGATAGCTTGACTTAGAGACAGGAGATCATAATTTCAAATTTAGCCTCAGATAATTCCTAGCTGTGTGACACTGGATAAGTCACTTAACATCCATTGCCTGTCCTTACCCCTATTTTGCTTTGGAACCAAGGCACAGTATTGATTCTAAGATGCAAGGTAAGGGTTTAAAAAATGAATGAAATTTTAAAAAAGAAGAAGACTGGAAAGGAAGGGAGGGTGCTAGGCTATGAAGGACTTTGAATGACAGATGGAGGATCTTGTATTTAATCCTTGAGGCTATAGGAAGCCACTGGATTTTGAGTGGAAGGGTTGGGGGATGACAAGAATAGACTAATTTTAGGAAAATCATTTTATTAGCTGAATAGTCTATTGAAATGATCTAGGCTTTAGGTGATAAGGTCTTGTATTAAAGTGGTGGCAATGTCAGAAGATAGAAGAGGGCATGTAGGAGAGATAAGGCAAAGGTAAAATCTGTTGGCCTAGGAATTGGGATTGGGTATGAGAGAAAATAAAAATAAACGAAAGAGTTGGAATGATTGAGGCAGTACCCTCTTAGAGGAGATGAGATAGGGTGAAATCACTTGCACAAGGAGAAGGGTTAGCCTTGGTAAGGAGTAAGGCTATTTAATCATGTGAGAGAGGGTCAAAGAAGAAAATAATGGCAGAAGGCATCTGAGTAATAGGAGGTAAGGAAGAGGGGAGAAAAGGGAGTTCATGGTGAATAGCTTCAATTTTTTTCTACAAAATATGAAGCAAAGTTCACAACTTAGAGAGGGTGGGAAGAGAGACCCATGGGAGTTTTGTGGAAAAATTAAAAAGTTTGGAGTAGCCATTATAGTTAATGGAATAGTGAGCTGATAAGGTAGTTAGAGTAGAATTTCCTTGCAGCAATGAGACCTCAGTGGAGGTTGAGTAACTTAAATTTGTTCAGTCAGAAGGGGAGAGGGAAAGATTGGGATCGAGAAGGGGGAGAGACCTTGTTGTGACTGAGGAATTTATATATTTGGAATTCATATATTCTTATATGTATTCATATAATGCATATCCTTCAAGGAGAGAGGGCAGCATGTGGGCTAAATAAATGCCCCAACTTTGACCACTACTCTTTGTCAATGGAGATAGGCTAGGATTTTGCACTCAAGAGGTTCAAAAATAATAACTCCTCCCTATCCATCTCCTACCCTGTTTCTGTTGCCATCATCCAGGGAAACCACTCTTGTGGGGATTTTATTGACAGCTACTTCTGCAAATGAGGCAACCTCACATTCTAAGGCAAATGCAACCTTACCAGAGACCCAGAAAGAAACTTCTCTCCACCAAAGTCTTTGAATCTATCACATCATAAATCGATATGGTTTTATTAATGGGAAAATTCATTGGAAATAAGCATTGCAATCTGCTTTGCTGTTTTTATACTGAGACCTGGACCTCATGATATGATTTAAAGCTGAAATCTGCTGTTTGTTCTTTCCTTTTAGACTGTGAGATCTTTGGGAGCAGAGATTGTTTCTTTTCTCTTTATCTTGCCAGCACTTAATGTAGGATTTTAAACTTAGTAAATTCTTAATAAATGCCTTTTCATTCATTTCTTCACTCATCAGCTATGATTTATTGTTGTAGAAATCAATGATGGCATCCTTTTAATGGAATAAAAGCTCTTATTTCCTGCCAGATTAAATTTTCTCACCAGTCCAAAAAGCAGATCAATTCAAATCCACTCATCACTCCTTCCTATGGTGTGTCCTCATTTATGCCTCATCTGTCTTGCTTCAAACCAGAAGAGTTCATTCTACTTTATCAATAAGTACAGTGTCCCCTCTCTTCCCTGGCTATTGTTTTTTTAACTTGCTGAGTCCTGCCAAGAGGAAGTTAATTTCCTCTTGAAAAATGACATCTAATTAAATGCCAAATGACATTGAGGTTCTAAAAGTCATATTTCGTTTTTTTTTGCTGGTCAATATATTTTGTTCCTGTCATATGTTCCTACTTGATAAGTATCTTGCAAAGCATCCTGGCAAAGATCTTGAAGCATTCTAGTGAGATATAAGACATGAAGCTCCATGGTATTTGAGAGTAATGTATGCTGTCCATCCTCTAGGCAGTCAGCCAGACCCCACTGAGAGAAATCCACTTTCCTTTCTAACATGGTTTCTGCTACAATGAGCCCTTCAGGAGAGTAATCTGAATCAAAACTGTTCAAATAATTTGAGCAGGAGGAGAGGAGGGTGGCTGGAGGGGAGGGAATGATTGGTGATGTTGTTCTGCATGTCCCAAATATTTATTTGTAAAGTTCACAATGGAAAATGTCAAGAAACAATCTAGTAGATGTACAAAAAAGAACACAAAGGGAAGTCTGTGGAAACCATTATGACAGTGCACATTAAGAGAGAGTCAATTAACATTTATCAAGATGTCGGCATATCCAAAATGTATTTATTTAGAGAGTCCAATCACATCTATACCTCAAGTTTTAGCAATTTCTAGCTAGAACTTGGACAAGGAAAGGGATGCCAGATGTTAAAATTATCCCAGTTTTGTACAACTGTGCCCGTGTTCCACTACCCTGTCCTGTTTTGTATTCGGACAAGAAACAGAAGTGTCATCTTTTAGTTTATCAGTAAGGAGTACATTCATAGTTGATGACTGTGAGATTTATGACAACTTCTAGTTCTCAAGTCAAAAGCTAGGATACTGGTGGTCTGATAAATTGGCTACTTCTTTTTCTCAAGGAAAAACACACACACACATAAAACAAACAAAAAATTCACTAATTCTATGTCAGCTATGTCTATTGTTTCAGTAATATTTTATATCTATATTATATATATAAGTAGTAGATGTGGAGTCAAAAGACTTGTCCTTCCTATATTGAAACCCATCAAACTTAGACCAAACTGATCTGGAAAACATTTTTGTTGCTGTTCGGTTATTTCAGCCATATCTGACTCTTTGTGACCCCATTTCAGTATTTTTTTCACAAAGATACTGAAGTAATATCCCATTTCTTTCTGTAGCTCATTTCACAGATGAGAAACTGAGATAGAGTTAAGTCAAGGGTCACACAGCTAGTATCTCTGGCCAGATCTGAAATCATAAAGATGAGTCTTTCTGATTCCAAGATTAGTGGTCTAACAATTAAGCCACCTGTCTTTCATTTTATAGAGGACAAAATTTAAGTCCAAAGGGAAATGCTTTATCCAAGGTTATATAAGTTGTAAGTAGCAAAGATGCATTCTATTCTTTTCAAGTAGCACCTTCGCTGAAAGTACTTAAATTCAGGGACTGTTTCATTTTTGTTTTTGCATTAAATCCAGAAAACATTTAGTAAGCACCAACTCCAGATCCAGTATTTTTTGTATTTTCAATGTATGAATGTTTGTTACTTGGGGCAAAATTAAATTATATTTATTGACAAACTTTATAATTTTGTATCAGAAAATTTTAGTATGTAATATGACATTTAATAGCAATTATTTGTTCTAAAATATTTTATATTGTGATTGCAAGTTTTTTATATATATTCTTTTTCAAAATGTATTTCCATATTAGACATGTCTTTTTATTTAATATTTTATTTTTCCAATTATATGTAAAATTTTTTAACATTCAATTTAAAAATGTTGAGTTCCATATCCTCTTCTTTCTCTTCTATCTGCTCCCTGAAATGACAAGCAATTTAGTATAGGTTATACATTTGCAGTCATGCAAAACATATTTCTGTATTAATCATATTGTGAGAGAAACAGACCAAAAAACAAAACAGAAAAATAGTTTAAAAATAAATATTGATCTGCATTCAGACTCCATTAGTTGTTTCTCTGGAGGCAAATATCATTTTTCATCATAAATTTTTCAAAATTATCTTTATTCATTGTGTGGCTGAGAATAGTCATCAACAATAATGATGTTACTGTGTTCAATGTTCTCCAGCTTCTGCACATTTTGCTTTGCATCAGTTAATATAAGTCTTCAAAGGTTTTTTTTTCTTTTCTGAGAAAATACTGCTCATCATTTCTTAAACCACCATAATATTCTATCATAAACATATACCAAATTAGGTTACTTAGTAACTTATCCTGTAGAGCAATAACCAGATCTGGATTAGAATAAATACTAGACTGACAGGAAACTTACAAGTCTGTTACTGTAAACCAAGATTGGCTTTTTTCCCCAATTGCCTGATGATGATTGCTTATCAATATTCTACAGTTTTTCAAACTCAGATAAGAAAATTGAAAAGCTCAGAAATGAGGATTTTGGAGGGACTGTGATCAGACAATTAGACATTGTCCTTCATCAGACCACTTTGAGAGTTTTAACAGCTTGTATATCCCCAGCTTATTCAAGATATCTATGGAATAACACTATTTTATGTTTAATATTCCCAAGAAATCAGAAACCAAGCCAGCCCATACCTTCTCTCAAAAAGTGATATCAAACCCTATGTCTAGATATCAAACCCTAAGTCTACTAGTAGCCTGGAAGAATGAGAAAATAAAAGAATCCCACCATAAAAAGTTATCATAAAGGCCAATTCAATAAAAAATACGGAAGAAAAAAATTAAAATGCTTTTAATCAAAGACACAGGGAAAAATACAACTTAGATAAAAAAACTAGAATTTCTAGAAGAGTGATTTCTGTGTGATGGTGATAGAGTGATTAAGTCTTGATATAATCATAGGACATAGGATCTTTGAATTGTAAATTTAAAGCTGGAAATGACCTTTTGATATAATTTAGTACAAGTTATTCTATTGAAGAAACTGAGGTCCAAGCAAGTTAAGTGACTTGCAGAATGTCAAATTGGCAATATTTGCTATGCTCAGTTTCACGGGTAGGTGACTTTTGGTTGTAGTCCTATATCCTTTGACTTGTGGAAAATCATATTCCATGGTTTCTGATCATTTAATGAAGAAGCTGCTTTGTCCTGCAGAATTCTGTCTCTCATTCCACAAGATTTCAATTTTTTTTGTTGCTTATTATATTTCTTCCTTTTTTTGAGACATCTGGAATCTGGCTATTATAATCCTGAGATTTTAAAATGTGGCATTTATTTCAGGAGCTGATTGGTGAATTTTCTTTCTGTTTTCCCTTCTTTTTCAGAACATTAGGGATATTTTCAATGATAATTTCTTGCAATATGTGTCCAAGTTCTTTTTTCTTTTTTTGATCATGGCTTCAGGCAATCACATTATTCTTAGATGATTTTTCCTTGATCTATTTTCTAGGTCAGTTGTTTTTCCAGTGAGAGTTCAGATTTTCTTTGTTTTCTTCATTCTTTTGAATTTGTTTTATTATTTCCTACTGTTTTATGAAGTCATTGCCTTCCATTTGTCCAATTCTAATTTTTAGGGAGCCATTTTCTCCTATGAGAATTTGTATTTCCTTTCTTAGGGATTTATTTCACTTCTTCAGTAATGTTTTTGTTCTATGCTATTTGTTTTTTTTTCGATCATTTTATTTTCTATTTTTAATTCTAAGTCACTTATTATTTGTTTTTCAATTCTGATTTGCAGCTTTTCTAAGAATTCTTTTTTAGCTTCATATTTTCCTTTGAGACTTCACACAATTTGCTTTTTTTATTGTTATTTTCTTATAAACTCAAATTTTGGTCAGTTCTCTTGTTGAAATATGTTTCTAGTATTGGGACTTTTCTCTGACTTTTTCTCATTTGGGGACATTTTTTAAAATTTATTATTTAGAATATTTTTCCATGGCTGCAATTCATGATTTTTCCCACTCCTTTTCCCTCCACCCTCCTGGAGTTAACAAACAATTCTTTTGGGTTATATATGTATCATTGTTCAAAACCTATTTCCATGTTCTTCATATTTGCAATAGAGTGATCTTTTAATGCCAAAACCCCAATCATATGCCCATCGAATCATATGATCAATTATAGATTTTTCTTCTGCATTTCTGCTCCCACAGTTCTTTCTCTGGATGTGGATAGCATTCTTTCTCATAAGTTCCTCTGGATTATCCTAGATCATTGCATTGTTGCCAGTAGAAAAGTCTATTATAATCGATTGGACCACTGGGGGATATTTTTTTCTCTTCATTTTGTCCATATGATAAAGCTAAGCTCCATTACCAAGGTGGAATGGAGTACTGTCTAGGGTTGGCTGAGCCGTCTCAGTCCCAGACTGAGCCCTTTGTAGAGAAGACCTGGTTGACCTGTTGTGAGCTTTGCAGCTATTCAATTCAGTTTTCTTGAATTGGATTCTGCCCAGTCCTACCAAGGCTGTCCCCTATTGGGCTAAATTCCTCCCACTGTTGCCTGCCCTGGTCATATCCTGCCTTTCTTTGGCTGTACTATGCAAGGTTGTTTTCCTCTCAATGCTGCCTATTCTATATTGCATTGGTTTCTGCTCTTCCCCTGCCTAGCCAGGACCAAACCAGCTGTGTGCTTTTGTTTCCCCTTACATTTGTGCTGTATCATGTTTGAGTTCCACTGAAACTTGTTCAGCCTTTTGGGGACCAGTGAGATGAATCCTACTTATTGTCTCTCCACATTTTTCTGTCTGGAGTACTGCTTCCTTTCTTATTTTGTTGGTTTTGCCACTCCAGAACTTGTTTTGAGGTGTTTTTGTTCTTCTCTAGTCATTTGGAAGGTGGTGGATAGACACCCAGTATTTCTAACTACAACATCTTGGTAACTGAAAGTCATCTTTGAAACCAGGTCCACTGACTTCAAAACCTATGCTTTTCCCATCATTCACTACTGTCTCCTATATAAGAAAAAAATTCTATGCTGAATATTGTCCTAGGTACAGAGTATCAGGAATAGGGTAATTGTGAGGCTCAAATGAAATGATAAGTTTACTTTGGAAATCTAAAAGTGTCATCTAAATTCCAGTTGCCATTGCTATTGTGGTTGTCCTACAGGCATTCACACCTACAATTTTACCCTGAGCCTTCTATCTGCAAATTGTATATAGCAACACAAAGGTACGCTGAGAAAGGTTTAACAATCTCTAGGGTTTGTAAAAGGGAAATCTTGGTTCTCTTTGAGTTCCCACTTGTGAAAAGGGAATCCTTTGTTCTCTTTGCCTAGTTGGAGTTAACACTTTGGCTTGCAAGAACTTTGACTCAACACAAGCTTGAACTAGTTGGGAGAAGCTTGAAAACCGCTTAGTGAGTTCACACCTTACTTGATGCTAGGTGAGAAGAAGAATTCACACACTCAGAAAGGTGTGAATCCAAGGGTGACAACAAGGGACAGGAAACCACCATAAAAGCAAGTAGTCTGGTGAAGGAATCTAGGAGAGAGTGAACTCCAAGAAGAGAGTCACTTCAAGAAGGAAGTCAGCTTCAAGGTCAGCTCAAAGAAGAAAGTAGGCCTCAGGAGTCACCTTCAGCTTCAGTCATTGTCTTAGGTGAGTGGATAACTGGTTTTCCCTCCCTGTCTTCTGGAGTTAGTTTAATTCTGATTGAAGTTTAACAAGTCCTCTCTGAGCCAAGCACTGGAAAAATATTTAGTTAGATAGTTAATGCCCTTTTGTATTTCTCTACTTTATAAATAAAAGATTTATAATTTTCATATATTTAGCCAAACCATTAATTTTAACACTTACTGGTAGGAAATATGTGCATAAGTTTAATTTATATTTTAAAAACTTTCTTAAATCTTTTCTATTTTTTTTCTAGGTTACATGTTGATATAATTTTCAGAATCATTTTCTGACATTTTGTGATACATATTCTCTCCTTCCCATCTACCCCTCCCTCTTCATAAAGTTAACAAATATGTTATAGATTAAATATGTGGTATTACACAATAATATTTTCATCACATGAAAGTAGATACATATCACACTAGAGAAAAATTCATGGGGAAACAAAGTGAATAATAGCATGTGTCAATCTATATTCAGATTCCATCTATTTCTTCTATAGCAATGGATGACCTTTTTCATCATTAGTCCCTTAGAGTTGCCCTGGATACTTACTTTGCTGACAAATTGTTAAGTTATTCAAAGTTTATCATTGAACTTTATTCTTGCTACAATGTACAATATTCCTGTTTCTTTTCTTTTTTTAAAAAAAAACTTTAGTAAATTTCACATTTTCCTTTTTTTGTGATTTGAAAAATTTAATTAAATTAACTAATTTAGAATATTTTTCCATGGTTGCATGATTCATGTTCTTTCCCTCCCCTCCTTCCAATCCCCTCCTGTAGCCAATGAGCAATTCCACTGGGCTTTACACCACATACGTTTTCTGAAGTTATATTATCCCTCCTTTCTCTCTTCCCTCTCCCAAAGCTGACAAGCAATTCAGTCTGGTTTATATATGTATTATCATGCAAAACATTTCCATATTATTTTTGTAAGTGAATAATATTATAAAACCAAAACTTCCAAACATATACCTAGATAAGTGATAAATCATATGTTTTCATTTGCATTTCTACTCTGATAGTTCTTTCTCTGGAGGTGGATAGCATTCTTTTTCAGAAGTCCCTCAGAATTTTCCTGGATCATTATATTGTTATTAGTTCACCTTAAGTCTTTCCACTTCTTTCTGAAACTATCCTGTTCATCATTCCTTCACCATCATATACCACAATTTGTTCAGCCATTCCCCAATTGAGGGACATCCCTTTAGATTCTAATTCTTTGCCACCACAAAAAGTGCAGCTATAAATATTTTGTACAAATAGATCCTTTTCGATTTGTTTTATCTCTTTGAGATACAGACCTGGTAGTGCTATTCCTGGCTCAAAAGACATGCATTCTTTTATAGTCCTTTGGGTATAATTCCAAATTGTCCTGCAAAATGGTTGGATAAGTTCACAACTCCACCATGATGCATTAGTATCCCAATTTTGCCACATCCCCTCCAACATTTGTCATTTTATTTTACTATCATATTGGCTGGCTTGATAGGTATGAAGGTACCTCAGAATTATTTTAATTTGCATTTCTCTAATTGAGGAATTTAGAACAGTTTTTCATGTGATTATTGATAGCTTTTATTTCTTCATCTGAAAATTGTCTATTCAGTCTTTGACCATTTATCAATTGGGGAAAATTCCCCTGTTTTTGCTCACTTCACTAAGTATCTTTTCATATAAGTCTCAGCAGGTTTTTGGTTTTTTTGGAGGGGGAATGGGGGTAGAGCATGCGAATCATCCTGTTTGTCATTTGTTATGGCACAAAGTATTCTATTAAATCATATTTTACAACTTGTTCATTCATTGGCCAATTGATTGACACCCCTTCAAGTTTCCAGTTCTTTGCCACCACAAAAAGCTGTTATAAATAGTTTTGTACAAGTAGGTCTTTCTCCCTTATCTTTTATCTCTTTTGACCTGACATCCATTATTTTTGAAAGTCAGATTTATTTTACTTTCAATTCTGAATTCTCTCCCTCCTACCTTTATCTTTCTTACCCATCCAAAAGGCAAAAAAGGAAAAAAAATCAGATATATATTCTTATCCAATACTAATAAATAGCAAAATAAATTCCTAAATTAACCATGTCTTAAAAAAAGAAAATAATAGGGACAAAATGTGAGTTTCAATTTGTAATTTGTAGTGTGAGAGCATCAGTTCTTTATCTGTGCGTAGATGGCTTATTTTAGCATGAGTCCTTTATATCTGTGGTTAATCATTGTGATGATCAGGGTTCCTTAAGCTTTCAAAGTTAATTGTCACTACAATATTTTTGTTATTGTGTGAATTGTTCTCCTGGTTCTGTTCACTTTACTCAGCTCTAGTTCATGCAAACCTTTCTAGATTTTTCTAAATCAATCCTCTCCATCATTTCTTATAGCACAATAGTATTCCATTGCACTCAAACTTATCCAGCTGTTTCTCAATTAATCTGCAACTCTCATCTCCAACTTTTTGCTAAAATGAAAAGAACCACTATAAATTTATTTTGTAAAAAATAGGCCTTTTCTTAATTTTGGGGGGGGGGTTAAAGATCTAGCAATATTATCACTGAGTCAAAAGGTATGCATCTAATAGTTTTGGGACTCTAGTTCCAAATTGCTTTCCAGAATTTCTAGACCAATTTATAGCTCTATCAACAGTGCATTAAAGTATTTGTTTTCCCACATCACTTTCTAGCATTTGTTATTTTCCTTTTCTGCCATGTTAGCCAGTCTGATTGATATGTTTTTCTTTACCCAATTTCCTTATACTTTTCCTTCTCTCATCCTCCACCCACTTTCTTTTTAAGAGTTTTCTATTCTTCTGAATTCTTTTAATTTGATTGTAAATCTATTTGGTCTTTCTCAAAAATCTTGGTGTTAGTTTATGGCTTGTTAAGTTTTAAAACCAAAACAAGTTTATTTAAGTACTGTATTTCCTATTCTGTTAATATGGGTAATTTATAAGTTTTTATAAATATCCATCCATTTCATTTATCTTATCAGTTTCATTTGCATATAGTTTGGTAAAACAGCATCTCAAATTGCTTTTATTGTTTCTTCATTACAAATTCACTTTTTCACTTTGATAGAATAATTTTTTTATTTTTTTAAATCAAATGAGATACAGACACCTATCTTAATCAGTTTTGCTCATGACCCCTATATTTTTAGGATTTCTAATTTGGCACCTTGTTGCGGGATTTTAGATTGGCTTTCTAGGTTTTCCTTTGCATGGCCAATTAATTGATTACTTTTTCTCATTTGTTGATGAGAATACAGAGATTTAAATTTCCCCTAAGTACTCCTTTGACTACATACATTTCGACATGTAATTATCCTTAATTCATTTTTATGATTTGTTATTTCTCACCTATTTTTAAAGATTACATTTAGTTTCCAATTTTTAATATTTGCTTAAATTGCCCTTTATTTGCTAAAAAATACATTTTATATTTCTGCTTTTCTGAATTTGTTTTCATGATTTTTAGGCCCTAATCTTTGGTCAGCTTTTGTGAAGGTGCCACACACAGCTAAAATAATATTTATGCTACTTCTTATTCTCAACCAGTATTCTCCAGATATATCTAACTTTTCTAAAATTTTATTAATGTCTTTCATTTTTTAAAATTCATCATTCAATTTATCTAAGTCTTTTAGGGGTCAACTTTAGTTCTTTATTATGATTTTCTGTCAATTTCTTCCTTACCTCATTATCATTTTCTTTCTAAATTTATTTGGTGAAAAAATGTTTACTATTGAAATTAATTTACTCCTTGTAATACCCTTTAGAAAATGTAGTTTTAAATCTTATCTCATTTAATTTTTTTTCTTTTCTGTGCAATAATTATTGCCATTCATGCCTTTAAATGAATTATTCTCTTTCAAAAAAGTTGCTAAAAAACAAACAAAAAATGTTATGAATAGTTTTATATCACTTTGGGTATGGTTTTAAATTGTCCTTTCTAGTACAATATTAAATAATATTGTTGATAAAGGACATCCTTGCTCGACCCCTAATGATTTGGAAGGCTTCTTATAACTATTGTAGATGATTCTTGCTGATGGTTTTATATGGCTACTACTTTTCACTTTTAGGAAAGGCCCATTGCTTTCTATGTCTTTTAGTGTTTTGAATAAGAATGGATATTATATTTTGTCAAAGGTTTTTTCTGCATCTATTGAGATAATCATGGGATTTCTGTTCATTCAGTTATTGTTATGTCAATTATGTTGACAATTTCCCCTATATTAAACCAGTCTTACATTTTTGGTATAAATCCATATTGCTGTAGTTTCTTTGCTAATATTTTATTTAAGATGTTTGCAGTGATATTCACTAAGGAAATTAGTCTGTGGTTTTCTTTCTCTGTTTTCACTCTTTCTGACTTGGTTATCAGCATCATATTAGTTTAATAAAAAAAAATCAGATATGTTTTCTTCTTTGCCTATTTTCCCAAATAGTTTCTAGTTCTAGTATTAGAATCGCTTGTTCTTTAAATGTACAATAGAATTCCCTTGTGAATCCATCTGCCTCTGTGGATTGTTTCTCAAGGAGGTCACTGATGGCTTGTTCAATTTCTTTTTCTGAGATAGGGTTATTTAAGTATCCTATTTCATCTTTTGTTAATCTGAGAATTCATATTTTTTGTAGATATTTCTCCTTTTCACTTAGATTGTCTAACTTATTGTCATATAATTGGCCAAAGTATCTTCTAATTATTGCTTTAATTTCTTCTTCGCTGCAGGTAAATTCACTCTTTTTTATTTTTGATACTAGTAATTTGATTTTCTTCTTTCATTTTTTATAGCAAATTAACTAATGCTTTATGTATTTTGTTTTTTATATGATCAATTTCTAGTTCCATTTATTAGTCCAATAGTTCTCTTATTTTCAAATTTATTAATATCTCCTTTGATTTTTGGGATTTTCAATTTAATCTTTAATTTAGCATTTTAAATTTGTTTCTCTCTAGTTGTTTTTAGTTGCATGATCTATTTTATTGATCTACTTTTTCTCTGTTTTCCTGAAGTAAGAGTTTAGAGATATAAAATTTCCCTTGAGTACTACTTTGCTTGTATCCCATAAATTTTGATATATTGTCTCCTTGTTGTCATTCTCTTTAATGAAATTATTGCTTGTTTTTTAAAAATGTATTCTTTAACTCACCCCTTTTTCTTGTGAGCCATAAAGAAACAGTATAATCTGTAAATCTTATCAGATCCAGGTGTAGCTGATGGTGACAAATACTCTATGACTCTTTTCGTTAATAAAAGTTTTGCTGTGTAATAAATCACTTCAATTTAAAAGAAAATGGTGAATATGTGGGAGGCCATTAAGAGAAACAGAGTCTCAAATAGATATTTTTATCTGGACCTCATTAAAAGGTGAACACATCCTGACAGAGCCATGTGTCAATCTTTCTGTTCTATAAAATTAGAACAAGACTGGATGGGCTATCTAAGTTAAAAATCTTTTGACCCCTTTTATGATCCATACCTTTTTTTATTAGAAAGCAATATAGTCTTACTAGAAAGCTTTAAGTTCTTAGCAAATCAGCAGTCAAGAGGTTAACATTCTCTCCCTTGGTCGGGAATGCAACTAATTGGTTTCAAAAGTAGTTTTAGACAGCCACAGCCAAAAATTCAGGGGCTTCCTGTTCTAGCAAAATATTCCCAGACTTAGCTTACTGATAATAAGGTGGCTGAAAGTTCAGCCTGGTTCTTATCTTCACCTTGAAGTTTCTGAAGCCTCTTTGTATTGCCTAAGTTGAAATTGCAATTCTACACAGTGTGAAATTTTCTCTGTGCTTTCGGGTGAAAGAGAGCTTTAATTTCATATATAATAAACTTGTGATTCCAATTATACCTTGGAATACTATCAGCTAAAAGCCATTGTTTCCATCTGCTTCGTTCTTTACATCCAACGTCCACCCTAGGCCACTCAGAAAATCCCTGGTATATAGAGCTGGACCTCTATACCTTTTTAATGAATTAAATTGTTTTGTTTCCAATTAATTTTTGTCTTTCCATGGACTCTTATTGATTATAATATGTATTTCATTATGTTCTCTAGGGAATGCATTATTTATGCTTTTCTGCATTTGGTTGTGAAATTATGCACTCAGTACATAGCTATTTTTCATGTAGTAACCATGTACTTCTGAAAAGAAGGTATATTCCTTTTTTAACTCTAGAGAGTTTTCTCCAGATATCCATTAAATCTAACTTTTCTAAAAATTTGTTCACTTTACTTCTTTCTTGTTTATTTTTAGGTGACATTTATATAGTTTTGAGAGGGGAAAGTTGAAATCCCTCACTAGTATAGTTTTACTGTCTATTTTATCCTCCAGCTCATTTAATTTCTCCTTTAAAAATTTTGAAGATATATCATTTGGTGTATCTATTTTTATAGTATTTATATTATTTCATAGTCAATAGATAAGTAAATTTCATCTTAATAAAAGGTACTCTTTTAATTTGATCTATTTTTGTTTAGCTTTGTCTCACATCATGATTGTTACTCCATTTTTTTTCTTCAGCTGAAGCACAACAGATTCTGCTTTAATCCCTTATCTTTACTGTTTTTGTCTCCCTACCTCATATGTTTCTTTTAAACAACATATTGTAGAATTCTGTTTTTTAATCCACTTTGCTATATGCTTCCATTTTATGGGTGCATCTATCCCATTCACATTCATAGATATGATTACCTAATGTATATTCCTCTCCATCTTATCTTGATCTCCACTTCTACCTCTGTTTTTTCTATTATATCTCTCCCTTTATTCGTTTCTTACTTCTCTATAGGGTAAGATAGGATTGTATAACAAAATGAGTAAAGTTATTTCCTCATCCTCCATTTCAGTATAATAGTTTATTTTTCCCTGTATCTCTTCAAGTGAGATAATTTATCCCACTCTATCTCTCTCTTCTTCTTTCTCTCACTACAATCCTCTTTATCACACCTCAATTTTTTTTTTGCACGTTATGTCATCCTAAACAGCTTGTTCCCTCATCCTTGGTCTATATGTAGTCTTCCAAAGTGCTCTGATGATGATAAAAATTTTAAGAGTTACAAATATGTGTCCATATAGTTATATAAATAGTTTGCCTTGATTAAATCAGTAATATTTTCTCTTTTGCTTTTAACTTTTCATGGTTCTTTTGTATTTTGTGTTTGGACATCAAATTTTCTGGTTACATTTGGTCTTTTCATCAGGAACATTCAGAAATCTTCTGTTTTATTAAATGATCATTCCCTCCCCTCCAAGAAAATATATTCAGTTTTGCTGCATAGGTGATTCTTAGTTGAAAACCTAGTTCCTTTTCCCTCCAGACTATCATGTTCCAAACCTTTGGATCCTTCTATGTAGAAATTGCTAAAGCCTATGTAATCTTTACTGTGGCTCCACAATATTTGAATTATTTCTTTCTGGCTGTTTGCAGTACTTTCTCCTTGGCCTGGGAATTCCTGGTGTGACTTTAATATTCTTTGGAGTTATCATTTGGGAATTTATTTTAGGAGGTGATTCTTTCAATTTGTATGTTACCCTCCTATTGATGAATATCAGAGCAATTTTCTTTGATTTTTCTTGCAATATGATGTGCAACCTTTTTTTTTTTTATCATAACTTTAGATCACTTATTCTTAGATTTTTCTTTCCTGGATCTATTTTCTAGGTTAGTTGTTTTATTCCAATGAGATATTTCATATTTTCTGTTTTTTTCATTCTTTTGATTTTTTTGAGCTGTTCTTTTCTTCTTATATTATTTTCATTTATCTTCACCATTTTTCTTCTGCTTCTCTTATTTACTTATTTAATTCCTTTTTGAGCTCTCCCAGAACCTGAAACAAATGCCCATTGTTAAAACTATTTTACTTGTAGCTGCTTTGATCTCACCACCCCTTTCTGAATCCATGCCTTACCCTTCTTTGTCTCCATAAGAATTTTCTATGGTTAGTATTTTTTTTTGCTGTTTGATCATTTTCCCAGTCAAAAGAACAACAACAGACAAACAACACGAAAAAAACCCTTTTTCTTTTATCTTAATGGTGCTCTTTGTTCTCAGGTAGAGAGGGTAGGTACTCTCTTAAACTTTAGTTTCTCCTCACAGCTTTAATTCTGGTCTTCTGTAATTTTCAGTTTTTCTAAAGTAGTATGATGGTCTATGGGCTGAGTGTTTTGAAAGCCCCCTCCCACTACTGATTTAGTCCCCTCTAGTGACTGCTGATGGCTTGCAGGACTTAGAGCACTGTGAACTACCTTTTTCTAGGGCTGAGGGTCTCACTTCAGACTTGGACTTCAACCAACATTATGCACTTCTGACTTTCTTGGGCAGGAACTCTAGGCTTTACTATGTGCTTAAAAGGACCACGTACACTGGAGACTGATGTGGGCTATGCTTTGGGTCCTCATTGTAGGCTTGGGCAGGGATTTGGGTCTTCCCTTGAGCTTGAACCAACTAGGTACACTTCTGATTGACTCGTCCTGGGATTCTGGGCCTCTCTCTGGGCTTTCACAGGCCAGGTGCACTACAGGCTGTCCTTGCATTGGGGTTTGAGGCCTCAGTATAGGTTTGGGCAGGGCTCTGGGCCTCCTTTCTCTATTCCTGTGCTAGCTCCTATATTGCTGTATTTGACTTCTAGCATTTATTTCTAGATAAGTCAATAGCTAGTGTCAAGTTCCTAATAATTGCTCTTTGGTCTGCATCTAGAACATAAAGGCTGGTAATGGGTGACAGATGTGTTCTGAGCACTTGTTTCTGCATACAGTGTTAGTTCATAAATCTGTAGGATTTCTTTCTACCCATTGCTTCTTGCCTTGCTGCCTAGTCTTGGCCTTCTTATATTCCTTGGATATCAGTATCTCTCTCATTCTTTTCTTGGTCAGACCTTGTCTCCAGTGTCTGAAGACCACTCTGTCTTTTACACTTTTTCTTGGTTGGGAAAAATAACAAATTTACTCTGACTCCATATTGACTTTCCAGATCAGAATTTCGTCTGGTACTTTTCTAGAACTTTGTGGGGGAGATACAGTGGTGAATAAGCCTTTATTACTCCCTCTTGCTCCATCATCTCAGTTCAATAACTCATTATTTTTTTAAACCCTTACCTTCCATCTTAAAATTGATACTATGTATTGATTCTAAGGCAAAAGAGCAGAAAGGGTGAGACAATGATGTTAAATGACTAGCCCATGGTCACACAGCTAGGAAGTATGAGGCTAGATTTGAACCCAGGACCTTGCACCACCAGGCTTGGCTTTCCACTGAGCTACCTGGATGCTTACTAACTCATTCCTTTTTAAGGCAATAGTTAATTATACCACTCAATAGTTCTCTTTTTTAGATCAAAACAAAAAAATCTGGCTCTGAAATTTCAATTCATTCCTTACACGTAGACCTTCTGGGATTAAGGAGCACAAATCCAAGTTCTCTTCCACATAGTGACTCTTCAAATACTAGAATGTAGTTATCATGCTTCCTCTCAAATCTATTGTCCAAGTTTTCTCTTTGCCATATTAAACCTCCAAATGACTTCTAGTTCTTTTCATATGTCTTATTTTCCATTTCTTTTAGCATCTTAAACCTTCTCTGCAAATATACTTAATGAATAATAGCAAAATCAAAAAGAAATCGGGTTGTTATTGGTACATAAAGATCTCTGGGGGCCTTATACTGACTTAGTTTTAAAATATAATGTTATTTTTGTTTTATTGAATTTTTTAATAAATATTTCCAAATTACATTTTAACCTTTTGTTATTGTTGTAATTGCACTGAAGTGTTCCAGTCAGTGGGCACCTTTTTAGACACTTCTTCCTTAGTTGCCCAATATGCTTCCTTAAAATGTAGAATGAAGAACTCAACACAAGAACATAAAACCCAGGTCCTCTGACTATCAAATTCAGTGATCTATCTATCACATTGCATTGCCAGCCAAAACAACTATATCTTTTTTTTTTCTGACTACTATTTTATGTCTTGTATTCTGATGAGAACTATGAGTTCTTCACATGATTCTTTGAATCATAAAAAGTGCTATCTCTTCACACAGAGGCTTCACTCTTCATGGATGAGCCTCAAATCTATTGCAAAGCTCAACAGTTTTAGTGGTCCTTTCTTCTTATATTCCTTCTCTGTATCACATTCCTTCACTCCCAAATATCTTCCTTTTCCTAATTTGATTCCTTTTGGAGTGTCTGTCATTCTTTCAAGCAATGCTTTAATATCCTTGATAACTTAGACTTCTAGACCTTACATATTCACCTTAAATGCAAAGATCACCGTGTGTGTGTGTGTGTGGGTGTCTGTGGGTGTCCTTGGAACAAAGATATTTGGAGCATTGGGCATCAGACTTCTCAGTATGTTTTTGTTTCTGGATTAGCTTAATATGATTCATTTGTTATATTTTGTATTTTTAAGAATTACCAAATAACTTTGGGTGATTATTTCCTTATATTGTTTCTAATTTGGTGATGCCACACATTTCTCAATTTCTGCTTCATTTTTTTCCTTGATAGTACTGACCTTATGCAACCCCCCCACTTTTTTTTTAACCCTTACCTTCCGTCTTGGAGTCAATACTGTTTATTGGCTCCAAGGCAGAAGAGAGTGGTAAGGGTAGGTAATGGGGGTCAAGTGACTTGCCCAGGGTCACACAGCTAGGAAGTGGCTGAGGCCAGATTTGAACCTATGACCTCCCATCTCTAGGCCTGGCTCTCAATCCACTGAGCTACCTAGCTGCTCCCCTTATGCAACTCTTGATAATATTTTTTAATATTTTATTTAGTTCTACAAAATAAAATGATGATACTTGAATGATATCACTCTAAACCTATAAATTAACAATAGGTAATTTTTTGTAATGGTTTCATGAATTATTCATGAACCGTTTCATGTCAATTAGTCTCTATTTTTACTCACACACATACATGCAAACATATGAACATAATATTTATTTTCAGAAATATTTTGGCAACTTCATATATAACTTGAGTTTTAGATTAATTGATTTTCAATGCTGCAACTTTGGTACAATGAAGTCTTCCTTACAACAACCATAAAAATTCTTCTAAGCAGAACATCATGGCCCTTCTAATGTCCTGTGGACTTGAGAATTTTTTACATATTCCTTTTGAGGAGTTATACTATTTTTATTCTCAATTTTAAATGAAACATGTAGTTATTTTGAATTGAATTAATTTTTCCTTCTTGTGTGGTAGCTTTGGCCAGTAATATATTTAAAAAAATAATGAGGATCTTGGGGGAAAGGAGTAATTTAGTAACTTTGTAACTTTTTAAATTAGTAAATTAGTAACTTTGAAGTTACTAATTGCTTTATTTTTTCGTGTTGAAATTTCTAGGATTTTTTAAGTAAACCATCTGCAGAGAGTGGTAATTTTATCTCATCTTTGCCTATATTTAGTTCTTTCATTTATTTTCATCATCTTATTGCTATAGCTAGGATCTGAACTATGTTGATTCAATAAATTCATGCATACTATTTCTTATTCGAAGATCATTATTTCCTTAGATGAATATTCTCTTCACAGATTTCAGATTGTGGCCCTTCTATGTTACTTAATAACCTGCTCGTTTTACATGGTCATTGATATTGTATGATTGAGAACTTCTCATTGTCTAACCAAAATGATGAGCTCCTCTAAAAATGAGAAAGACTGCACCTCAACTGACAGGTATGTGATGTACTACTGGGACTAGAGCTTAACCATTGTCATCATGGTGGGACCTGCAATTTATATGGACTTCAAAGAACCAATATTATCTCCATGGCATGAAAAGGAATCAAAGAAGTACATAATTAGATTACATATGTATGTATGTATGTATGTATATATATATCTGGAAAAAAATTTAAAAGTTCATCTGTTTGTATTTTCTCTGATTCACAATGAACATTATCATTTGAAAAAAAAAGATCAATACAGATAATCTGCTCAAGCCTCCTTGTACTTGAACTTTTCTTAGAAAATGAAGTCTAGATTTCTCACCATTTGTAACAAAACTGAAGATTCAGAGAGATCTGCACGCCAAGGTTTTATTTCTCAAATTCATGATCTATACTTTGTTTCATTTTTTTAATAATACAGGGTCTAAAATTGAATTGCAAATATTGTAATCTGTGTTCCCCCACAGTTTGAAAATAAAGAGGACTACCAAAATAACAACAAGAATTTTTAATCAGTGCTGAGCAAGTATAGTTCAGGGTCACTACAAAACACAGGAAGAAGAAGGTGTACCTACCCTAAGGTGGAATGAGCAGGGTTAAAGAACTTTTAATAGAAAAGATGGATCAGAGGGGGCAGCAACAGAGAAGAGTGACCAACATTTGGTAAGATCACAGGCTCTAAATGTTAAGTGGTGACTGGGAGGCGTGACTGGATCAAAGTCACTTTGGGAAACTCACTTAACATCTCTTGAATTTTGTTTCATCATCTATAAAATGAATATGGAGATTGTGAGAATCAAATGAGTAATTTAGCTAATGGGAATGACCTCTGATTTTTATCAGTGTAACCAACACAGGGAATTCCCTCCACTGCCAGAGATCTCAAATTGCCTGTTATAGTACAGGGACTTGGGGTTCATGATTCATGGGTAGATTTCACATGACCCAAAATCTTTGAGTTGGGGGAGCAATCTTAGTTCTACTCTTCACTAGCTGAAATTTAGCACTTTCTTCAAGTATTTAAAAACTTTATTTTGAGAAGGAGGCTATAGGCTTTATCATTCTGTCCAAAAGAGGAAAAAAAAATTAAGAATTCCTGGGGAGATTAGTTCTAGGGAGTTTCTTGGGGCTTATAAAGACTAATTTACATGATCAGGCTCATAGAGTCAATAAATTTCTGAGACAGGAAACTACATTTTGTAGTACTGTAATCATATCAAATTGTCTTTGCTGTATTTAAAGTACCAGATAAGTTTCTACTCTTTTTGACCACTCTATCTCATTTCTCTGAAATCTTTCAACTTTCCATTTCTCTCTCTCTCTCTCTCTCTCTCTCTCTCTCTCTCTCTCTCTCTCTCTCTCTTTATATATATATATATATATATAATATATATATACAAAGATATATGTTGACATATAGATATAGCTAGATATTATTTATATCTATATACATATATCTAGATATAAAAATGGAGATAGAGATAGATCCTCAGGAAGAGGGAAGGAAAATGGTATGTAGGTTAACTAGAAGGGAAATGGAGCTCAGGAGAAATATTTGAATACAGAAGATTCCTACCGGGATAAGCTTTGTGTAGGAAGGCTTACTATGACCTTTTAAAAGAACAGATTTTTTTTTCATCTTTTATGGATGAAGTTTTTGCTCCTAATTTAATCAGTAGACTGGTCATTATCAGTTTTTTTTTCTCCCATTGAAGTAAATTTTAGGCAACACTATGGATAATTTAAAGTATAATAGCTCAAAAGACATTGGACAATTATTCTTTTGTATGATACAGACTCAAGGTTTTTCTTTTTTGGTGTTTGTGTTGAAGAGAGGAGGAAGATCAAATTTCCATTGATTTTGACCTCTTACTACATGAAGACAATCCGCATATTTAAAAACAGCAGCTCTGATTTTATTGTGAAAAATCAAGGTAGCATTGGTACAGTGCAAACAAATGATAGAGAATTATGATAAAAGATCAAAATCAGATTGTCTAGAATACTAAATAAATGTCCTGGGCTAGCTGACCAGTGTTCTAAAGAGTTTCATGTTCTACACACCATAACTACCACATTTTGGATTGTTTTTCCAATTTTGTGTGTTTAAAGTGGCATTCCAATAGTGATGGATAGTACAAGGAGGAAGAACAATTGGAATCCAAAACAACTGATTTCCTTAGGGATTTGTACAGTATAGAAATAATAGTACATTCATAATTTCAAAACACCCTGTGAGGCAAACTATTATAATCCTTACCATTTATTAAAAGGGGTGGTGTAGTGGAAGAGCCATAAAGGACTGTCATTTGCCTCAGATTATCATCCAAGTTAAGTAGCAAAAAGAATAGACAATCCAATGACTTCAGCTTAGGACATTGTCTTAGGACATTGTCATTAGAATAATCAATGGAAAAAGTAAAACTAAAAAAAAAAACCAAAATTAGTTCATTTAGAGCTCAAAAATTAAGAGCACCAATCATCAAACTGAATTTAAGCAAGGTGGGATTCAATTAAGAACAATTTCATCCCATTTCACAGTATTACATTTGGGTCTTATTCTTTGTCTAGCTTCTGCTCATTCTATGTTCAGCTGACCATTAGTGATAAGTTTTGCTTGCACAAAAACTTATATTTTTATGATAAAGCATTGGAAGGATTATCTATGAAAACAACAATAACAGCTCTCCAAAGACACATAAATGCTTTGAAAATGAATAACATGGATGCAGAAATGTTATTTTCAGAGGGACAGTGATGAGATGATTTGGAGTATTCCTAAATAAATACATAACAGGCATCAAAATGGAATGAGGAGAGTGATTAACTTATAATCAGGAAGGCTTGGTTTTAAACCTCACTTCTGAGTCATTTAATATTCCTTGTCTTCGGTTTTGGCATCTATTGAAAGGGATAAAATTATTGAACCAGTTTAACATTTGTGATGAGTGTAATGGTGTAATAAGCACTGGCTATGGAGCCAGAGAACCTGGATTCGAGATCTACCTCTGATGTTTGCCACCTTCATGACCTTGGTCAAACAAATTACTTAGCATTTCTTGGCTTTTCTTTCTTCATCTGGAAAATTTGGTATTGGATAAATAATAATAACAAAAATAGTACATTTTAGCACTTACAGGCACTGCTCTAAGCATATTACAAATATTTTCTCATTTGATCCTCACAACACCCCTGCAAAGTAGATTCTGTTATTATCTCCACTTTACAGTTGAGGAAACTAAGGCAGAGTTGAAGCATCTGAGGTTGAATTTGAATTCATGACTTTCTGACTACAGTTCCAGCTTTCTATGTACTCTGGTGTC
The DNA here is from genome assembly GCF_016433145.1 of Gracilinanus agilis. NCBI lineage: Eukaryota > Metazoa > Chordata > Mammalia > Didelphimorphia > Didelphidae > Gracilinanus > Gracilinanus agilis. The sequence goes on along the minus strand of NC_058134.1, from coordinate 61,020,843 downwards.
ACACAACTGCCTTATGTTGGATGGGATCCCTTCCTGCTCTAAATTTATTAATGCTATGATTAACAATGCTTATTACTTCACTGAATTGATTTAAGGAACAAACTAGATGCTATGCAATAATCTAAAATTATGGAATTTGATGATATTTTATAAGTCTTCAAATGATATATGAACATCAGTTATTTTAATCCTAAATAAAAGCTCTGGTAGACATAGCTAAAGGTGTTTAAAAAATTAAAACAAAAACTTTTATTGTTTAATATGTAGTCAAACTTGACAGTAGTGTTACATAAATTGCTCCCTTCTCCCCTCCTAAAAACCCAAATTTGCCAACATCAACTCAAAGTGAAGAATGGAATAAATTCTGAAAATAACAATCAACAAAGAGAATAAGAGAAATATTTGATCATCACTAGTTTCCAGGCCTCTGAATATGAATTCTGCTTCCTTCTCAGTTAATGTGCTGGCTTCCTTATATGTTTACTCCCGAAAAACCATTCCCAACATACTGTAAGCAAAACCAAAATAAAAAAATGCAAATGCAGTCAATTTTTAAAAAGCTGTATGGGGAAAGAATATAATGAATTATTGCAACAATACAGAAATCCCAGAAAAAAATTATGTGGCAGATCAATACCTTATAATGGAATACATTCAAACTTAGAGATATTTAATCTTACAGTTAAAACAATGAGGAGTTTACAGAAAATATGTAATATCTGCATATTCTTGTATTTAAGCAGAGGGATCCCGGGTAAGTCACTCCTCTTTTGCTATCAAACATCATTAGTGCAAATTCAGACACAATGATTTTTACATTTGCAGGTTCAGGTAATTCAAGAAAAGCAAAATCAATACAATTCTGTTACTGAAACATGGAGCCCTAGAATGAATTGTTTCCATTTCCAGGGCAGGACAAATGGGAATGAAGTCCAAAATACTGGTACCAGTCCAAATTTTCCATTTCTGCAAGTTTGTTCTTACTAAGTTTTGTGAAACCCTACATTCTCTTGAAAGACAAGGTCCTTGAGATGAGACACAGTGCCTATAGAGATAGCGAAAAAAAATAATTGTCAAATTGTTTCCATCCCCCCCATCTGGGCTTCTTCTTTGTGATAAGCTTTTTACTTGGTTATACCTGATCGGACATCCTCCTCCATCCTATTCTCTTTTAGAAGCCATTGTAGTGCTTAGCACATAGTAGGTGTTTAATGAATATTAAATGACTGACATTCTGATTTGAGCAAAGGTAGCACTTATACTTAGAAATGCACTAGGAATATTCACTACCCTAGGACAAGTGGTAAGCAAGGATTGGCAGCCTGTGGAGTGCAGTTTTCTCCTTTTATGCTGTAATGCTCCAAATGCCTACAGACAAAATTAACAGAAAGAGTCATAAATTCCTGGCTGTAAATATTCCCATGATCCCAACTGGCATGCCAGAAAGCCTGTCTTTTCTTTTTCTTTTGCCTTCAAAATCTTAGTTTTCCAAGGTACCAGCCAAATGCCCCTGCCCCATCTAGCCCAATTCAGCCAAGTGAGGTTTTTTTTCCCCTTGGAAGACAGTGTAAAAAGCTCTTCCCTCCCCCCCCCTCCCCGAACTAGTGCACTTGTGCCGAGGTTCCATTATATACAAGATGACTTTGTTTGAAGAGATTTCATTACTCCTTAAACTGATTAGAATGCTTTTTAGCAAGGGAAGACCCGATTTCTCTTAATGGCATTTTCAGTGCTGTCAAAATGAGGGCACCTGAGAAGACTTGATTTTGAGCTATAAATATATTAATCTAGGATTTTTTTCCCCTTACAAATTCCCTCCATAAAGATTGCTGCAGTGTACTATAAGGTCTCTACAATGACATTTCTGAAGTAAGAGAAGGCTTTGAAAATGTGGGCCCTCCTGAGTTGTACCAGATTTCTAGCAATCTCTCCCTTCAGGAAAAAGAAATCTTTCTGGCTTTCCCTTTTTTGGGACATGAAAAAAAAAAAGCCAACTAAAACTAAAACTACAAACCACATCTGTTCTTATTAAATAATAAAGTCAGTGCATGGTGAGGGCATCTATTCTTGATTAGTCCTCAGCCTCAAACTAACCTAATTGCATAGTTTAGCAAACTGGAGTATCATCTGTATAGGTGCCATGCTGGAGGCAGAGATGAGTTTTGGGCCAAACTGCATGACTCTCTCTCTCTTCTCTCATTTTATGGACCTGTGGATAGACTGATATCTTCCAGCACTTACAATTTGTGTTTCAGGTCCTACTAATTTTCCAGACTTTGATGTGATCCTGGCTGTACATTTGTCCATTTCTTTGAACTTGGGAAAATTGATTGGTAGGGCTTTAGAAGTTTAGTTAATTATTATGAATTTCCTGTTCCCTCTTTTCACTTGCATTCCCTTTCCCTCAAATATAAAAGACCACCTTGCAATGTTTCTAATAGAAGTTAAGGGAATGCATGAGCCAATAATTTAGCTAAAATTTTAATACAGTAAGAGTTAGGCATCAAAAAGGGTAAAGTGTTGGATTTTGAGTCAGGAAGACACGAGTTTGAATCCTGCCTCAGAAAGTTACTCCTAAGTGCTCTTTTGGTTGTGGGACTTAATGTTCTCATCTAGAGAATGAGAATAATAAGAGTATCTTCTAATGAGATTATTTTAAGGATCAAGAAGACCATCAAGTATTATATTAATGTAAAATATTACTATACATATGGGTTGCATAATTACTTTTTTTTAATTTTTTTTTTTAAATTTTAAACCCTTAACTTCTGTGTATTGACTTATAGGTGGAAGAGTGGTAAGGGTAGGCAATGGGGGTCAAGTGACCTGCCCAGGGTCACACAGCTGGGAAGTGTCTGAGGCCGAATTTGAACCCAGGACCTCCCGTCTCCAGGCCCGGCTCTCAATCCACTGAGCTACCTAGCTGCCCGTGGGTTGCATAATTATTTGCTGACACATGTCATGGAAAGCTATTGTCTTGAATTCCCAACATTTTTCACAGTGCACAGCTTGTTGATTTATTAATTTCAAATATAATAACACTAAGTGGGGGACACTATTTTTTAAGTTTGCTGCAAAGAAAGGGAGGGGATATTTGAGGTATTCTTTCCTAAGCCAAAATTGGTCAAAATGAATATATTATTCTTTGTTAGAGATTTTTTTATGCATTATTCCATTTACTTTAAAAACATTTTCCACTCAATAATTCTAGATATTTGGGAAAACAGATGAATGATGAATTCCACAAACGAGACTCTAGGAATTCTTTATTTTTAGTTTTAGTTTTTTAGCTAAGGCTAAGAGTCAGTAGGACTAAATGTCTCAACGTGGACTTGGATGTGATATACTATTTACTGTCACCTGTAAATATTTATCTGTTCTTTCACAACTCTAAAAACACATAATAACATATTTAATAGATTTGGTTTCATTTCTATGCTAGTTAATAATCATCATAATGAATGATAGTTAGAGAAAACAGAGTTGTGGGAAAGATTAACACACAGGTAGCTAATCCTTAGGGTCAGTGCAATTGCTCAGATGGGCAAGACAATTGAAGTAACTTCTGGAAAAGGTCAGTCTTGAGCCATGGTCAGCTATACCTTTTCTGAATGTTTACAGATCAACCAACCCAGAGAAACTCTTCCATGAAACAAAAGGAATGACTATAAAGGAACATTTTGAAGGAGGTATTTGAAGTACCTATTTTGTTGTGCCTCTCTTCCACTGCTGAACATAGCCAAAGTTCAAGTAATAGGAATGTTCCAAATTTCACACAAATTGCAAGGTCAGGATGATGATGGATGGTGACAAGAGTATCAACGGGCACAATGTATAAATGGCTATGAGGAAGAAATATGAAAAGTTCTCTGACAAAGTGAATAAATCTTCATAATGAGGAGTGCCTATGTCTAGGTTAGCCACTACTTTAACAACATAGAGTGCCTATATGGATTCATCTACTTCATCATTTTAGTAAGGTTAATCTATTACTTAAAAAAAAAGACCTATAAAAGAAGAACTCCCTACCTCCCCTAAAAGGCAATAGTCAAATCCAGGAGGATATTCCTTCTAAAGCTGGAGGGAAAGAAGAAACCATGTAGGATCCTGCTTGTCAAAGGAGCTTTCACAATTTTACAAAGTGAATATTGTAAGCAATTGACCATAGTGGCACCTGAAAAATGAACATCTTGACTCTAACAAACACTGCACCACTGAAAGGGATGGATTAAGAGTACAACTGAAAATGAGGGAGAGAGGACCCGTCAGCCTAAAAGTGTTATTATTTGGTTTCTAGTTATTTTTATTGACCTTCAGAGTACAATTCGCATTCCTAAAAACTACCAAAACTGCTTTGCTTCTGGAATTATTTAAGAAACCTAAAGCTAATAAAATTTGAGGAGCCATAAGAAAAATACTGGTAGAAAAAAGGGAAGCAATGTTCTCTCTCAGGGAAGAACAAGATTCAAATACACTGTAGTCTTATAATTAGTCTAGCAACTGTGAAACAAAATAGAACATATCACAAATAAAAAGCAAAATATGTGATGTAGTGGGAATAAAAAGGGGGATTGAGAGTCAGTTAGTGAGAAATGGATAGACTGGATGACATCTTCTTGAATTTAAATCTGACCTCAGTCACTTGCTAGGTATGTGACCCTGGTTGTCACTTAACTGTTTACCTCAGCTTCCTAATCTATCAGGTGATCAAGAGTAGGAAATGAAAAACCACTCCAGTATCTTTGCCAAGAAAATCCCAAATGGGATCATAGGCCTTCCAACTGGAGACTTAGTACTCTTTCTCCTGCATCACTAACTACCAAGGAAGGCAGGACAGACTTTAACTAAGAATTTAAGAATTTAATTAAGAAATTAAGGCTGGAAGGATTAAGAAATACCTAAAATCACATAGTCAGTCACCAAACTAGGCCTGGAGACCACATCTTAACAATTCCCCAGTCATTCTGACCATTATAGAAGCTTGTCTGTTTACCAAAAGAAGCTTATCACAATGTTTAAGACTATAGTTTTTAGAATGAAAAACTCATTCAACTCAGTTTCAGGATTATCTCTGTATTTTTCTATTTTTAGGTCTCTAAATAAAACCATGCTACAGAAAAGTACAAAGAAATAAGTTTTATGGTGAATTATGTCACCAAATAGTGCTCTTTTTAATACTAATATGTCTAAATGCTCACATACTCTAGTCAAAGAAACTATCTGATATCTTCTTTTAGAGAATGCTAGAGAGCTGAATAAATTTGTTGGATCTTTCCTTTGAAATTTTTGGTTACAATTGATTCATTCCTTTACATACTTTGTAACTCTTGTCCATGTCCTGCCATTAATTTTTCATAATGGTCAACCCATAATACTGAAGGGCTTTTTTGCTGTTATCTTTTAACATAAATAACATAATAACATAAATGTCCACTGCTATGCAATTTTTCATTGGTGTTTCTATTAAAGTCTACTACCAAAGTCCATTAAAAATCTTACCTTTACCCACTGGGTAACCCATAAGTTCAATCCTTCAGAGTCTTAGTAATTCTGCAATTTACAGTTATTTGTCATAGCCATCCAAATATCAATGTTAAAAAGATGGTCCTTTATTTTAAATTAAAGTTTAAAGTCATTAATTCCTGTATTTCCAAGATGTAATGCAACTAATTATTCTACTTTAATTTTGTGGGGCTAGTTCACTAAACAATTGCAATATCTGTTCAAGACATATCTATGGATGGGACAGAGATAAGAATAAAAAAGAATAATCATTAAAAATACAACTTGATCTCCTTAAGAAATTGATGGTGAACATTGGATAAAAGGATTAACATTTTCAGATCCTAAGGAAATTTAGGTCAGTAGCAATGTTGAAGAGATAAAAAAGAAAGTCAGTTGATACCTGATTTCATTGTTAAGTAGACTAGTTTAAAATATAAATATCATAGCATATCATGGTGAGAGAGATACCCTGCATGACATAACAAAGAATACAAGGTGGCAAAATGAAGTAGGTTTTCAGACAAACTATCCACCTAGTGAAACAATTGGTTTACTCTTAGCTGCTTCAGATCAGAATTGATAGATGGTTAAATCTTATAAAAATGACAATGAACAAAGAGTATTTTCCTTTACTGGGACTCAGAATGTAAAATGAGGGAGTTGATGAAAAAGAGACAATCTTAAATTATATAGAGCTAGTACACTATGTTTAGGTCAACATTCCTGTAAAGATTATGCAATTAAATTAATATCCCATAGGAAGGAAGGATTTTCTGTTGTATAAGTAAGTCAGTCTTGTTTGACACTGAGTCTCTCCCTAGTCTGAGGAAATCACTACAAGGCTTACCAGCAGTACTTCATTTATTCAAATAGAAAAAGGGATAAGAAACCTCTTTATAGATCCTAACCTTTCTGGGTTTTTCCAATTTAGTATCTGACTTTGAAGTTTCCCACATTTATCTTTTCTATTATTTTATAATTATTTCTATTATTTTAAATTAAATTTTAAAGTCATTAATTTCTGAATTTCAGCTGTAATAATTAAGGCAATGTCATGATCTCTATCTTCATTATGAGGAAGCAGGTCCAAAGGAGTTAGATAACTTGCTTCTGACTCTATAGCAGTCCAGTAGCAGTTACTCAGCATCAACTTGAGCAGCCCTGATGTTAAAAGTCACATTAGTATGCCAGGCTCCTTAGCCCATCGTCCTATTGGAGAACCAAGGCAATGGCTCTCATAATACACTAGAAGAGGACAGGACAATCAAGGAGCATTTTAATTTAATTTCCTCTTTTGGGGTTTCTTTTTCTTTGATCTTTTGTTTTATTTTATTGTCATTTGTATAGCTATGAAGCATGTGCCACAGTCCATATCAAGTTAATAATACGTATTATTAACTCAGTCACATTCTCTATATGGGAAGTCCAATTTTCATTTTGTACTACAAGATATCAGGGAATTTTCCCTTTGTCACGCAGGAGATTCTAGGTATAGAATAGAAAGCAAATTGAATGAAAGAGGAAAGATGCCAGTTAAGGTAATTATAATGAATCTTTGACCTGAACTGAAGGGACCTTTTTTCCTATAGCCCCCTCCTAATTCTGAGGTGTTTCTACTTTGCAGTTGTCTTGAATGCTTCATTCAATTTAGGCAAATTGAGTACTTTAGATTATAGTCATGGAAGAATTCCACAGAATTATCAATCCTTCCAATACATATAGAGGTTGATAATCTACGACTGGCTTTGGAATAACTTCTGTGTCCTACATTAACACGTGGAGGAAATCATACCTATACATAGGCTTAATCAACTTATTTGTCAATTACTGCTTATTGGAGAATAAATTTACTGTTAAAAACAAAACAAAACAAAAATAACCAGAGAACAGCATCTCATCCCAGAAGGAAGTTGTCTAATGATCCTTAAATATTCTTAAAGTACCAGTTGCACCAGTTAAATTGGCAAGTCATTTGGTTATTGCTACGTAACTAAAGCAACCCTACGAGGGATGTGTTGGAACAGTTCATACAAAAGGAGGAGGCATATGGCTGTAAGGTGGTCCATTTAACCTTCACTTTAACTTGCCTCTCAATACTTTTAGATGACTGTTACATAACTTATGAAAAAGGTTAAATGCCAGGTTGGATAACTTAAAAAAAAAGCAAACTGTGCTATACAAAAACAAAAACAAAACCAAAAAACAACAGTACTGGTTTACTTCATGAAGATAGTTATTGAGGAGAATCATGATTTATTAATGGGTTGAAGTCATTGGATTCAGAAACTGTCTATACATTCTAAAATGTTAGTAAGGTGCTACTTACAATATGTATATATATGCATGCTACTTGAGACCTGAACCTGCAAATGTTGAACACCGTACCTTAACAGGAATCACTTTGTACAAAATGCAAAGGGTCGATAAGTCAAGATGGCAATGTCGTTATACACACAGTACTTGAATTTCAATTTTTTAAGTTCAGTGTCTATGAACCCTTTTCCTCCTCAAAAAATGTTTAAAATTCCTTTTCCAGTGGGGATGTTTAAAAAAATCTGGATTGTGGTTAGTTCAACCTGGCCAGTACAACTGGTGGCCTCGTTTTAGGAGCTTTTAAATGTATTTTCACCTAATCTGGGAAGGAAAGGGTTGATGAAATGGAAGAGTGGCTCACATAGGCAGGAAAACATATGGCACTGCAATAGGATGAACCACTTTCCCCATGGGACATAAAAATATTCTAATATTAAGGATTATTTTACAACTCAATGGAAGTATGCAGTAACGCGATCCATTTTCTTTGTCCAGATGACAAAATGCAGTCTTAACAGTCACAAGAGCCTGCCTTGTGTTAGCTATAAACAAAAATATATTTATATATATATTTATATATTTATATTTATGCAACTACTATGTGCTTTAAACAAAATTACTGTATGAATCAGCAGGGTTCTGAAACATTTTCCTTTTTTTTCTTTTTTTTTTTTTTAATCACTGGGGGATGTGTGCTGAAAATTGAATGGCTTCTTAGGCAAGAATCAACAATGAAACAGGTCATTAGTGCTGACCCGGCCAAAACAAACAACAATAATAACAAAAAACCCAAGCCCACACCTATTTGTTTGAAATCCCCTCAATAGTTTTGCTTCACAAAATGCCTGAGAAACTCTGCATGTTTCCTTCCCCTTCTATCAGACAAGACCATCTGCTACCTTCATGTCCCTCCACAGGTAGATCATGCAGGTAATACTTCTCAAAAAAAAATCAAATTTGACATACTGAAACTAAAGGTGTACCTCATCAAAGAGGCCTTTGGGAGCTTCATTTGCCAAAGGTTCACCTAAAACTTTGTGATGTCTTCACAACCTATGGATGGAGAGGATCTGTATCTCCTGGAAAGTAGGAGGCACAATTAAATCTTTCTCTTGAGAAAATGATTCACATTTTAAAGTCATGAACTTGTTTGAACTGGTGAAAGTGGACCTTTAGAACCCAAATTCTATCTCCATTTTTCATTTCTGAAAAGATTGGAAATTGCTTGTTTTGCATATAATCACTCTTTGACCTGCATGAATTGGTTTTTGTTCTACCATCTTAAAATACTAATTATTGGCTTTTCCATTAAAAGTGTTGCCGATTACCTTTGAGGCCCCAGAAAACATATGAATCAAAGGGGATAGAACCCTTGTGAACTAAAGCTTTATTTCTTCCCTTGATTCCTATGCAACCCAACACCTAAGCCCACACCGCATGGCAGTCATGTCAGAGTCCTGACCAGTCCACTGGGGAAGTTGTAATGTCATTCCATTAAAGAAAATGACTGCACAGAATAATCTTGTGTTTTCGCAAATTTCCTTCCCCAGCTTTCTTGGGCCAGGCTGATCCGGAAATCGTCTCTTGTTCAGGCTACAGCAGCTTAGGGCTCCTTTATTTTTTCTTTGTTTTTTTTTTTGTTTGTTTTTAAATTTTTTTTAAAGATATAGGCAAAGTTAAAGTCTTACACCTGTAAGCCAGTACTGGTGTTCAGTCCTATAAATTTTAACACTGCTCTGATACAATAAAACCTTCTTTTTCTCCAACAGGTTCGACTTCAGCATATGCAGGGTGTCCAGAGCCTCTTCGAAACTTCATTGCTGGCCATCTGCTGGGACGTCGCTAGAAAAAGAAAAAAAAATATATATATAAAGAGTAAGTACAGATGATCTAAATGTCACAAAGGGGACACATCTTCAATTAATTTATTTTAAACAAATTTGAAATGACATTTTAATTACCCTCTAATTCTGAGAGAGCATGATATAAGTATCAAACATAGTTTGTATAGAACTGATCTTAGAATCAAGATGATTTGAGTTCAAATCATGCCTCTGTCACAAATTGCACATTATACTGGGAAAGTCTTTCAGCCCTTTGTACCTTAAGTACAGATTGTAAGCTGTATAATAGTTGCACATTTGCATAGGTCAAAAGAGTTTTCTCTCAAAGTTTCTCTTGATAAAATTACAGCTCTGGACAAAAAACAAACAAAAAAACAAAAAACAAAACAAAAAAACAAACACATTAACCTTCAGCCTCCTAGGACATTCTCCTCCAGTTTGTTTCACTGAATAGATAGATGATAATTCAAAGCATTCTCCTTAACATGTTACCTCTTCTACTCTCTCAGACAAGTAGACCTATTCATCAAAGGCAGAACAGGATCAATAAGAATGTGATGGAATTCCACTATATCTAGAATCAAAACACTTGAGTTTGATTCTAGGCTTTATTTAGTATGAGATAGCCAAGTATCTTTATGCAAGTTATAACCTTAATGATCTTTAATCCTTTATGATTCTTTGAACTATTCAATTACTTAAAAATTCACATGTAGGACAATTTGATTTCCAAATGAATAGATATTGTCCTCTCTAAACTGAAGATATAGGGAGATAAAAAAGGGGAGGGGAACAGACTTTGAAATCAAATGTGTGCATAACAACAAATTCATTTTAAAATTAATTTTTTAAAACCAGCCAATCTTTGACTCCTCTTTCTCTCCAAAGACCTTTTAACAGCCCTTCCCTGCCCTTATTAAAAAGAAGGGAAAACCCATTGAAAAAAATATGTGTAGATGATTATGTAAGATTTAAATTAATATCCAATAACTCCAAGTATTCTATTTTATAAGATTTATTAATAATCATCGGAAGTAGAAGAAATAAAAGAACAAAAGTATGAAAGAATAAGAAAACAACATGTGAGTAAAATTCTCCTGCCTGGCACTCATCCAACTTTCCCAGCCACTATTCTGGGGAAAAAGAGAGAGGGTGGAGCTACACTCAAAATATAACCTCCCTACCTTAGCATGCAACGTGATAAGGAACATGGGAAACTGGGATTTAGAGTCCTGGGGAGCAAAATTCTAATTACACAATTAAAACAAACTCTCAAATTGACCATTTCCAAATGTGTGTTATCTTTGTCTCAGTCCCTGAAACTTTCACTTCTCTTTCAAGCTCTGGTAGCATTTTTAATCATGAATCCTCTGAGATCATGGTTGTAGACAAACTTCCTAAATAATTAGATATTCTTATCAGCAACTGAATTTTTGGCCACTTTTATATTGTCAAAAAAGGAAAAAAAGTATTTTCTCCCTCTTCTAGGAAAAGAAGTGACTTCTCTAATTTAAAAAAAGAACATTACTAAAGTAAATGATTAAATTACAGAGGAAAAAGATTCTGAAATGGTTAGATGGGTTAAAGTGATGCCTAACAGGTATTTGATACATTTATCAAAGTTCTTTTGGTTGATGGGAAGATAGGACAATAAGTATTGAACAAAGGAAGTTCATCTCTAGATAATTTTAACATGAAAAAGGTTAAATGTCAGCACAGAAACACTGACTTTTGCCAATTACTTGCCACTGTCAATGATTAATATCTTTGGAAAGTTGTTTTTATATAAGAAAGAATGAGTTTTAACTTTGTATTCTAGGCAAATTCCAATCAAAGTAATTATTTTTGGCTCATTATTAATTGATTTAGTGTGTATTCAACAGGTAGTCAGAATACGCTGCACTCATTAACTTATTACTTCTCTTACATGTTGAAATTTGAAAACCTACATATTCTGTAAGTGGGAATTAAAACTAAAATGGCTACAAATCAATAGGTAATTCATCTCCAGAATTGGAAGTCACATCAATCATTACTGAAAATTCAGGAAGCGTATTGTGTCATTGTATATCATTCCTCTTCTAGTTGAATGGAGAAGATCAATATATTCCAATATTTATAAATGTATACTTCCCCTTGAAGCCTTACCATCTATGCTATAGGATAGTTCTGTAGTTTCAAATTCAGTAGAATGGAATCCCCTCAAAATGGGAAATATTTCTGTTTTTGTTTATTTCCCCTTTCTAGCATAGCACTTTGTGATGGGAGGTACTTTATAAATACTTTTTAAAATAAAATGAAAGGCGTATTGAAAGACAAATTAGAAAATCCCTGCTGTCAAAGGTCTGACGTGCTTATAAATCTTACCTGCAATGGTAGCTCTTAAAACTCATTGGTCAAGATAAATCTTGAATCATGAAGGTAAAAATGATCTCTCATCATTAGATTTAAATTTCTTTGAAGTACAAGCACTAATTGGTATCCCTTTAGTTGTTTCCAGATGGGTTATAAAAATTCAATAGTGCACAATTCTTTTAGTATTTAAGTATCTAAGATTACAATGTAGTTGTGATTTATTTTATTTTTTTTTCCTTCTGCAGAAGCTCCTCCTTGAAATTAGTGAACACTTTTGGCCAGCAAATATCTCCCTCTTTTATGCATTTCTCAACATTTATCCTCAGGATTTCTGAATGACATTAGCTCTGTGGTTTTCTTGATATTGAACTTTAAAAAAATAATTTTAGTATATGTAAAAAAGAAAAGTTGTAAATTAATTCAATAGAATTTTATTAAGAGGAATATATGCAAAAATACACGAAAAGATAATTCTAATGAATCAAATGCTTCTTTTGTAATTGAAAGTAGACCCAGAACCAGAATATACTCCTAATCCAGAGGCAGTGTCTCATTTTGTGCTAATCTCTCTTTTTGCCACATATTGTGACATCTTCAGAAGAGGAAAACTTATTTTTGCATCTTCTACTCTTACCTCTCTAGCCTTCTTTTTTCCCCATCAGTAAAGTAAGTGATGTGATGTCTCTTCTGACTCAAAATCCTACAATAGTTTGAGCTCCAAGCCTGTGGCAGGGTAGCGGTATTGTCAAGTTGTTTTTCAGTTGTTCTGGACTCTCTGTGACCCATCTGGGATTTTCTTGGTAGAGAACCTGGAGTGGTTTGACATTTCCCTCTCCAGATCAACTTTTATAGGTGAGAAACTGAGGTAAACAGGGTTAAGTGACTTGTCCAGGGTCACATAGCCCATAAGTGTCCTAGATCACATTTGAACCCAAGACCTCAAGCCTGCACCTTAATCCAATGAGCCAACTACCTGCCCCAAGGCAAGGTATGTTTTAGACAGTCACTTTTATTTTATTTTTTTTCTAGTTTGCAGAGTCTATACCCTTCCTCCTTTCCTTCCTTCCTTTCTTAGTATTTTTTTCAAATATTTTCCCACGGTTACATGATTCATGTTCTTTCTCTCCCAAATCCCACCCCCCCAACACACAATTCTACTGTGTTTTACACGTATCATTGATCAAGATGTATTTCCATATTATTGATGGTTGCACTAGGGTGATCGTTTAGAGTCTATATCCCCAATCATATCTCCATCAGCCCATGTGTTCAAACAGTTGTTTTCCTTCTGTTTTTCTGCTCCCACAGTTCTTTCTCTGAATGTGGCTAGTGTTCTTTCTCATAAGTCCCTCAGCCTTGCTCTGGATCATTGCATTTAGGCAGTCACTTTTAAAGATGAGCAAAGGATTATGAAAAGCGTTTTAGTGACATCTTGTCAACTGTCCAAGTCAGTCATTTATGTCAATATTGGCAACTGACTTTTACTGCAGTCATGTTCAAATACTTGACTATATTAAATAATTCTGTTAGCATAGGGGATATCTTCCTATGGCAGCTCACTCTACATTATGCAGCTGGTACTCTCTATAAATAAATTAATAGGCTTCAGGTCTTTAGAGATTTGTCTTGGTTCTCACAGTTTGTCTCATATCAGGGAAATAGGATAGGAGTTTGGACCTCACTTTCTTGGATGCGGTATGACTCACAAATAGAAATGGGCAGGCACTAAACTGTATATATATATATATATATATAAGGACACTTGGAAAATCTCCTGTTTTTACATACATTCATACATTCAAATCAGGTTCTACATTTTAATCATTTGGGCTGTCCTCATGTGTTTGACACATCTTGTGTGTGCAAAGCTGACACAAGGACTTTCTCTGCCACTGAAGGTCAGCATTTTCTCCACAACTTCTCATCTCAGACAGTTGCCCAAAACCCTAAGAGGTTTACTAATGTTTTCAGGGTCATCAAGCTGGGATGTGTAGGAGGATTTTTTTATCTTAAATTTTGTTGTGTATTTTTTTTTTAATCTGGTCTTTCTGACTCCAAAGAAAAGAATTGCATCATAACATGCTGTCTGTACTCTGGACAGTTTTAGAATATATGGAAGAAAAAGAGATTTGATTGGCTGTCAAATTGTTATATAAAGGCTGAAAAATGCCTTGTAACTACATTTTAAAAAATCTATTTGTTCTACATACGTTGCACGTCATGGCTGATTATGAGTCCTAGAAATGAAGAGCTAGTATAAGTAGTTTGCAAAACATCTTCTTTTTGCTAGAAGCTTCAGGAGAATGGATATTCTGTATTTACACACTCACATATAACTACAGACACATATCCATCTATACACATAGATACATAATTATATGTATGTAAAAACATATACACACACAGATATTATACATTTTATTTCTTCCAGTTGTCGCTCTTATTTTTCCACATGTACCAAATTTTCATATTTAGACTGCCCTGATGTGTCAAGAGAAAAATATGTTAATTATTTGTAACCTGAATCATTTTTCTGTTCCTACCCTGCAGTTGCTCTTCTTTGAACAGAATAGTTTCCTTTTATTTCTCATAAATCAAATTAATGGGGCATTCAGAACATCTACTAGAATGACTGAATTCCTTGTTTCTCTAAGAAAAGTATGCAATGGTGCCACCATGTCATGACCAGTTGCACATATCAGCGGGAGTGTGATTTGGCATGAAGTACTGGAAGGCTATCGGGGCTTAAAGAAGACCTTGGCTCGGGTCCTATGCCCCCATCACTTGCCTTGTAGGTTGAGACCTCGAGCAAGCTACTTATTTTGTCTGCACTTCCATTTCCTTGTCTGTAAATTGAGCACAATGATAGGCAACTTGCGATTTTCACAGGGTTGTCGTAAATAGAATACTTTGTGTGTATAATATCCTTATACAAATAGGCATACTCACCTGCAGAACATGTTCTAAAATTCTAATGCAGATGTAATCTGTTAAAGGATTATCATTAGTATTGCTATTCACTCTGGTTGTTTGGATCAAATCAAATCATGCATTTAAAATATTATGTAGTTATAAAGGGCTCCTAATAAATTTGGTGATCATCGTGCTCTTGGGTTTCTAGAACTATTTATACACATTGAGCTTTTTAACTCTACTATTGTACCTCAGCCTCCAAGGTGGCATTCCTTATGCCTTAAGGTCTTGGGCTCATGATTGGTGCGAGTTCACCAAATCTATGAGGCTCTTGCCCAACTATGCTGCATTCCCCCACCTCCACCTTTCTCTCTTGCTCTGGGATCAGTGAATCTCAGTCAATGTTACCATTATTTTTTTTTTCATTTTTCATTTAATTAATTAATTTAGAATATCTTTTCAACTTAAAAAATCTTAATTAAGAATGTTTTTGAATTTGAAAATTTTATTTAATTAATTAATTTTGTATGTTTTTCCATGGTTACATGATTAATGTTCTTTCTCTCCCCTGCTACCTCCCAGAGCTGAGGAGCAATTCCACTGGGTTTCACTTGTATCATTGTTCAAAACTTATTTCCATGTTTGCACTAGAATGAATGCTACCATTCTTGGACAGGACAGGTCAACTGATAGCCTCACAACATCCCAAAGCAGAAAACACCAAGGCCATAGCTTCTCTATATAGTTTATCTTCCCCTAAGAGAACGGGGACTTCTTGAAAGTGGTAAAATAGTTTACTTCTGTGTTTGTATTCCCAGGGTACAATAAAATGTTTAATATATGCTGATTTGCTCATTTATGGAAAATATAGACAGTATCACTCCCATTTTACAGATAAGTAAACTGAGACTGACCAAGAGCAAATCATCTGTCCAGGCTCATATAGCTACTAAAAATAGGGGTTAGATGTGAATTATAACTATTATTAGGATTATTACCGCCTATAATGTAAGAGTTGCAGTATATTTTTAAAATTTACCTTCTTGAGTTAAGTATGTTGGTGGACATATTTTGGGTGATTAGCTAATTATAATTTTTATTACTATTTTGAGGTGGAACCAGACCTATGATTACATTGTTTTAGGAAACTCTCTCTACCATGCTAGATCAAAAGCTAGTCTTCCAACTGTATGGCCTTTGCCTTAGGCTCTGAGATTTTAAGTGATCTGTCCAGGTCATTTATCGAGTATAAGTCAAGGCCAAGACTTGAACCCCCATCAGTTTCTTACCTGGAGGCTGACTTCCTGTCCAGTATACCACAATTTAACAATCTAACCGAAGCTGAAAATAATGGGATTTAGTATTTGTAGTCTTATTTAACATTAGTAGTTTATTGAAATCTTCACATATTTATATTTCTCCATTAATATTATAAGCCATTTGAGGGCAGAGGTGATGGATTTTTTTTAACCCTTAACTTTCTGTGTATTGACTTATAGGTGGAAGAGTGGTAAGGGTAGGCAATGGGGGTCAAGTGACTTGCCCAGGGTCACACAGCTGGGAAGTGTCTGAGGCCGGACCTGAACCCAGGACCTCCCGTCTCTAGGCCTGGCTCTCAATCCACTGAGCTACCCAGCTGCCCCCTGGTGATGGATTTTTTGGTTCCCTACGACATCTAGTATACTTCTTTGGACATTATCAGTACCACGCCAATGCTCACTGATTTTCCTTTAAGCATACTGATAGAACATCAGCTTTCTCGGGTCTTATGACGTGTCTCTAGTGTTGTACTGATATGGAAAATTGGCCATGATCTCCTCAACCACAACACCAACTTTGGCTCACTTTCTGCTAACGGAATTGTAATCTGCTTATTAAACTAGCAAATGTGAGCATCCAGCACCTATTATAATAATTGTGTCAGTTTTAAAAAGGAGCTTTGAAGGCTCTCTGTAAATGAGCCAATTCATTGTTGCATAGTGATGTGGTTAATAGAACAAAGGATGGGTGCCTTGAGTTGTGAATATTCCAGTAAATGTCAAATGTGAGTTAGAGCTGCCTGGAAATGCAATCAAACTGGCTGAATTCTGCATATGGAGGCTGGGGGGGATTCTTGTAAAATTGGTACTGTCTAGGACACCAACACTTGTGAATTAAGGCAAAGAAAAGCTTCTTTTGAAGCTAGAAGGCCACTGACTCTCTCAGCTGCTCTGACCCTAGAAACATTAAATGTGTGTGTGTGTGTGAGTGAGTGTGAGATACTATTTAGTGTCATTATGGAAGGACATTTTCTTTAACATCAAATATCCAATCAATTGACCTGAGTAGTGTCCTCTCCTTCCCCCAGTTCCAAAAAGTGATTTTAATTCAATTTAGAGAAGAAGCTGATGGCAGCACAAGTTCACAGATAGCTACAGGTCTGAAACCAGTTCTCTGCTAGAAGGGCATTTCCTTTCTCACCAATCACACACATATTTCATTTCTGGTTATTAAATTTCCAAAAGGCTACCAAACTGAAGTTAAAAAAAATAAGCAGCCCCTCTCTCTCTCTCTCTCTCTCTCTCTCTCTCTCTCTCTCTCTCTCTC